>NW_023604295.1:91331224-91800126 GCF_014898055.3 Talpa occidentalis | reverse complement strand
GAGAGTTTGCAGACAAGACTGGTCATTGTATCAAAGTCTAAAGACAAGAAAATGATTTTAAGTCTTTTTTTTTTTTTTTTTTCCTGATGTTATTATTATTTTTTTTTTTATAAATTTTATTGTTATATTCCCCATACAATTGCAGCCCCCCCATTCTGACCCCAATCCCTCCCCTCCCCACCCCCGCCCCCTAAAAGTGTCTCTGTTCATAGTTTTTGTTGATTTTGATTTTCACTTTCTTATAGTTATTCATTTTCCTGGTCCCTTATTTAAGTTTTCTAGTTCCTGCTATGAGTGAGACCATCCGGTATTTTTCTTTTCTTTTTGGCTTATTCGCTGAGCATGATCCCTTCCAGCGCCATCCATGTGCTGCAAATTGCATGTGTTTATCTTTTTGAATGCTGAGTAATATTCATGGTATATATGTACCACATCTTCTTGATCCAGTCATCTATTTTGGGCATTTGGGTTGTTTCCAAAGCTTAGCTATTGTAAACAGTGCTGCTATAAACATGGGGTGCAGGTGTTCTTTGGAATGATGTTTCTGTGTCCTTTGGGTAAATACCTAGGAGTGGAATTGCTGGATCATATGGAAGCTCTATGTTTAGTAGGTCCAGAAATCTCCACACAGCTTTCCACAGTTGGTTGGACCAGTTTGCACTCCCACCAACAGTGCAGAAGAGTTCCTTTTCTCCACACCCTCGCCAACATTTGTTGTTGCTAGTTTTTTTAATATGTGCCATCTCACTGGTGTAAGATGGTATCTCATGGTAGTTTTGATTTGCATTTCCCTGATGACAAGTGATGTTGAACATTTTTTCATATGCCTGTTGGCCATTTGCATTTCCTCTTCAGAGAAGTTTCTTTTAAGCTCTTCTGCCCATTTTTGGACTGGATTATTTTCTTTTGTTGTGTTGAGTCTCATCAGCTCTTTGCAGATTTTTGTGATCAGTCCTTTATCATTGTGTGTGGGTGCAAAATGTTCTCCCCAGTTGGTGGGGTTTCTCTTTTTTTTGTTATTGTCTCTTTTGCTGTGCAAAGCTCTTTAATTTGATGTAGTCCCAGCTGTTTATCTTTGCCTTCACTATCACTGCTTTGGGTGATGTGTCTGTAAAGATGTCTTTGATGTGCAAATCACGTAGTGTTTCGCCTATATTTCCTTCTATATATTTTTATGGTTTCAGGCCTTATGTCTAGTTCTTTAATCCATTTTGAGGATTTTTGTGTATGTGTGAGGTGGTGGCAAGCTTCATTCTTTTGCATGTAGCGACCCAGTTTTCCCAGCACCATTTATGTGAACAACTTTTCTTTGCTCCAATGCATATTCTTTGCTCCTTTGTCAAAGATTAGTTGACCATAAATCTGTGGGTTTATTTCTGGATTTTCTATTCGATTCCATTGGTCTGTATGTCTGTTCTTGTTCCAATACCATGCAGTTTTGATGATTATGGCTTTGTAGTATAGTTTGAAGTCTGGGAGTCTATGCCTCCATTCCCTTCTTTTTTTTTCAGGAGAGCTTTGGCTATTCGGGGTTTTTGGTGATTCCATATGAATTTCATCAATAATTGTTCTATTTCTTTGAAGAATGACATTGAAATTTTGATTGGAATAGCATTGAATCTGTATATTGCTTTTGGTAGGATGGCCATTTTAATAATGTTTATTCTTCCAATCCATGAGCAGGGGACGTCTCTCCATTTCTTTGTGTCTTCTTCTATTTCTTTTAACAGTGTTTCATAGTTTTCTTTGTATAGGTCCTTACCTCTTTGTTAGATTTATTCCCAAATATTTGATTTTTTTTGTTTCAATAACAAAAGGGATGGTCTTTTTGATTTCTTCTTCTTCAGATTTATTGTTTGTGTATAGGAGGCTACTGACTTTTGCGTGTTGATTTGTATCCTGCCACTTTACTGAACTGATTGATGAGTTGAATTAGCTTTTCTGTGGAGTTTTTGGGGTCTCTATGTATAATATCATATCATCTGCAAATAGTGATAGTTTGACTTCTTCTTTTCCTATTTGGATTCCTTGGATGTCTTCTCTTGTCTTATTGCCCTGGCTAGGACTTCCAGTATTATATTGAAAAGCAATGGTGAGAGTGGACATCCTTGTCTGTTCCAGATCTTAATGGAATTGCTTTCAGCTTTTCACCATTGAGAATGATACTGGCTGTTGGCTTGTCATAGATGGCCTTTATGATGTTGAGGTATGTTCCTTGTATCCCCAGAATTTCAAGGGCTTTTATCATGAATGGGTGTTGCACTTTGTCGAAAGCTTTCTCAGCATCTATTGATATTATCATATGGTTTTTATATTTCTTTTTGTTGATGTGTTGGATAACGTTGATTGATTTTTCGGATGTTAAACCATCCTTGTGCCCTGGAATGAATCCAACTTGGTCGTGTGGTGAATTATCTTATGGATACATTGTTGGATTCTGATAGCTAAAATTTTATTGAGATTTTTGCATCCGTGTTCATTAGGGAGATGGCCTGTAGTTTTCCTTTTTTGTGTTGTCCTTGTTCGGTTTTGGTATTAGTGTAATGTTGGCTTCATAAAACGTGTTTGGTATTGTCCCTTCCTTCTCAATTTTTTTGGAAGAGTTTGTGAGGATAGGCACTAATTCGTCTCTGAATGTTTGGTAGAAATTCATTTGTAAATCCATCAGGTCTGGGCTTTTGTTTTTGGGGAGGTTTTTTATTACCATTTCAATTTCGCTAATTGTAATTGGTCTGTTTAGGTGTTCTATTTCTTCTTTATCTAGCTTTGGGTGATTGTAGAGTTGTAGGAATTTGTCCATCTCCTCTAGATTGTTAAACTTGTTTCCATATAACTGTTCATAGTAGTTACTGATTATCTTTTTTGATTTCTGCTGTGTCCGTTGTGATTTCTCCTCTTTCATTGTTGATCCTGTTTATTGTGCTTTCTCCCTTTTTCCTTTGTGAGCCTGGCTAGGGGTTTGTCTATTTTATTGATTTTTTCAAAAAACCAGCTCTTGGTTTCATTGATCTTTTGGATTTGTTTTTTAGTTTCAATTTCATTTATTTCTGCTTTGGTTTTATTATTTCTTTTCTTCTACTGGTTTTGGGTTTTTTTTGTTGTTCTTTTTCTAGATCTTTGAGCTTCGAGATGAGGTTGTTTCTTTGCGTTCTTTCTTGTTCTTGATGTGAGCTTCTATTGCTATATATTTTCCTCTTATTACTGCTTTTGCTGCATCCCATACATTTAGGATATTAGTGTCCTCCTTGTCGTTCAATTCAAAAAATTGTTTAATTTCTTCTTTGATCTCCTCATTAGTCCAATGGTCTTCCAGTAGTGTGGTTTTTAATCTCCATGAGGTAGGAAAGTTCCTTGCCTTCTTTTTATGGTTTATTTCTAGTTTGATGCCTTCATGGTCAGAAAAAGATGGTTGATATGATTTCAATCTTGGTGTATCTGTTGATGTTTGTCTTGTGCCCCAGTATGTGATCGATCCTGGAGAATGATCCGTGTGCGCTTGAGAAAAATGTGTACTCCGTTTTTTTGGGGTTTAGTGTTCTATAGATGTCTGTTAAGCCTAATTGCTCTAGGTCCTTATTTAGAGCTTGGTTTCTTTACTTTATTTTTGTCTTGTTGATCTATCCATTGTTGATAGTGGTGTGTTGAAGTCTCCCACTACGTATGTGTTTTCTCTGATGTCTGTTTTCAGAGAGGACAACAGTTGTCTGATATATTTTGGTGCTCCTTCGTTTGGTGAGTATATGTTAATGAGTGTTATTTCTTCTTGAAGTATTGTCCCCTTGATCATAATGTAGTGACCATTGGGGTCTCTTTTTATCTTTTTGAGTTTGAAATCTGTTTTATCTGATATAAGTATAGCTGTTCCTGCTTTCTTTTTTGGTCCATTTGCTTGTAGGATTGTTTTCCATCCTTTAACTTTGAGCCTATTTTTATCTTTTGTAGCTAAATGTGTTTCCTGGAGACAGCAAAAGGTTGGGTTTTGTTTCTTAATCCAGGCTGCCACTCTGTGTCTTTTTATTGAAGAGTTTAGTCCATTTACATTTAGAGTTAATATTGATATGTTAACATCTGTATTTGCCATTGTGTTTGTCTTTCCTTTGATTTTATTTATTTATTCTTTTAATAACTTTTTTTTTTTTGGCCTTCTTTCATTGTTATTCGTCCCTCTGAGGTTCTGGCTTTAGGACTCCTTGTAGTATTTTTTGGAGTGGGGGTTTAGTTGCAATGAAATTCCGGAGTTTCTGTTTGTCTGGGAAGGTCCATATTCTTTCTTCAAAGAGGAAGGAGAGCTTTGCGGGATAGAGTATTCTTGGTTGGCATCTGTTTTCTTGGAGTCTGTTGACTATGTCCCTCCACTCTCTCCTTGCCCGTAGTGTTTCTTCGGAGAAGTCTGATGTCAGCCTGATTGGTTTTCCTTTGAATGTTATCTGTTTCTTCCCTCTTGCCAGCTTCATTATTTTTTCCTTGTCCTGGATTCTTGGGAGCTTTACTATTATGTGTCTTGCTGTATTTTTCCTTTCGTCGTGGAAGTTTGGTGTTCTTCTTGCTTCTTGTATATCAATTTTCAGCTCCTTCTTCACATTTGGGAAGTTCTCTTCAATTATCTCTTTGAATATTTTCTTGTTCCTACATCTCTCTCCTCTCCTTCTGGTATTCCTATAACTCTTATATTCCTTTCCTCATGGAGTCAGATAGTTCCCGAAGTCTTTCTTCGTTCTTTTTCCTTCGTACTTCTCTTTCCTTTTCTGTTTTGGTTCTTTTTATTTCTGTGTCTTCAAGATTACTTATTCGTTCTTCCATTTCATCTATTCTGCTTTCATTGCTTTTCCCAGAATTCTTTAGTTCTTCCATTAATTCTTTGATCTCCTGCATTTCTTTTACTTCCCTCTTTAGGGACTCAATTTCTTTCTTCTGACCATTGTTTTCCCTCTCTAGGGACTCAATTGCATTCTTCTGATCGTTGATTATTTTTCCCTTATCATTGTTTTCCTTTATGACTTCTGTCAGTTTTTTAATCACGGCAATTTTAAATTCTCTTTCTGAAGGCTCAGAAATTCTTCCAAGTTATTGTCTTTGCAATCTGGGGGCTGGCTTTCTTTTTGTGTGTGCTTTTTCTCTGGAGAGTTGCTAGGTTGCGTGTGGTTCTTCTCCTCCCTACTGTCTGTTTTCTAATTTGCCGTATGCGTTGGGACACTGTGTTGTTGGGACTGGCCGGCATCTTGGGTGGGCTTCTCTGTTCCCCTCTGGTTCTTCCAGGAGTCATCTGTCAGTTTCAAGCAGCCGGGCGGCCGGGGCTGTGTGCTGGTGCTGGTCTCCTCCTGGGCGGGGCTCTCTTTAATGGCGCCTGGAGCTCACCTCCGCGGCGGATCCTGCAGGGTTCGCCTCAGCTCCCGTTCACGGGGTGTGGTGGCTGCAATAGTTCCTTTCCACTCACAGTCCCGCTTGCTGTGTCCGTTTTTCTTGTTGGCCGTTTGGTTTGTTGTTTCCTCCTCTCTGCCGGTCGGAGAGTGCCGACTTTGTGGGCGGGGGAGGGGAGCAGGGTTCTGCGCTTCCCTCCCTTCTCGTCCTCTTTTATGGCAACTTTCTTCTTCGGGCAGTTTGCTGGAGTCGTCTGTTTATCTTCCGTGTCCCAGTTCTCACTGGGACCTGCCGCTTTTCCTCCCTATTAACTTTTTTTAATGGGAGATCTTACTCGCAGCGTCTCCTCGTCGCCATGTTGCTCCGCCCCTCCCTCGAAAATGATTATAGTCTTTACTACACTTTTAACCAGACTGATAATATTTTGAAACAAAAATAGCAGAATGCCACACTGATTATAAGGAATGTGATCTCTTTCAGAAGAGAACTTCTGATTTTGGTTTTAGATGTTTATATTTTACAAGCATAATAAAGTCAGCACAAAGACACAAGAAGTTAACAAGTCCTCAAATGAAGATGTTCTCAAATACACAATTGATACTAGACTAAAACCATTCTCACTGATAAAATCACAAAGACATGAGTGCTGGTCACTGTGAATTCTGTTAAATCCTGTAAACATAGAATAACCACACACAGAAAATAAATAAGAACAGATCCAAATGACACACTGCTAGAATCTACTAACACGAGCTCTAAAACAGAATTCATTCAAGTCTGCATGAAGCAGAAATAGACTCAGAGCAAGCAAAAACTCTTCCACTATACACTAAAAACCACCTCAGTAACCAAAGAGCCTAAGCATCAGATGACCAAGAGGTGCTTTTATTGAACAAGTTATCTTGCACAATTTCATTGAATAAGTCTTTATGTAAGGCCTCATATATTCTTCATAAGCGATAAAACACACAAGTAAGTAAGCAAGCATACAAGCAGGAAAAATCATAGAAAATGCAGATCAATCAATGAGTAAAGGTTTTACTAGCAGTAAAGTGATCTTCAAGACAGACCAGCTTTCAGAACAATAAACACCTTGGAATAAAGATGAAAACTGTATTTGAAGTTCAAATTCTTATATCCCAGTAAACAATTCTGATTGGGTAACATTTGGGTCACTATTCATAAAAAAAAAATAGAAGTTACAGTCTTTCATAAGAAAAAATAATCATAGCATATTTTAGGATGTAATTTTCAAAGCTGAGGCAAAGCAAATGAGGAAGACAATAAGAGAAAAAGGAAAATTCACACATATGTCTATACAATGTTTTATACTATCATTATATGACATATATAATATACATATATAATAAAATTTTAGTGCATTTTATTATAAAATTTGTATTTGTAGACTTTTTATTATAAATCAGTAAAAACATAGAATGAAACATGAACGAAGATAAACAGAATAAATTTGCTAACCAAGTTGCTAACCCACAGTCTTTTTATTTATTATTTATAGACATTATTTAGTTTAACATGCAGTACACAGAACATAGAATTGCAGAGCAAAAAGAATAAATTTGCTAACCAAGTTTGCTCAACGCCAATTTCAAGTATTTTAATATAAAAATATACATTGGGCATGAAACTTTCATTTTGATTTTGGAGACAAATATTTGTGTTTTTTCCCCCCATTGGTATTTATTTATAGCTATCAACAAAATAACTCTGTTCAGAATAGAACTTGCATTCTAAACCAAACTGAACCTGTGACTTTGCAGTGTCTCAACACAGCAGTAAAATGAATTTTAATGTACACTTTTGACTTAAAAATATATATATTTCATTACTTACTTTCCTCTACAAATGTAACATAAGACAAGTACATTTCTAAGTATAGATTCACAATGCATTGATTCTGAAAATTGCTTAATTTTTCTAACTATAGATAAACCTCATTAACTCGGACTATTCAAGGAGATAGCAGTCTAAACATTAAAATAATTGCAAATACGCAAACAAGTTTTCATTTAGAGGACATTTATTGTGCCCCTATTTTGTGCTAGTCATTATGTCAAATACCACTGATATGCAATTATGAAGCTATAAATCTTGTCCTTGAGAAACTTACTCAAAGGAAAGAAAAAAAAAAATGTAACCAAGGATAACCAGATGCTGTAATGCAGGAAAAAATAAAACAACCTGTGCGTATTTAGAATGAGTAACTACCTACCCCTTACAAATTTGGAAATGAATTGTAAGGTCTTCAAGAGTATGAAGAATACAGCCATTCAGAGTGGGGGAAAGTATCCCAAGGAGATAATGTAGGGTAAAGAAAATATCAGGCTTTTCTGCCCTTCCGCCATCAGGATAGATGATGGATCCTTGTCCTGAATGCATGCCTGATGGCGGGCACCTGGAATAGGGTGTGGGCATAGGTAGATGGGATTCAGCTGAGCTAAGACTGTGCTTTTAAGGGCGGCGTCACGGGGACGCCAGCAGCACCAGGAGCAGCAGTAGAAGCCGAAAGAGAAGCCGAGAAGCAGCAGAACGAACGCCAGAGAGCCCAGATAGAGTGAAGACTTGCTGGGGGCTGGGAGGCCTGCCAACCTGCCAGCCCCCCAGCCAGCACCACTGCCTGCCATATGCCTGGTGAACCCCAATAAAAAACCTGCAAAACCACTGAGGACTCTGACTCCTCCTTTACCTGGTCTGCATGGGATCAGAAAACCTGCACTGTGCCCGTTCCTGCCTTTACAGATAAAAAGAAATAACTTAATGTATATCCTCATAAAAAATTTTCAAATATTTCCACTCCTATTCATAACCACTGCACCAACTAATCTAAGTCTCTGTCCTTTCACCAGAATGTTTATATTCTCATATTATATAATTATATATAAAACTGGTTTATATTATCCAATCTTTTTTTTACCTCCTTCACAAATCCTCCATATAGCAAACATTTTTATTGAATTTTTGTTTTTTAGTCTATACTGAATCTTTTCAATGCCTAAATTTTAAAGTTTGCTGAGATTTTCCCTTGCTTAAAAATTAAGTACAAACCGCTTATCAGACCTGTAGCGGCAGGAAGGGTTGTGTGCAGGATCTCTATGACCTGACGCAGATGGGTGAAGGAGGAGTACTGGAGATTTTGGTGGCTTTTTCAGGCTTTTATTGGGATTTTACCAGGTACATGGCAAGCAGGGGTGCCGGGGTTCCAGGAGACTGGCAGGCCTCCCAGGCCCCAGCAAGTCTTCACTCTTCCTGGGCTCTCTGATCTCTTTGGTCTGCTTCTGTGCTGGTGCTGCTCTTGTCTGGTGGTTCCATTCCACTCTCTCGCTTGTTCTCCTTCTCATGGTTCTGCTGCTCTTGTTCTCGTCTCGTTCTCATCTGCTGATGCTCCCCTTATAAGCCCCATGTCAGCCCAGGTGAACACACCTATGAATGCCCACACCCTACTCCAGGTGACCGCCATCAGGCATGCATTCAAGACAGCAGGGATCCATCATCAATCCTAATGGCGGGAGGGCAGCAGAGCCTGACAATCATTTACCATACAAGACCCTAAATCTATCCTTCCACTGGAAATCTCACACCATTACTTACTTATGTATGAATATATGAATATACACACACGTACACACGCATGATTATTTAGACTCCATCCCCCAGTCAATATTCTTTTTTTTTTTTTTTTTTTTTTATAGAGGCATGCTTTATTTATTTAATTTATTTATTTATTTTGTTTGTTTGTTTATACATGCACTGGGTACAGTCAGAAGCGCGGGAGGGTGAGAGAATTCACCAGATCCAGAGCAGGGAGCAGAGCAGGCAGAAGGACCGAAGTACACTGCTGAGGGGAGCAGCGGGCGGCAGGAGAGGTCTGCGCGCCATGTGGAACCCTCCTCCGGTGGCCTGGGAGCAGCCGGGGATCGAACCGGCGCCGCGGAGGCTGCGGGCAGCTTCGCAACCCAGCGCTCAACCGCTGCGCCACCGGGGAGGCCCTATTCTTATGAAAATATATTTTTAAATGATTACATAGATTTCACAACCAGAATCTCTTAAATAATTTTTGAAGTAGGTCACTTGGTTCTTTATCTTTTATCTTATAAGAAACAAACAATTTTAGAGAAAAGGTATTAGAATGATAATTAAATAGGATTATCTGTTTGTTTACTGGTTTGTGTTTATTAAAAATTGAAAAAATGGAGTATTTAAAACTTGGAATCAGCCAGTGCTCCTGCCCAGCTATGACTATGCAGGTGTTTCTTTTTACCAACCTCTTCCCTTTGCAAAACAGGACAGGTAGCTCTCCTCCCAAGGCTGCCCACCTGTGACTCTTTTAACAGACCTATAACTTTCAGGAGCAGGTCTCTCTGCCAACTTGTGCACAAGCATCTTTCTCTTTGATTTCCTTTTCTTAAAAATAATAAACCTGATTTTTTTAGATATATATAAAAAACAAGCTTGAAATCATATTTGAATTGCACAAAAGACTTTCTGAACTCACATACTGGATAACTCAGATTTTTACTGTGAAGATAGCTAGAAACACAATTTTTAAAAAATTATATTCAGAAGCTTATAGGAAATGTAGAGCTAACATGACTTTATGGAATAATTGGGCCAAGATTTGGGAGCCAAAGGAAAGTCAGGTTATGAGTCCGGCATTTGAACTCACTTACCACTTGGGATTTAATTATTCTAGTTGCAGTGTGAAAATTGAAAAAATAAATGGCTTCCAGTGACAACGGACAAATAAATTTGAGTCCAGAGGAAACACACTCTGCTTCAAACTCTCAAGCTTGGGTGAGTAGCTTAAGCGTTAGAAAATAGATATCTTCCCTATATCATAGTGATTGCATCTCAGCTGAATTACTTACTCATTAAAACTGGATCAAGGAGAATCCAGGCACTCTAGTAATAGAGATGTTGGGAAGAAGCCTTCTCTGTAAGAGGATAATAGTACCTTAGGTCTCATGTTATTTCTGTAATTAGTTAAGACACCTCAATTAAAACTGACTGAGAATACAAACAAGAAAAGCAGTTTCATTTTTTGGAAATATAAAAAGAAAACACTGAAATATAATAAACATTGGTAAGTAAATAATACATGTTACAGTTTCTAAGATAATAACTTAAGGAATATAACTTAAGCATATACATTACAAAGTTAATAAAGTCAAAATACATTAAAATACAGGTCTAAAGAAAAGAAATCAAAACTTAAAAGGAAAGAAAACATACAAGTGAGATAAACAAAACAAACACCAGTGTATGTTTTTTAATTAAAATACTATGAAATTGCAGTTAAAAATAAAGCTTGTCAGAATATGCTAGAAGAGGGCCTCCCTGATGGCGCATGCAGTTGGGCGCAGCTCTGTGAAGCTGTCCGCAGCATCTGCAGCACCAGTTTGATCCTGGCTGGCCTGCGAGGGTCCCACATGACAGAGCAGACCTCTCCTGTCTCGCCCACTGCTCCCCTCAGCAGTGTATTTCATCAATCTGCCTGTTCTGTTCCCCGCTCTGTCTCTGGTGAATCCTCTCACTCTCTCATGCATCTGGCCTGTACCCCAGTTCTTGTATAAAAATAAATAAATCTTAAAAAAAAGAATATGCTAGAAGAATGTAAATAATACATATCAAAAATTGCAAAATGCAAGTAAAGCAGTTCCCAGAAAACAGATTTGGGAGGCTGTAAGAAAAATGATGTACAAATCATCAATATAAATAAGGTGACATAACTACTAATCTGACATACAAATTGTAAGGGAACATTATGAGTTTTGCAGTAAAGTTGAAATTAAAATAAATAGATACTTAAAAAGAGCACAGTAGATACAGAGAGGAAATTTATCCTTATCTTCTAGATTTTTCTTGGGTTGGTTGAGTAATCACAACATTTGAAAGATCATAGGTGGACAATATTAATTTAATACATGTATAAGATGTCTACATAAATTATGAGGATTTAATTTTCAGTGGGGATATAAGGAATAGGATTGGAACCCATGGCTTCAAAGAGAGAAAAGATGGACTCCCAGACCAGGAGAGAGTAATTAATATAGTAAAGACCAGTTGCTCTTTAATTAAATGTTTGTGCTGCTATATGATAGATTTCTCTCATAGAAAGGTTACTTCTGGTAAAAATCCTAATTCTATACAATACACTTCATTATTCTAGATAGCTAATGGGGGTCAGTGGTGGTAGAGTTTTTTGTGAGCTGGCAGGGCTTTTGCTGACCACAGCTTGAAATTATCCTCATGTCAAAGTGGCGTGATGTGAGGAAGCCTGTTCTTAGTAGTAAAAAGACATGTCCTGAGTACCTTTTACAGCATAATGGAAAGAATGAAAGGCGGGGTGGGGGCCCAGGATTAAAATGCAAACAGTGCCATTTAAAAAGATTGTTACTTGAAAAAAATTGTACCATTTCTCTAGATCTCTCCTTTCTGTAATGTGGCAGTATTAACATGTAATTCATATCTACAGGGATGGTTAAGCAATGAGTTTATTTAGGTAAGGCACCTGAGGTAGAGCCTTGAACATTGTAGTGCTCTCCTTCTTTCCTCTGGAAGATGAACCTATTAGAAAGGACCAAATTTTCTGATAATTATATTCACTTAACATGGAGTGCATCTTTAATCTTAAAGTGATTTTGCATGATTAGGTCTGCTTAGGTTTAAAGAGAAACAGAGCTATTATAATACATTAATTGGGTCAGGAAGTACAAGGCAAGATGCTTGATACATAATTAAAGTAACTAAGTATGTACTAATACATTCCTTTAAATGTTTTATTGATACTGTTGTCTGAATGTGGGATGTGTGATTTTACTGTCTCCATGGGTCAGATTTCATTATATAAACATGTTAATTTTAATCAGGCTGTTATTATGTTAATATATTCCATTAGTGGTGGATATTTATATTCCACACCTAACAATCTACAATCTTGAAAATGAAATTAAATGGTTCTTTTTATAGCAAATCTGTGAAAACTGTGTATGTTCATTAAATTAAGAATCACTTTGCATGCCAGCAAAACCAAATTGTATTTTGAAATGATGTAGGATAAACAACAGATGTGTTCAATATATACTTTTCTTCAGTTTCTAAGGCAACATTATTTAGCCTTTAAAAGACAAAGATGATGCAGGAAGTCATTCATTCTTTTGGGAACTTGATTCGGTCAGGCACCCTTTATATTTGCTATTACAATGTGACCAGTATGATTTTGTTATATTTAATTATTCTATCACCTCTGCTAGATTTTATATGTTTTATAATTTTGTCAAAGTGTTAGGGGAAAAAAGGATGTTCTAAAGCTAATTCCATACAGGCTTTGTGGACTCCACACCCACTCCAGACCAAAGCCATCAAGACACTGGGAACTACAAATCCCATCACCACCAAAGGGAAGGTTGCTGGAACCTGACGGTGGGGTTAAGCAGCCAGGTTTGGTATAAAACCAGACACATGGGCTTTGAGGGATTTCCTTTTTTTTTTTTTTTTTTTTTTTGGCTTGCTGCCAGCTTGCAGCTCGGGCAGCTCTCAGAGTGTCTTTGGGGTTTTCAGGTCGGTGGATGGGGTAGGATGCATTAAAGACTTTATTTCCCTATTTTCTCCCTGAGTTGTACATTTCCTAATTTCCCTTTCCCTTGTAAATAAACCTTTTATTAACCTTTTGTGTGTGCCTGTAGTGGAATATTAATAAGTCCCTTTTAAGCGTGCCGGTGAGGACCCACAGCCAGGCAACCCGTTTTATATTGGGGTTGCTCCGTAACAAAAGTAGCAATTTCTTCTCTTGGCACAATTTTGAACAATTCTCTTTATATTTTAATCTCTTGTCACAGTTTATTGTTTACCTCACCAATGGAGAGTTGGCATTGGTGTCAGACTTGACACCTGATTACTATTCAACTTTCTTAATATGTACTTAGTTTCGCTTCCATTAATTCATACAAGTCCTTTTAGTGTCTTTACTTTAAAAAAAAAAAAAAAACACATCTCTTGGATCAGGCAAAGGGAATGTCTTACTAGCACCTTTTCCAAATACATGGAAATTATCATTCATCTTTAGTCTCATTTTGTTGGAGAGGCCTATGACTTAATAAGAAACATGGGACCTCTCAAAAAGCCCAGAATGGAAAAGTACTAGGAACCAGTATGTGGCTCCAAGTTTCCCATTCATACATAACAACACAATCTTTGGAAAATTTGTCACCTCCTTCAACATAAAAAGCATTTAAGGGCTGGATAATAACAATCAATAGAAAAACAAAGGACTTAACCATGATTTCAGAATGAATGCTTTTGGCTAGCACATTTGGCTTATTTCTTGGATGTCCACTCTGCTATTTTAGTATTTAATAATATGCAAGTTAGAACTATATTATGAAAATGAAGTAAGGGATTTTATCATGGTGTAAGCAGTCAATATGCTTATACATCTGAAGAAAACAGGGCTAAATATATTTTAATACAACATTTTAAAAATAATTTTAACAAAAAAAAATAAAAACGGTTTCTCAAAAGAGGTGTTATTTTATTTACGACTGCATGACTTCAACAGTTTTTTTCTGAAGTGATTAAAACTTGAAATAAAAATGGGAAGTTGAAGGTGGGGCAAAATGGTGCTGTTAGGGGGAAAAGGATGTCCCAAAGCAAATTCCATATAGGCTTTGTGGACTCCACCCCCACCCCAGGTCAAAGCCAAAGACACTGGAAACTCCAAATCCCATCACCACCAAAGGGAAGGTGGCTGGGACCTGAGGGTGGGGTTAAGCAGCCAGGTGGATACAAAAGGCAGACATGTGGGCTTTGGGGGATCTCCATTTTTGGCTCTCCGCCAGCTCGCAGCGTCCGGCCAGCTCTGAGAGTGACTTTGGGTTTCCAGGTCGTCGGATCGGGTAGGACGCATTAAAGACTTTATTTCCCTATTTTCTCCCTGAGTTGTATATTTTCCTTATTTCTTTTTCTCTTGTAAATAAACTTTTTATTAACCCTTTTGCGTGTGTCTGTAGTAGAGTATTCATAAGTCCCTTTAAAGCGCGCGGGTGAGGACCCACAGCCAGGAACCCGTTTAATATCGGGGTTGCTCTATAACAGTGCTATTATGAAGACAAAAGGCTCACCTCCTCCACATACTCACAGCTGGATGGCAGCATAATAAAGCAAATAACTCATGAGGGCAAAACATACAATTACAGAGCACACTAGGGGTAATGCCCACAGGAGGGGGACCCCTTTAAACAAATAGACCTGGCCAGCATGTAGGCTACAGAGGTGCCAGGCAACACCACACTGTCAAGGAAATGGGAGTCATGGAGCAAGCTGTTATGGCAGGATGCTGCCAAGAAGGCAAAACCTGGCCTTTTTATTGATTGAATGATTTTAGAGTCAATTGCTCCAGGCAGGAGAACAAAGAAAAAAAAGTTAGAAGGAAGTAAATGTATGCTTAGGTTATCTAGACTTTTTGGGGAGATGAATCTGAGGATCTGGATTACTTTTATGTCCCATGTTTGAAGATCAAAATCAAGCTTCTGACGCCCATTAGTGGGTCCCATCTTAATAACAAGGCATTCCGCTGATCAGTCTCTGGGATGCAGTTACATATCAGTGGAGGGCTAACCCAGTGTCCCTGGTCATTCCTTGTGATGTGCACTCACTTTCCCTGGGGATTAAGCATCCTGCTTTTGTTGAACTTGAGAGGAAGCTTTCAAGGTCAGTAGTTTGCATTCTTTAAGTTTAGGCAATTGATTGACTGGCCCAAATGGACTTTGTACGAAAAGGCCAAACTGCACAGCCAGAATGGCAACTTAAGCAGCCCTTTAAGCCTAGCAGACCCATACCCTGCAAGCAACAAAGGAGACCTCACGAAGTCCCAGGATGCGACCTGAAAACATACCCACACAGCAGACTCCTTCGAACTTTGGCACTGACCTTTGTCAGCGGTAGCACTTGGCGCAGTTCAGAAAGCTCCGGGGTGAGTCTGGGAAGCAGAGCTACCATAGTATGACTTAGCAGGTATTAGCAAACTGAGGCAGCTCTAATAGCAGCCCCACACCTAGTAGGCCCCTCACAGAACTCAGGAAGCCATAAGATGTTCTTGAAAACAACCTTTGCTATGGCAAGTGAAAGGATTGGCGCAGTAAAGAGAAGGAAAGCTAGGCCAAATTTCTGACAGGCAGGAACTTTATTGCGCCCTGGGCGAGGTTCGCAGAGAAGTCACGCCCATTGTGGGGAAGAGATGTCCTTTTATAGGGTGAGGAAAGGTTAGGGTGAAACTGTGATACAGTTATAAATGGCCAGTCTCTTAGACAGGCATTAACAAATTTGTCTTTCCCCTCTTTTCTGACAGGTTTGTGTTTGATGGGCATTAACAAGATTAACAGTTTGTCTTTCCCCCATTTGTTGCAATATCCCCCTTGTTTGGTAGATTTATCTTTATGACCTAGTCTCCCAGATGAGCATTCCTGCATTTCAAGGAAGAGAAAGTTTAACATCACCTATTGAAGAAAACCAAGCTGGCTCTCATCCGTCTTAGTTCCGGCCCCTTCCCCCTCCCCTTTGCAGACCCTTGCCCATCTCCACTTTTTTTTTTCCTTTTGTATAAATACCCCTGCACTCTGCCAAAGAGAGGATGGCTCTTTCAGACATGAGTCTGCTGCCCTCCTCATTTGGCGACAAATTAAACCACTTTCCTTTTCTTCAAATTCTGTTTCATTTTATTGGCAGAGGGAAACTGAGGCTGGCGTTCGGTAACAACTGGGTATATAGAACCGAAGTTGATTTTTATTTGTTGGCGGTGTTTGGTTGATCACTATCAGGTCCTGTTTGTGTCTGGTGGAGGCCTCTGGTTGCGGAAGCTGAGGCAAAGGTGGCATTTCCTCTGCGGTTTCAAGGCCCCTCCTTGTGCCTGCAGCGTGGGGCCCTTACCAGGCCCCCTGCATTGACCTTACAGTAAGTCCTGAAAGACCTCATCAAGCCCTGGTATGGGACTGGGAAGCAGAACCAGGACAGCAGGCCTACACAGACTCCGGTGAGCCCCAAGGGGGGTCCTGAAACAAACCAGACATGATAGGTCCAAGCAAGTACTGGAGAAGGTATTGCCAACGGAGGGCAAATATAACACACCCTGGCATAGGCAACTGCTGGACCTGGCCCCCACGCACTACAACACTTAAAGTAGCAAGTCATGGGGACACTGCTCAAAGCGATGGAGGACAAGAATAGAAAAATAAACTGAAAGGAGGTGCGCCACATGACCAGAAACCTGGCTCACACAAGGAGGTGGGGTTAGAAGAGATTAACATAGCCATTGACACAGTTATGGAAACCAAGATCCTTCACAGCTATGGAAACTAAGATCCTTAGGCGCTGATGGCGCAATTGCGAAAACTAGTATCCTTAGGCACAGACTAGTATCCTTAGGTAGGACACCTAGATTACAAAGCATAACATCCAAGCAGGTATCAGACTGCTGCCTAGAGCACAGGCCCAAGGGTAAAGATATGGAGATTGAGCCTATTGTAGAATTTCAGGTCCCTTCCAAATTCTACACAGTTATCCAAAATTAGCAACCAACTGATAGCTCACAAGGAGAGACCCCTCCCAAACAGAAGAAGACTATATCAGTGCAGCCTCTGCACTGGCTCTGGGCAGCACTCCCACGGCCCACCTGTGACTATGCAGGTGCCTCTTTTCACCAACTCTCTCCCTCTGCAGGGCAGCGGCCTCCCTGCCTGCCCGTGACTGTCAGGGAGTCCCGCCTGCAACCATGCAGGCCTCTCTTAGCAAACCTGTGCTTCTGTCCACTTGTGTGTATGCAAGTGTCTTTAACTTTATCCCTTTCCCTAATAAACCTGCCCTTTATTATTATTTTTTAAAGATTTATTTATTTATTTATCTATCTATCTATCTAATTAATTAATTAATTAATTATACAAGCACTGGGTACAGTCAGAAGCGCGGGAGGGTGAGTGAATTCACCAGAGCCAGAACAGGGAACAGAACAGGCAGACAGACGAAGTACACTGCTGAAGGGAGCAGCGGGCGGCAGGAGAGGTCTGCGAGCCATGTGGGACCCTCACCCTGTGGCCGGGGATCAAACCAGTGCTGCAGAGGCTTCAGGCAGCTTCACAACCTAGTGCTCAAACGCTGCGGTACAGGGGAAGCCCAATAATCTCTGTCTTGTGGAGAAACTCACCTGGAGAACTCGCCGTGTGTTGCTGAAATGGGAGTTCTGGTGACACCTTTCCCAGAGTGAACCCAAGGACCCTGCACTCCAAACCCACAGACTCCAAAAGCAACAACAAAAGTCTCTGAGATAGTTGTGGGATTGATTATCCCTTGGTCAGTAGAGACCAGTGCAGACTTCAGCAGAATTGAAACTGAGGCATTTAATACTCAACTCCAAGGGGAAGGAAAATAAAAGTAAAAGTAAATAAATAGTACTGCATCAAACTCAAAAGCTTCTGCACTGTGAAAGAAACTATCATTAAAACAAAAATACACAGAGTGGGAGAAATATTTGTACATCACACATCTGACAAGGGGCTAATGGCAAAGATCTACAAAGTACTCAACAACAAAAACAAAAGTAAGAACCCAATCAAAAAATGGTCAGAAGCACAAGGCACTTCTCCAAAGAAGACATACACATAGTCGACCTGTACAGGAAAGAAAACATTCAACCTCACTTATTGTCAAAGAAGTTGACATTAAAACCATAAGGAGGGAGACTTCAACACACCACTATCAACAATGGATAGATCAACAAGACAAAAAATAAGTAAAGAAACTAAAGCTCTAAATAAGGACCTAGAGCATTTGGGCTTAACAGATATCTATAGAACACTAAACCCAAAACAAACAGAGTACACATTTTTCTCAAGCGCACACGGATCATTCTCCAGGATCGATCACATACTGGGACACAAGACAAACATCAACAGATACAAGAAGATTGAAATCATACCAACCATCTTTTCTGACCATGAAGGCATCAAACTAGAAATAAACCATAAAAAGAAGGCAAGTAACTATCCTACCTCATGGAGATTAAAAACCACACTACTGGAAGACCACTGGACTAATGAGGAGATCAAAGAAGAAATTAAAAAATTCTTTGAGGGCATCCCCAGTGGCGCAGCGGTTGAGCGCTGGGTTGTGAAGCTGCCCGCAGCCTCTGTGGCACCAGTTCGATCCCCGGCTGCTCCCCGGCCACCGGAGGAGGGTTCCACATGGCGCACAGACCTCTCCTGCCACCCGCTGCTCCCCTCAGCAGTGTACTTTGGTCCTTCTGCCTGCTCTGCTCCCTGCTCTGGCTCTGGTGAATTCTCTCACCCTCCCGTGTTTCTGACTGTACCCAGTGCATGTATAAACAAAACAAACAAACAAATAAATAAATAAGTAAAATATGCCTCTATTAAAAAAAAAATTCTTTGAATTGAATGACAAGATGATAAATGTATGGGATGCAGCAAAAGCAGTAATAAGAGGAAAATATATAGCAATAGAAGCTCACATCAAAAAACAAGAAAGAACTCAAAGAAACAACCTAATCTCGAAGCTCAGAGATCTAGGAAAAGAACAACAAAAAAACCCCAAAACCAGTAGAAGAAAAGAAATAATAAAAACCAAAGCAGAAATAAATGAAATTGAAACTAAAAAAACAATCCAAAAGATCAATGAAACCAAGAGCTGGTTCTTCGAAAAAATCAATAAAATAGACAAACCCCTAGCCAGGCTCACAAAGGAAAAAAGGGACAAAGCACAAATAAACAGGATCATAAATGAAAGAGGAGAAATAACAGCGGACACAGCAGAAATCAAAAGAATAATCAGTAACTACTATGAACAGTTATATAGAAACAAGTTCAACAATCTAGAGGAGATGGACAAATTCCTACAACTCTACAATCACCCAAAACTAGATAAAGAAGAAATAGAATACCTAAACAGGCCAATCACAAGCAGCGAAATTGAAATGGTAATCAAAAACCTCCCCAAAAACAAAAGCCCAGGACATGATGGATTTACAAATGAATTCTACCAAACATTCAGAGACGAATTAGTGCCTATCCTTCACAAACTCTTCCAAAAAATTGAGAAGGAAGGGACAATACCAAACACATTCTATGAAGCCAACATCACACTAATACCAAAACCAAAGAAGGACAACACAAAAAAGGAAAACTACAGGCCAATCTCCCTAATGAACACTGATGCAAAAATCCTCAATAGAATTTTAGCTATCAGAATCCAACAATGTATCCATAAGATAATTCACCACGACCAAGTAGGATTCATTCCAGGGACGCAAGGATGGTTTAACATCCGAAAATCAATCAACGTTAGCCAACACATCAACAAAAAGAAATATAAAAACCATATGATAATATCAATAGATGCTGAGAAAGCTTTCGACAAAGTGCAACACCCATTCATGATAAAAGCCCTTGAAATTCTGGGGATACAAGGAACATACCTCAACATCATAAAGGCCATCTATGACAAGCCAACAGCCAGTATCATTCTCAATGGTGAAAAGCTGAAAGCAATTCCATTAAGATCTGGAAAAAGACAAGGATGTCCACTCTCACCACTGCTTTTCAGTATAATACTGGAAGTCCTAGCCAGAGCAATAAGAAAAGAGAAAGACATCCAAGGAATCCAAATAGGAAAAGAAGAAGTCAAACTATCACTATTTGCAGATGATATGATAATATACATAGAGAACCCCAAAAACTCCACAGAAAAAATAATTCAACTCATCAATCAGTTTAGTAAAGTGGCAGGATACAAAATCAACACGCTAAAGTCAGTAGCCTTCCTATATACAAACAATAAATATGAAGAAGAAGAAATCAAAAAAAAATCCCTTTTATTATTGAAACAAAAAAAATCAAATATTTGGGAATAAATCTAACAAAAGAGGTAAAGGACCTATACAAAGAAAACTATAAAACACTGTTAAAAGAAATAGAAGAAGACACAAAGAGGTGGAAAGACATCCCTTGCTCATGGATTGGAAGAATAAACATTATTAAAATGGCCATCCTACCAAAAGCAATATACAGATTCAATGCTATTCCAATCAAAATTTCAATGTCATTCTTCAAAGAAATAGAACAATTATTGATGAAATTCATATGGAATCACAAAAAACCCCGAATAGCCAATGCTCTCCTGAGAAAAAAAGAAGGGAAGGGGGCATCACACTCCCAGACTTCAAACTATACTATAAAGCCATAATCATCAAAATTGCATGGTATTGGAACAAGAACAGACATACAGACCAATGGAATCGAATAGAAAATCCAGAAATAAACCTACAGATTTATGGTCAACTAATCTTTGACAAAGGAGCAAAGACTATTCATTGGAGCAAAGAAAGTTTGTTCAATAAATGGTGCTGGGAAAACTGGGTTTCTACATGCAAAAGAATGAAGCTTGACCACTCCCTCACACCATACACAAAAATCAACTCAAAATGGATTAAAGAACTAGACATAAGACCTGAAACCATAAAATATATAGAAGGAAATATAGGCGAAACACTACATGATTTGCACATCAAAGACATCTTTACAGACACATCACCCAAAGCTATGATAGTGAAGGCAAAGATAAACAGCTGGGACTCCATCAAATTAAAGAGCTTCTGCACAGCAAAAGAGACAATAACAAAAACAAAGAGAAACCCCACCAACTGGGAGAACATTTTTGCACACAACACTAATGATAAAGGACTGATCACAAAAATCTGCAAAGAGCTGATGAGACTCAACAACAACAAAGAAAA
The DNA here is from genome assembly GCF_014898055.3 of Talpa occidentalis. NCBI lineage: Eukaryota > Metazoa > Chordata > Mammalia > Eulipotyphla > Talpidae > Talpa > Talpa occidentalis. The sequence continues at coordinate 91,778,957 of NW_023604295.1, read as the reverse complement.
TAATCCAGTCAAAAAATGGTCAGAAGAGCTAAAAAGAAACTTCTCTGAAGAGGAAATGCAAATGGCCAACAGGCATATGAAAAAATGTTCAATATCACTTCTAATCAGGGAAATGCAAATCAAAACTACCATGAGATACCATCTTACACCAGTGAGTATGGCACATATTCAAAAAAACTAGCAACAACAAATGTTGGCGAGGGTGTGGAGAAAAAGGAACTCTTCTATGCTGTTGGTGGGAGTGCAAACTGGTCCAACCACTGTGGAGAGCTGTGTGAAGATTTGTGGACCTACTAAACATAGAGCTTCCATATGATCCAGCAATTCCACTCCTAGGTATTTACCCAAAGGACACAGAAACATCAATTCCAAACAACACCTGCACCCCTATGTTTATAGCAGCACTATTTACAATAGCTAAGCTTTGGAAACAGCCCAAATGCCCAAAAATACATGACTGGATCAAGAAGATGTGGTACATATACACCATGGAATATTACTCAGCATTCAAAAAAGATAAACACATGCAATTTGCAGCAACATGGATGGCGCTGGAAGGGATCATGCTCAGCGAAATAAGCCAAAAAGAAAAAGAAAAATACCGGATGGTCTCACTCATAGCAGGAATCTAGAAAACTTAAATAAGGGACCAGGAAAATGAATAACTGTAAGAAAGTGAAAATCAAAATCAACAAAAAACTATGAAACAGAGACACTTTTGAGGGGGTAGGGGGCGGGTGGGGAGGGATTGGGGTCAGAATGGGGGGGTTGCAATTGTATGGGGAATATAAAAATAAAATTTATTATTAAAAAAATACATAAGGAAACACCACCTCACTTCGGGAAAAACAACCCATATTATAACTAGAAACAATAAATGTGGCAAGCATGTGATGAAAAGGGTACACTGTGCACTGTTGGTAGACTATAGGCTGGTCAGCTCCTTTGTAAAACATTATGGCAGTTCCTCAAAATATTAAAATATGTCCACCATATGTTCCTGGAATTCTACACTTAGGCATCTACCTGATGAATTCAAAAATCACTATTTTGTTTTTTTTGTATTTTTTTTGTTTTTTATTGTTTAATTTTATTTTTATATCAATTTTCTTTTTATTCTTTTATACCATTGTTCATTTTTAAACAATATTTTTCCCTCCACCCCGTCAGATTGAGTCCCCATAGAGTTTCCTTCACCAATACACCCATGAACCATCACCTCAGTCCCCTGTGCGCTTCCCTCCCTCCCTCTGCTCCCTCTCCTCCTCCTCCCCTGCAGTACGTCTCTGATTTATAATTGTCCATTTTTGCTTTGTTGTGTTTTGTACTGTTATTATTTTTTTACACTGTGGTCTTATTGGGTTCCCCTATATTCCTGCTATAAGTGAAACCATCCAATATTTTTCTTTTTCCTTCTGGCATATTTCACTGAGCATAATTCCTTCTAGTTCCATCCATGTTGCTGCAAATGGCATGAGTTTATCTTTTTTGATTACTGAATAATATTCCAATAATATATGCCACATCTGCTTGATCTATCATATATTTTTTTGGGCATTTGCGTTGTTTCCAGGTTTTACCTATTGAAATAGTGTTGCAATAAACATAGGCATAGAGGTGTTCTTTTGAATCAATGTTTTTCTGTCCTTAGGGTAGATCCCTAGTAGTAGAATTGCCGGATCATATGGTAGCTCCATTTTTAGTAGACTGAGGAAGCTCCAGACAGCTTTTCATAGTGGTTGGACCAGTTTTCACTCCCACCAGCAATGTAGTAGAGTTCCTTTTTCAACACAACCTTGCCAACATTTGTTGTTGCTTGTTTTTTCGATATGTGCCATTCTTACTGGTGTAAGGTGGTATTTCAATGTGGTTTTAATGTGCATTTCCCTGATTATAAGGGATGTTGAGCATTTTTTTTTTCATGTGCCTGTTGGCCATTTGCATTTCCTTTTTGGAGAAATGTCTTTAAAGTTCTGCACATATCTTGACCGGATTGTTTATTTTGTTTTTGTTGAGTCCTGTGTGTGTGTCTCTGTGTGTGTGTGTGTGTGTGTGTGAGTTCTTTGTATATCTTTATGATCAGTCCCTTATCAGTTGACTGGAGTGCAAAGATTTTTTTTTCTCAATCAGTGAGGTGTCTCTCTGTTTTGGTTAACGTGTCTTTTGCTGTGCACAAGATTTTCAGTTGGATGTTGTCCCAGCTGTTTATAATTTCCTTGACTTTCTTTGCTTCTTTTTTGTTGTTGTTGTTGTTGTTGTTTAAGATTGATTTATTTATACATGCAAGAGCAGGGGTGCAAGCCAGAGATACGGGGGCGGGTGAAAAGATTCACCAGAGACAGTGAGGAGTAGAACATGCAGATCTACTGAAATACACTTCTAAGGGGAGCAGTGGGCAAGACAGAAGAGGTCTGCTGTGCCATCTGAGTCACCACCCTGGCCAGGGATCCAACTTATGCTGCAGTGGTGGCGGATAGCTTCATAATGCTGTGTCTTAATCCCTTGCGCTACCCTGGAGGTGCCCAAAATCACTGTTTTGAAGGGATATATGTACTCTATGTTCATTGCAATTCTATTGACATTAGCCAATTGTAAGGGTAAATGATTTTCAGGCTTTTCTGCTCTCTGCCATTAGAATTGCCCTGCCTGATGGGGTACCTGCATTTGTTACATTAGTATAAGTTGTGTTGTTTACTTTGGTGGGCCATGGCTCCATATTGCAATATTCTCCAAGAGAAGCAGAGGCAGGAGAAAGAACAGGAGAGAGAAGGAGTGAAAGAATGCCAGAGAAGACCAGAGTGAAGACTTGCCTGGGCTTGGAGGTCACCTGGGTGATTGGGATTCTATTCTAAGAAATAGTGTTGTAAACCACTGTTACTTCAATTAAAAAAAATAGAAATAAATCAAAACTATATCTTTTACAGTCTCATAATATAGAGAAACTCAGAAGCTCAATAATTTGATAGGACCTCCCCTGGTGGCACGGTGGTTGAGAGCTGAGCTGCGAAGCTGCCCGCAGCCTCTGCAGTGCCAGTTGGATCCCTGGCCTCTAGCAAGGGTCCCACATGGTGCGCAGACCTCTCCTGTCGCACCCGCTGCTCCCCTCAGCAGTGTATTTCATCGGTCTGCCTGTTCTGTTCCCCGCTCTGGCTCTGGTGGATTCTCTCACCCTCCCACGCTTCTGACTGTACCCAGTGCTTGTATAAATAAATAAATATAAATCTTTAAAAAAATAATGCAAAGTAAGTGTAAATAACAAGTTTGCTTCCTTAATAAGTTTATCTAAAGGAGGTTACATTTTAACAAGTGGGAGAGCCAGGCTGATTGATCTCCCAGGCCATCCTCCATTATCTGCTTCTTTCCCCATTTTGTCAAGAACTATTGTGCTTACTGACTGATGTTATCAATGTAACATGTAACTCATGCATGAGTAATAAAGCTTCTCCTGACTTCACCATTCCTGAAGTACCACTTGTTCTTCCTTTGCCTGGGTTAAAGGCTAGAATTTATTTCTGCAACACTAGCTTGATTATCTTTGTCAATTATCTGTACAAATTTATATTTATTTAAATATATAAATACATATTTAAATATATTTATGTAATATATAGTATTGAAAAAATTGAAAAAATTGGGAATATTATCTCAACGCTGCATATATTCAACAGTGTAAGTCTAAGTGCATAATTTCATTAATATTAAATGGTCTCCTTTGCTGTTGGAAAGGAAAAATTAACTTATTAAAATTTACATAATGCTTGCAATTTTATAAGGCTAGTATTACATATTATTATTACAATATCAATAATCTTTAAATATTGACTCATCATATAACTATAATAATTTATAAACAGTGGGTCACATTTTGTTTTTATTATAAAACTTTTAAGATTAGTAAGGGGCATCCCTGGTGGCCTAGGTGTTAAGTCTCAGCGCAATCACCCCTACAGCCAGAGTTCGATCCCCTGCCAGGAAGCTAACCCACATATGGCACAGCAGACTTTTCCTGTCTTTCCCACTGCTCACCTAAACAGTGTATTTCAGTAAATCTGCCTGTTCTGCTCCCCACTCTCAGGTCAGTCCTATCACCACCACATCTCTGGCCCTTACCCCAGTTCTTTACACAAAAAATAATATCAGTGAGAAGTGTACAACAATATTTGGAGAGTGCTCATTTAATGTCCAATAATGAGGGAAGAAAAATGATCTCTTCATTTGTTAATTTGAGTTTTTCAGATGAACTTTAGCATGTGTCTTATAGTGGCATTTTATCGATAACTTTTTCCTACAATTTATTATTCCTTCTAAATAAATTATTTCAATAATTGTAACAAAATATCTGATATTATCATAGTAATGTTAGTAGTGACATTCTTATCTCCTAGGTAAATTTATTGTGGGTTAAATTCCAATGAAAAACATAAGACAACATTGACCAGAGACCCTGAAAGACAAGAAGCAATTTCTTTGGGGGTAAAAAAAATCAGCAAAAACAAATGAGTGATAAATAATGGGAGAAGCAGTATTTAAATATTTGTGTAACAGAGCAGAATGCTTGAGATTCCCTGTCTTTTGTTTATAGGATGAACACAAAATGACACTGATTTGAGCTGCAAGCAGAAAGGCGTTCACTGGGTTGGTCAAATCAGGAATAAGGGGGGCCTTTGGAACCAAAACCAGAATACCCAACTTGTAATGAGTTTTTGATTTTATAGGGAAGTTACACTAATTCAAAGAGAGGTGGACATTTTTGAGAAGGAGACTAGAGTTATGCTTAACCATTTATCATATATGCTACATGCTTCCCATGTTAAAATAAAGGCGGGAGTAGATTTAAATATCATAGTTAAGAGGTTTTGGACTTTCCACTTCAAAAGATGAGGCTGGAGAGCCTGTACACAGAATCTGGCAGCTGTCTGGGGCTGGATCAGAGTGGCTTGTCAGGAAATGATAATCAGCTTCAGGGTGACCCTCTTGCTGTTGATGCTGCAGGATACTGCTCACTTTGACCTTGAGGAGCCATCTGGTAAATTGGATTAAAAGGAGTGGAAATTGTAAGTGTGATAATATTTTTCGTTTTTTTAAGTTGGTGGTATATCAGTTGTAGAATAATTAAACCAAAAAATTAAATTAATGTCATTTATTGGAACAATTTAAAAAACTACACTCCATTAATTTTTTTGGGGGGGAAGTTCTATAAACCACAAAACAAAGTTTGCACTTGTTCCTTTCAAGTTGCTATATATTTAACTTTAAAGGCTTGTGTAAAATTTTAAGTGAATGAGGGTGATATTTAGAGAGTTAGTAGGCCTGCTTACTTCCCGATGCCCATATTGAAAGAAGGAAAACATAAGAAAGAGAATAAAATAAAGGTGAGGGGACTAAAATGTAAATGAGGTGAGAGAAAATGAAAGTGAAAGAAACAGAGTTTGGCAGTAGCTTCATGAACACAAGTCAATTCTATACTATTAGATAACACAGATAAGCCCTCAGCAAATTTGATTAAGAACAAAAAAAAAGAAATTAAGCAATTAAACAATTCAGTTATTATAAACAAGACCTGACTATAACAAATTTAAACTACATAAGTACCATGCATAAAATTGCAACAATAAAATTGAAATTCTATTTAAAATCAGTGTCTTTTTAGAAAAACACAAAATTTGTTTCATGTAGAATAATCATTGTAGGCACCATGGAAAATAAAAGAGAACCAATAAATTCATAAAGTCATAAGTGAAAATACACATCATTACAGGCAGTCATGCCAAGCCTTCAGAAACAGATGTCTTCCGTGTTACATAAACTGTTTCAAAGTAGAAAAATGTATGTGCCCTACTTTGATTTCCAGAAGTGCTGTTAAAACTCCAAGCTAAGAAAAGGGGGTCCAAAGTACTCTTCATTCTAAATTCAGAAACCATCAATGAGATGGTGTATCCCACTCTGACTTACATCAGTACGATAAGACCAAAAAATCCAAATGACAAAAACCACACAGGTATAAATATTGAAAAGAAAAATATTCTTCAGTATTACTCTATTTGACACATCCAAGAAAATAGTATGTCAAACAAAGTTAAAGCAAGATTATAGGCAAATAACAATCTGAAGGACAAATATAAAAGAGATGAATTTTCAATACAGCATTAGTGAGAAACAATTAGTAAATGTATTATTTGGAAGGAATTCATTAAAATAGCAACTATGTAAGCACATATACTAATGATAGTATAATAATTATATATATAATTTTAAGGCTTATTAATACATGCAAAAAGAAAGATTCAATAAAATTATAAAGTAAATTGAAGATATTAGAAAGGTGTACAGATAATGACACAGAACATGTCCTGGAATATAGTCAATAAGCACGATGATGATCTAAAACAAAATTGGGCAAATGAATTACCAACTTTTGTTCAAGAAAAATAAATACTACAATTGAGTGAAAATATTTTGAAAAGAAAAATTAGAAAGACTTTGCTTTATTTAAAACTTTAAAGACTGAAAACTAAAAATATTTTTTGTATATAATACATATGTATCAATGGAACAGGATAAAATTTTCAAAAATATACTTTTATATATATTTTATTTAATTTATTTTTTAAACATTTATTTGTTTATTTATACAAGCACTGGGTACAGTCAGAAGCGCGGGAGGGTGAGAGAATTCACCAGAGCCAGAGCAGGGAACAGAACAGGCAGACCGACAAAATACACTGCTGAGGGGAGCAGCTGGCATGGCATGAGACGTCTGCTTGCCATGTGGGACCCTCATCCATGGCCAGGGATTGAACCAGCCCTGCAGAGGCTGTGGGCAACTTTGCAGCCCAGTGTTCAAATGCTGTGCCTCCGAGGAGGCCCTATATATATTTTAAACTTAATAGATAATGAAAACATTTTATATTAAGAATCACAATCTGGTCAATCAAAATTTATTTGATAAGTGATTATATAGTTGGGGAAAAATAAAGTTAGACAACAATTATGCTGTTTATAAATATAAAATCTCCATGGATTAAACTTATTAATAGAAAAAATTGAAAAGAAATGTAGTACTAGTAAATGAAAACAGGTTAATTTGTTTATATTACTGAAATCAGAAGCATTATATGACAAAATACAAAGTTTAAAGTTAGGGAGACAAGTGTTGAAATTTTAGGTACATGGAAATTTAAAGCTTTCACATGCCCAAATACATTTTTAATTAAATTTAAAAATAAAATAACAAGGAAAAATATGTGAATAAATAAATAAAGTATATACTCAATCAAAAACATGAGTGTGTGTGAATACTACTGTCAGTAAATTCACAGAAAATAATAATATAAATTAAATTATTACAAATGGCTCTTGCTTCATTAGATTAGCAAAAATGAAAGATCACATAAAATGCTTTGAGGGCTGCAGGTAAAGAAGTACTCTCATACTGTAATGGTGGCAATTTAATTAATATAGGTATATTGACCATCTCTATTAATATCTCAAAAGTGTGAACTCAGCAACCAGGGAGCTATGTATCTTTGATTATGTATATATGTCTAAATAGGAATTAAGACAATAGAATAAAAAGTAAACAATAAAAATTTCTGTCAATACAGATGGCTAAATAGCCTGTTATAGAGACATTTTTTTTCTTTTCTTAGTAATGTTTTTTTTTTATTATAAATTTTATTTTTATATTCCCCATACAATTGTGACCCCCTTATTTTCACCCCAATCCCTCCACTCCCCGCCCCCCACTCCCCATAGAGTGTCTCTGGTTCATAGTTGTTTGTTGATTTTGATTTTTACTTTCATATATTTATTCTTTTTCCTGGTAGTTATAGGGACATTTCAAATACAATGTAGCAATTAAAAGTAACATGATAACATCATACTGAGATACTAATTTCTCAAAAAATTGTTCAAATTTATAGAAATATTGTTTTTAAATTTCAACTAATTAAACTAATCAATCAGTTTAGTAAAAGTGGCAGGATACAAAATCAACACGCAAAAATCAGTAGCCTTCCTATACACAAATAATAAATCTGAAGAAGAAATAAAAAAAATCCCTTTCATTATTGAAACAAAAAAAATCAAATACTTGGGAATAAACCTAACAAAAGAGGTAAAGGACCTATACAAAGAAAACTATAAAATACTGTTAAAAGAAATAGAAGTAGACACAAAGAAATGGAAAGACATCCCCTGATCATGGATTGGAAGAATTACCATTATCAAAATGGCCATCCTACCAAAAGCAATTTACAGATTCAATGCTATTCCAATAAAAATCTCAATGACGGGCCTCCTCTGGTGGTGCACCGGTTGAGCGCTGGGCTGTGAAGCTGCCCACAGCCTCTGCAGCACCGGTTGAATCCCCGACCACAGGCTAGGGTCCCACATGGCTCAACAGACCTCTCCTGTCTGGCCCGCTGCTCCCCTCCGCAGTGTATTTCATCAGTCTGCCTGTTCTGTTCCCCGCTCTGGCTCTGGTGAATTCTCTCACCCTCCCACACTTCAGACTGTACCCAGTGCTTGTATAAATAAATAAATCTTTTAAAAAAAATCTCAATGACATTCTTCAAAGAAATAGAACAATTATTGATGACATTCATATGGAATGACCAAAAAGCCTGAATAGCCAAAGCTCTCCTGAAAAAAAAAGAAGGTAATGGAGGCATCACACTCCCAGACTTCAAACTACACTACAAAGCCATAATCATCAAAACTGAATGGTATTAGACCAAAAACAGACACACAATCCAATGGAACAGAATAGAAAATCTAGAAGTAAACCCACAGATTTATGGTCAACTAATCTTTGACAAAGGAGCAAAGAATATGCACTGAAACAATGAAAGTTTGTTAAATAAATGGTGCTGGGAAACCTGGGTCGCTACATGCAAAAGAATGAAGCTTGACTACTACCTCACACAATGCACAAACACCAACTCAAAATGGATTAAAGTACTAGAAACCATAAAATATATAGAAGGAAATATAGCCAAAACACTATATAACATGCACCTCAAAGACATCTTTACAGACACATCACCCAAAGCAGTGATAGTGAAGGCAAAGATGAACAGCTGGGACTACATCAAATTAAAGAGCTTCTGCACAGCAAAAGAGACAATACCCAAAACAAAGAGAAACCCCACCGACTAGGAGAACATTTTTGCACACAACATCAATGATAAAGGACTGATCACAAAAATCTAAAGAGCTGACGACTCAACAAAAACAAAAAATAATCCAGTTAAAAAATGGGCAGAAGACCTAAAAAGATATTTCTCCATGGCCAACAGGCATATGAAAAAATGTTCAACATCACTTGTAATCAGGGAAATGCAGATCAAAACTACAATCTTGGGCCTCCCCGGTGGCGCAGCGGTTGAGCGCTGGGTTGCGAAGCTGCCCGTGGCCTCTGTGGCGCCGGTTCGATCCCCGGCTGCTCCCCGGCCACCGGAGGAGGGTCCCACATGGCGCGCAGACCTCTCCTGCCGCCCGCTGCTCCCCTCAGCAGTGTACTTCGGTCCTTCTGCCTGCTCTGCTCCCCGCTCTGGCTCTGGTGAATTCTCTCACCCTCCCGCGCTTCTGACTGTACCCAGTGCATGTATAAACAAAACAAACAAACAAATAAAATAATAAATAAATAAAGCATGCCTCTATTAAAAAAAAAAAAAAAAAAGTTAAAAAAAAACTACAATCTTACACCAGTGAGAATGGCACATATTAAAAAAAAAAAAAAATCTAGCAACAACAAATGCAGGCGCGAGGTTGTGGAGAAAAAGGAACTCTCCTGCACTGCTGGTAGGAGTGCGAACTGATCCAACCACTGTGGAGAGCTGTGTAGAGATTTCTTGACCTATTACAGATAGAGTTTCCATATGATCCAGCAATTCACCTCCTAGGTATTTACCCAAAGGGCACAAAAACATTAATTCCAAAGGGCATCTGCACCCCTGTTTATAGCAGCACTATTTACAATAGCTAAGCTATGGAAACAACCCAATTGCCCAAAAATAGTTGACTGGATCAAGAAGATGTGGTACAAATACACAATGTAATATTACTCAGCAATCAAAAAAGGATAAACACATGCAGTTTGCAACAACATGGATGGAACTAGAAGGGATCATGCTCAGCGAAATAAGTCAGAAAGTAAAAGAAAAATACCGGATGGTCTCACTGATGGCAGGAATTTAGAAAACCTAAAAAAGGGACCAGGAAAAAGACTAATTAATGCAAAGTAAAAATCAAAATCAGCAAGCAACAATAAACGAGAGACACACTACAGGGGTGGGGGCAGGGAGAGTAAGGATTAATATCAAAATAAGGGGGGGTGCAATTGTATGAGGAATATAACCAAAATGAAAATGCACACATTGTGCAAAAATGAAAAATGATGTAAGAATTATATAAAATAAAATATTAAAAACATGTTTTTAAATTTTAATTTCTAGAAATTTGTATTTCTAGAAAATATATATGAAATTTTACAGAAAATGTGTAGTAAAATTATTGCAAATAGACTTTTTATTTTCTTTATGTATTTACATATCTCTAAATTTATAAAAAAAATAAGGTGGTTATCTCTAGGGAAGAGACTGGGATTTTAAAGAATATTTGCAGAATTTTGGTTTATTTCATGGCTTAATATCCTTAAAAAGGAAATGTAATATTGAAGAGATTATTTTTGTAATCAATAATAAATTTTAAAATCATTTTATTTAAACTGGAGACTATGAGAGGAAATAACAAAATTAAATCCAGCATTTTGAGCTTATAAATAAAACAGAAACTCTGTTATTACTTAAAAGAAAACTATCAATTCACTTTTAAGTAACAATCCATACAAACCATGTTAAATTAATGCTGTGTTTTCACATGTGGAGACTGATCAAACACATTTGAGGCTATTATTTGTACCTTATTTTTGGAGTATACACACTGAATCCAGTATTTATTTTTAATGCTATAACAGGTCTTTTGCAATTAAAGAAACGTAATTAAACAAAATCAAACTTAGATGACTCCCACTTTTATTCTAAAAGATATAAAAGAAAAACATTCAGCTAAAACATTCAGCCAAATGTTACTCTTTGGGCCAATTGACTATCATGATATTGTTCAATAGACCAAGACAGAGTATGTCAATTACTTGGAACAAGAGACTTACTTGAAGGAGTGTGATTTCATTAACAGAGGCTGTATTGCCTGAGGAAGCATAAAGAGTGTGAAATAGTGATAGTGCCAACATCACTTGAGGAAACTATCCAAGGTTTTGTCAAAAATGTCTAACAATTTCAATACAAGCGATTTACTGAGTCTAGCAAAAACCATAAAGGATTTTTAAAATATGAAATTTATTGTCTGAATAGGAAGATGAAGTTTATAAGTCCAAAATATTTAAGGACCATTCAAATAATATGTCAATTTATGGGAAGAAATACATGTTATAAGTCTGAACTGAAATGTGTTCTTATGATCTGGTATTCTTAATTCATTGAATACGCTGAAAGTCTTAAATCAAATTATTTTTATAAAAATTATATCTTTACGACATCCCTACAAGACGACATTCATCTTGAATTTACTAATTTCAGTGTGCATCAGAGAATTCACAAACCATTATGAGCCAACACAGAAGACTGTTCTCAGGGTAAAAAATTTGCCTTCCTATCACACTCAGCCACATATCCTGGAATATATAGGGGAAATGATTATGTAATTTTACCTTTTAATAAATAATACTTAAATATTGAAGATTCCCCATAGCTAGAAGTCTTCTAATCATCACGATAAACATTTGATCTACAATCTTTCTCATATAACCTTGATTGGAATTCCGTCTTCATCCTAGTCACACTCTTAATGTTTTAGTCTTTCTAAAGAATATAGTCTTTCTAAAGAATATGACCATGCTTCTTAGGACTCCTTTTACAATAATCAACAGAAATAAACCTGGGTTTTATATACAAAAAGTATATTGGGGAGGAGGGGGATAGTTTGAAGAATGCAAACTCCTGCCACTGAGGCGGGCAAGTCATCTTTACCCACGGAAGACTAGATGTAGGAACCAGCATCATTAGAGCCAACACCTTGCATCTCTCATGCCTTAAGTCTGTATATCAACTGTCTTCTTCCTATTCCTCATCCTCTCTTTGCTTGTTAATTTTTTTCTGCAGCCTAATTTTAACGCTGGGATAGAGCTTCTGACAGTGTAAATTTAATTATTACTGATACTTCCCCACAGGACTTTTTCATGTAGTCCTTCCTTAAAAAGGATTCTGACACAGTCCAGTTTGGATGTGAGGGGTAATCTAGGGTCTGTCCAATTGACTTTGGTTCTAATTGTGGGGTTGTGTTGTTTAAAATCACTGCTAGATGTTCAGTCCAGACTGGAGTACAGAAAAGAAAATCACAAGAAGTTGGGCAGATGTTCTGAAATATGGAACCCAGAGCTGAAAGATAAAAACTCTAAGACTGACCTACGTAACAGCATGATAGCATAACATGCCATCCGAAATTAAGTAACTGCATTCCACTTTACAGATTAGGAAACTAAGACATAGAGAAATGGAATTTCTTAAAACAGTGTGGCTAGGGGCCTCCCCGGTGGTGCAGCGGTTGAGCGCTGGGTTGCGAAGCTGCCCGCGGCCTCTACGGCGCCGGTTCGATCCCAGGCTGCTCCCCGGCCACCGGAGGAGGGTCTCACATGGCGCGCAGACCTCACCTGCCGCCCGCTGCTCCCCTCAGCAGTGTACTTCGGTCCTTCTGCCTGCTCTACTCCCCGCTCTGGCTCTGGTGAATTCTCTCACCCTCCCGTGCTTCTGACTGTACCCAGTGCATGTATAAACAAAACAAATAAATAAATAAAGCATGCCTCTAGGGAAAAAAAAAAAAAACAGTGTGGTTAGTTTCATGACAGAATAAATGATGGTAACAGGTTTCCTCTGATTCCAATTATGTCCCCCTTGGAGGATCTTCTTGGTGATATTTCTCTAACAAAATGCTCCCATCAACCTCTGGGGAAAAATGACCATTAGACCTAATGATAAAAAGAAAGGTCAGAGGAATTAGTCAAAACATCTATAATGAAATCATGTCATGGTGAAATAATATGGCTAGTATTCCTATTTGCATACAAAATGTCACTTTCATGGCAGCTTGCCTAACATAAACGTAGAACAATTCTTAATTACATCAATATTTCAAATTAGATAATTGACTTTCCTTTGCTAAATTCATCCTAAATGAATAACCTAAATGGAAATAGTTTACAATTTTTTAATACTTTTATTTTTATTTGTGTGTGTAGAACTGGGGTGTAGGCCAGAGGTGGGGTGTGTGTGAGAGGATTTACAAGAGACAGAGTGGGGAACAGACCAAGGGGATTGACTGAAATACACTGCTGAGGGGAGCAGCGGATAAAGAGAAAGAGTCTACTGTGCCATGTGGGTCAGCTCCCTGGTCAGGGACAGAAATTGCTGCTGCAATGGCTACGGATAGCTTCATAGTGCTGAGACTTAATCCCTTGCACCATCAGGGAGGCCCACGGTTAAATGTTTTTAACCAGGTGTTTTCTAAATCACTTCAAATCTTATTTCGAATTTCTTCTCTTATTTACTGTATTTTCTTATCTTCTACATTCTTGATGCTCTGGCTTTTGGGACCTTGATTCTGGTGAAAATGCTTCTCCCAAAGTTTGCTAATTCTTAGAAATATCAAACTGCTCCCCTGTGAACTTGCCTTTGCCATGCAAATCAATTAATCCAGAGCCCACACTCAATTATTTATTTGATCAAACTATCCCATACCAAATCAATATGTCCTTTATTTATATCACACCAGGGAAAGATAATTAGGGACTACCCCATAAGCTCCACCAAAATTATTCTAATACTCCAGTTCTAATCTAGGTATACCTACTGTTTCTCACCCATTGCTTACTACAAACTCCAATATGGGCCATAGGCCTCACCCTCCCTCTCTCTATTCTGTCTGCTGACTGGACTAGGACCTTCCCCATAACTTTAAAGATTCAGAGTGAAAAAATGGTTAAACCAAAGTATTCAAAAATGATACTGTTCTGAAAAATATATTTTCCTGACTTACAATCGAAAAACTTCCAAAAGTTTCTCTCTCGGCCACGGATGAGATTTCACCATGAGCTCTCTAATGGAGAAGGAAAAAATAAATGTTTGTTCTCCCCTCTTCTCTGAAGGGGATTTGTAAATTTGAGGCTTATGTGTTAAGAAGACCCAGTTGCCTGATTCTGTTAAAAGGGTCCAACTACCTTTCAAATAGAACATCAGCCCTTCACTTTCATCGTGTAATAGCCAGTGTGCCCAGAGTTTGTGATTCCACTTGAAATCATGACCTGAGACAGCTGTTCTTCTCTAACCCTAGCACCTGAACATATCACAGAGATATAAATATGTTAAAGGAATTCCCTACTCACACCTTGTCTGATAAAGCTATAAAACAATTCAAGTTCAAGGTAAAGAGATAGAAAAGTAATCACACAAATCATGGCACATTTTTGCTCTGGTAAAATCATACTGGATCTATTGATGTGTTTTGACCACTTCTTTGATATCAAATATTTCAATTTTTTGCATTTCAAGAATTTAATATTTATATATGCAGTAAATAATTAAAGGAAATATTTAGTCACATTTATTTATTTTTTTTAAATTAAAATACAACTTAGGAAATTTTATAGTGATGTTTCTAAGCCAAAGTCTTCTTGAGAATACATATAAAATTACTTTAGCAGTTCTAAAACCAAAATGCGGGCCGTATATCCTTCCAGAGTATCCAATCTGGGCAGTGATATGCTGAGAGAGGTGCAGAGTGATGTAACAACACAGGGGTGGAGTCAGGGAAGACTGCTGGCAAATGACTTTGAAGCTGAGATCTGAAGGCTCCATAACTGTAAGGGAGATGATAAAATATGGGGAAAGTGTCAAAAGCAAAAGAGAAAGCTTAGTAGTGACTCCTAATAATCACAATTGTTCAGGTCTCCACAGTGACCCTGACCACAGCCATGTGATATGTTTTGTCCAATGGACTAGCAAGTTGATAGAAGCAAAAAATAAAACCAAAAACAAGCGTACATTTTTGTTTTCTCTCTTGAATCTCTGAGACAACAAGGATCTCAGCCCAGACTAATGTGCCAAGGACACCCTAAAAGAGCCAACAGCATGAAAATTGACCAACTTGTGAGTGAATCCCAACCAACACAAGAATTACTTAGCTCAGTCCATCTTAACAAGCCCCATTTTTTCAGGAGCCTTGGGAAACTGATAAATGGTTATTTTCTTTTTTTTTTTTTTTTTTTATAGAGGCATGCTTTATTTATTTGTTTTGCTGGTTTCTTTGTTTTGTTTTTTGTTTATACATGCACTGGGTACAGTCAGAAGCGCGGGAGGGCGAGAGAATTCGCCAGAGCCAGAGCGGGGAGCAGAGCAGGCAGAAGGACCGAAGTACACTGCTGAGGGGAGCAGCGGGCGGCAGGAGAGGTCTGCGCGCCATGTGGGACCCTCCTCTGGTGGCCGGGGAGCAGCCGGGGATCGAACCGGCGCCGCAGAGGCCGCGCGCAGCTTCGCAACCCAGCGCTCAACCGCTGCGCCACCGGGGAGGCCCTAAATGGTTATTTTCTTAAACCACTTAGGTTTGTGTAGTTTGTTATATAAATTATTGGGGGACTAGGCAATGATAGAAAAGATGGCACAGAATTGCAGGCAAAAAAATAAAGAATTTCATTATCTCAATGTGTTTTATTAAATTTCTGCAGAGGCTGAATCGTCTTACAAATGGTAATTCTGTCACCTCTTTGGTAATGTGTTTCTTTGTATCCTTTCACTCTGTTTTTGCTTGCTTATTTTTGTTTATATGTGTTTTCACCTACCCACTTCTTCAAGCGGAGTTGGGCAATATGAACTTAGAAACTCTATATATTAAAGTGTTGCTTTTTATTTTTTGCTAAATGTTCTCAGTTGCATCTGGCAAACATATGCATGTGTGGTTGAACCACAAGACCACCCTGTAGCTCTAGATCATGGCCATTGAACTGGAGAATTGCATATATATCTCCACCTAGAATGCAACCTCTATATGCTGAGGCTAAATTGTCTTTGTGATAATCTTCACCTGGTAGCCATTACTTTCCAAATCTCTTTGGGGTAAGATCTAGTAAGCCAGATGTTGTCAGCTCTCTTCCCCTATTGCTCTGTCCATTCCTGTTGATTTGGGAAACATAGGGATCTGCTTAAGAGAATGAACTTTGGAGCTGGTCTGACTGGGTTTGATTCCTTATTACCATGTTACCCGGATCAGTTCACCAAATTTCTCAAACCTCATTTTCACCATTTTAAAAACAGTGTCATGGGCCTCCCTGGTGGCACAAGGGGTTAAATTGAAGCACTGTGTAGCTATGCCCAGCCACTGCAGAACGAGTTCGATCCCTGGCCAGGGAGCTAGCCACATGGCACAACAGACCTCTCCTGTCTCACCTGCTGCTCCCCTCAGCATTGTATTTCAGTAAATCCACCTGTTTTGCTCCTTGCTCTGTCTCTGGTGAATCCTCGCACCCGCCACACCTCTGGCCTGTACCCCAGTTCTTGTATGCATAAATAAACAAATCTTTAAAAAAAATAAAAAGTGTTAAATCTCTAATGCATGGTTTCCAAAGAAAAATATTGTAGGGCCCATGTGAAAACATAGAGTATTCTCAGAGTTTCTCAGACTGCTTTTGGCCATGACCTTCCAACACAGGTGGCCAAGTAGATAACGTGTAGCTTTGAGATGTAGTCTGCGTGTATGAGAAGCAGTAAACAACATGCAACTTTGATGTCTAGCTCACATGCATAAACACATATTTCTGTAAACTAGGCTTAAAAGTGGCCCTGTGCTGTCTTTGTCTATAAATCATGTAAGACCTAATAGGGCTCCTCCTGTAGGGCCTTTCACTGGTCACTCACGAGGCACAGGGTCACTAGTGCAGCCAGAGTCCAGGGGGGCAGCTGCTGCTGGATGCTGCCATTGTTGTTACCTGTGTATCTCCTGCTGCCTCATAATAAAGACTGTCTCCTGCTCCCCACATATGGGCTTCATGACCTGTTTTCTCATCTGTCATCATTGAGAACCTGGCAAGCTTGAAGCTGACATAGTGACAAGGATGGGATGGTATGCAGACAAGTAGGAGGCCTGACAATTATGAATTATTTAGGATGTTGATCCCTTCAGATTAGACCCAGTGCACATTGACATTTCCCTGACTTGAATTTTGGCTCAACCTCCCTGAATCTGGAATTTGACTTTTGAACTTTGCAGATGGAGAAAGAGAGATCATGATATACCTACAAATATCAGTTACACTCATGTGTTGCTTAGACCAGAATACTATGTGAGAAATGCATCATTAGTCCATTTCACTATTCTGCAATGTCAACATTTATAAATTCATCTTTTAATTCAGGTCCAGCATTTTCTTTCAATATCACAAATTTTTGCTTTGGTCATGATTGTCATGGTGCTGAGAGGTCTCAATGCATGTCATTAGAAGTTTCTGTGTGTCTGATACAGATCCTTCTTCAATTTTTGTTAGTCTCCCTGCTGTTGATGAAGCAGATACTTTAACAGCTCCTGTCCCCTTGTACTTGCCTTCAAGACCATTGCTGTAGTGAAACGGGACCTGCCTGATGGGCAAGCAATAACCATCGCTGATTTCCACTTTCATAGACCTTCGTCACCTACATTTTATTTTCAGGTTAATCACATGCGGAGGCCACTTACTGACAACATTAACAATGCTTTTGTTTGCCACACGTACTGGCCATAATAAACAAAAATGAGATTAAATTAAGCATAAAGGGAAATAATGCTACCAAGAGGCACAAAAAAATACCAAATGTTTGAGGCGGCAGCCAGCATGAAAAGCTACAACCTCCCAATGGCTAGACAATAGGAAGTTGGGAGCCACTATCATGCATGCAGTCTGTTGTTGACCAAAACATCATTATGTGGTGCATGGTTACAAGTTCTCCAGTCAGAAACTGACCCAGAGTAGCTGGTTACAAATATTTTCAACTGGTTCTCCCACCTTCTTCACTGGAAATGTTGGCATACCTCTGAACTATTTACTATTACTATTGTTAAAAATGATATTAAGCTTTACATTTGAATTTTGCCCGGGTTTTGTCATATCAATATAGAAGCAAATGTTTATTGATGATAACCACTTTATTAAATTTGTTACTTTCTTTGTTTTAGATTATTATCAACATTTTACACATTAAAAAAAATGATCAACATGCCTTCAAAAACTAGTTGAGGTCACAAAATAAGTATTAGGGATTAGTAAAGGCTTGCCAGATTTGAAAGTTTGAAACTTTTTTTCTTTTTTCCTTTCCAAACCTTGCCAAATTCCTAAGACAGGACATTGGCACTCATAACGGAAAAAGCAACGGTCATGACTAATTTCTTCGGGTCTGAAAATGTCAAGCTCTTCCTCTCTTTGGGCCAGGCAATGCTTTGAATTCACAGTGCTTTAGTCTTCTTTGAATCCCTGATAAATGCAAAATGAAGTATCTCAAGCTATTACATACCTAATAGTCATCTGCAAAGGGTGGGCTTCTCTGACATTTTCTCTGCTGCTCAATTTTTAGAACTGGGATTGTACATTTGGGGATGTGAGTCAGAATAGAAGTGCTATATTGACTTATTTCAATTCTTCTCCCAGGACAGAAAGAGTAACCATGTATGACATATCATAACA
Organism: Talpa occidentalis; assembly: GCF_014898055.3. Lineage (NCBI taxonomy): Eukaryota > Metazoa > Chordata > Mammalia > Eulipotyphla > Talpidae > Talpa > Talpa occidentalis. The sequence goes on along the minus strand of NW_023604295.1, from coordinate 91,760,179 downwards.
CATTTTTGTTTTGTTTTTGTTATACTTTCTAGGGTACAATTGTGCATATTTCTTCCTAAAATATAACAAGCAAGTAAGCACTAACTATAAACAACATAAATTTTAACAAATTATTTTGATATATAATTTCTTTCTTCCTTATTGCAAAATGTGTTCCATCTCTGAGAAAGTACAAGAGGATTTACTAAGCAATAGTAGAAAATGTTTAATGTGTTTATTACATTTTTAAATTTTTCCTCAAGTAGAAATATCAGTACAGTATCTTGAGTTCCACCTGCAGGGTATTAAAAAAAATGTCTTTTGAAAAAGAACAAAGAGACAGGAAAGAGATGATGGGAATCCTAGCAAAAGCAAGTGGAGGGTGGTTGAGGATTCTAGGCAGATGGCAAAGCACAATAGGAAATACTAGGACTCTGTCTCTACTTCTAGATAGCAATTGAACTGAGAGAATCTTCTTGGTAGAACTACTTTGGAACTACTTTGGAGGATGCCTTCAACAGTGTTTGGATAATTCAGTCAATTATACCTCATGCAGTAGTAGCTACCTTGTCCATCCTCCCTCCACCGCAACTCTGTGGCAGGCAGCCATGCTCTTGTTCCTGTAGCAGATTTCACACAATTTGAGGCAGCCACGGTGGACAAAGAGCACCCAGTCCTGCAAATATTAAGGATACATGCTCAGATTTCTGGGTGTTGTTTCTGTTCACCCACCATGTGGTAAGCGCCTTCCTCCTGTTGATTTAATGAGCTGGCACCCCATTCCCCCTGCATGTTATTAATCTTTTTCCCTTCTGATAAAATATATTAAAAACTAGGACATACAAAAGCAACTGCAAATGGGGGGGGGATAGAAAGTAATTATGCATGTCCAGTGAAAGTTTCAGGCCCAGAAAATACCTGTGAACACATTAACTTTATACCTCAATTTGATTCTCAGCACAGAGATAACCACATTTATTAATAACAATGCATTTTCACACATAACCATGTTTATTAATACAAAATCAGAGTAGATGCTATGTTTGTCGTGTGTGGATATTTACTGTAAAATTTTTTTGATGTAGTGGTATGTTTGAAATTTTTATGAAAACTTAGGGGGGAAATGAATTACCAAAAAAAGCAAACAGAGGCAATGAAACATATTAACAATTGGGGACATGTAGTTTAAGAGAAATTGATGCCTCATATTTTAATAATTACGGAAAATGTTCATCAATTTCCTGATTATACCCCATTTCATAAAGGTGGCTAAAGTGTTCTTATTTAAGTTACAAAAGGATATTGATCTATTTGGTAAACACTGTCATTAATAACAAAAAATTAAAGTGCTGACCTCTTTTTAGAGAGATTATAAAGAAAATTCAATTTTGGTGACATTTTCCTTCCCTGTAATGATGAATAAATGAAGTTTATTTTCAGATGACTTGACTAAAGCATATTAATCAAATCATACCCATGAAAAATTATTTATTTCCAAGTTTTACAAAACTACCTGTCCTTTTAATTTTTTTAATATTTATTTTTCTTTATTTATGCATATAAGAACTGGTGTATAGGCCAGAAGTGCAAGGGGTGAGAGGATTCACCAGAGACAGAGAGGGGAGCAGAACAGGCATATTGACTGAAATACACCCCTGAGGGGAACACCGGGAGAGACAGGAGAGGAATGCTGCGCCATGTGTGTTAGCTCCTTGGCCAGGATTTAACTCATGGCCCAGTGACTGGCAATAGCTTGATAGTGCTGAGACTTTAATCCCTGTGCCACCAAAGAGCACCCCCCCAAAATACACTACATGTCCTTAATTCATTTAAATCTCCACTAAATTCAAAAGTCAACTGTATATAGGATTTTATTCTTTTGAAAATTTGCATAAAATTTAATCTATTTTAATGTAATTATGAATTGCTTCAAATTTAGACTAAATCAGATTTTAAAAATAAGTGCTTTATGTCTAATTTGGTATGTTATGGTCATATAAGGGAAATCTCAAAAGTAATCTCACATGAATCTAATAAACATGGTAGTAGAACTAATGAAAATTAATATATTAACTGGTCCTCTTATTTATGATCTTTTATTTTTTTTTAAAGATTTGCTTATTTATACAAGAACAGGGGTATAGTCAGAGACATGGGAGGGTGAGAGAATTCACCAGAGACAGAGCTGGGAGAAGTACAGGCAGACAGACAAAATACACTGCTGAGGGGAGCAGCAGGCGAGACAGGAGAGGTCTGCCATGCCATGTGGGTATCTCCCTGGCCGGCCAAGAATGAACCCTCACTGCAGAGGCTGCGGGCAGTTTCATAGCACGGCATTCAACCCGCCACACCACCAAAGAGGGAGGCCCTCTTTTGGCTTTTTTAATGTGAACTTTGCCTGTGTGTGTGAGGCTACTATATGTGGACAATTGTATGTGTTCTTTTTAACATTGTAAATAAGAGAAGATGAGGAATAGAATTGAGTTGATGAATGTTGGTAGAGGTGATATTAATTTTACAGATCAAATACTGTGTTTATAGGTAGAATGTTTTCAGATGATTTGTAAAGCTAACTGAAGACTTTGATCTTACACTCTCTTTGTGCTCTATAGTAAAATGCTACATTAAAAGACCTATAACATTTTTAAATGTAACTTTCCTTTCCACTAGAAGCAAAAGAGTGAGCATGAATTTTCATTTTTTTAAAGATTTATTTATTAATTTCTACAAGCACTGGGTATAGTCAGAAGCGCAGGGGGGTGAGAGAATTCACCAGAGCCAGAGCAGGGAACAGAACAGGCAGACTGACGAAATACACTGCTGATGGGAGCAGAGGGCACGGCAGGAGAGGTCTGCGTGCCATGTGGAACCCTTGCTGGTGACCGGTGATCAAACTGGCGCTGCAGAGGCTGCGGGCAGCTTCGCAGCCCAGCACTCAACTGCTGCGCCACCAGGGGAGGCCCATGAATTTTCATTTACTTAAACTTCTTCAAATGATATAAAAAAAAAAAAAGTAGACATTTTGCTTATTAGCTGTATGAGCTTCAGCAAGATATTTGATTTATTTGGGTCTCAATTCCCCATTTGTAAAATAGAGACAATAGTGTCTACCTCATTAGATAATTATGAGAATTTCATGACATGTTATAATAATAATGTATAAGGTATAGAATATACAAATATAAATTCATTTCATTATTTTTGAATTTTCACATAGCCAAAAAGCTTATATATGATTCATGTAGAAAATGAATAATCCATATGTAAATGTGCCTACACACACAGCTGAGTCAAATGATATATACACTAAAAAGAAGTTGCTGGTAGCTAGTAGCTTCAGTCTCTGTAACAAGGTACCAAGTCAAATACATTTGGATCCAGGAAGGGAGTACAAAGATTTAAATGCCCAGATATATAATGATAGGGTATGGTGAGGTGTGGGAAAGGGAAGAGAGGTTGTGTTAATCTTAAAGGTATTTAAATAAAAACCATTGTGGGGCCTCCCCGGTGGCACAGTGGGTTAAGCACAGCCCTATGAAGCTGTCCGCAGCCTCTGCAGTGCAGGTTCGATTCCCTGCCAGCCAGGGAGATTTCCACATGGCATAGCAGACCTCTCTTGCCTCACCGGCTGCTCCCCTTAGCAGTGTATTTCAGTCGTCTACCTGTTCTGCTCCCCACTCTGTCTCTCATAAATCCTCTCACTATCCCATGCCTCTGACCTGTACCCCAGCTCTTTTATAAATAAAAAGTAAATCTTAAAGAAAAAAAAAAACATCGTGCAGGCAAACGCACAATTCCTATATTTTCAGACAGGGGCTGCCATATTGTTAAAGAGACAAAATTATGAAATGATCAGAAAACAATGAAAGGCTCAAATCAGTAGTTGGCTAAATGGATGCTGACTCAATGGGAATTGAGAGAAAGGAGACCTGAGAGGAAACTGGAAATTAGTAAATCAATTAGAAAAGAGGGGACGATTGGGTACTATCTAGAAAGATATATGAGAGGAAGAGAGAGCAACTTCTGAGAACTCATGCAGAGTATGATGATTGGCTTTTCTTTAAGGGACATAATTTCTTATGAGACTGAAAAATTGTTGAGGATAGTCAAGAGATAAAGTAGGAAGATGGAACGCAAATGTAAAGAAGATTGAAAATGATGTCAACCGAATGTGTTGGGGTAGAAGCTGCCACTGAATATCTGGTAAATGAGAAATGTAAATGCAATTTCTTTATTGAAATCTTTTAGTAATAAAAGATTTTAACATAAACATGTAACCAAATAAGAAACACTGAAAACTCTAAAAGGGATAGATATTTCAACACAGGAATTTATTTTGTACAAATAACTTGATTGTATACACACGCGCGCACGCACACACACACGCAAACGGTCTTTGCATTCTCCTTTATAATGGTTTTTAACACTTTACTAGTTTCTCATGTATTCATTTCCTATGGTTGTTTCAACAAAGTGTCTGGAGGCTTAATGAAACAGAATTTTTTTCTCTCAAATTATGGAGGTGAGAAGTTTAAAATCAAAATGTTAGCTATAAACTAGCAGAGGTTCTCACAGACTGTCCTAGAAAGAATTCCCTCCTTTTGTTTTCCTCACTTCAGCTAGCTGTTGATTAAGGGTAGTTTCCCCCCAAGATGCTCAGATAGTTTATTTTGCATACAACCTACCCTAACACTATGAAAAGCATGGTATTTTCTTTCCTTTGTAGAAAGGTGGATTTTTCCATCCATAAAAAGTTTGCTGCAGTGTTCCAGCTGTGATGGCAGTGCTTTGATCAAATCAAAATGGAGAAGTAACAAATTTGAATAAAATGTCAGAAGAGAATTCAGAATTTCATGATAAACAATAAGAAAGGTAAAGGAAGTACCTAGCATGGTGACAACATCTAGAAAATTTGAAACAATTTATAAACTGATAGCACTTCAATGCACTGGGAATTAATGAAGAAGAAATGTATTAAAAGTACTTGTAGAATTTTAAGTTTGGAGGCCTTCCATTATTGATCTTTGAGTAATTCCATCTCACTTTTTGATTCTTTTGTCCATGCCCCGACATCTATAAGCAAACTTCATTAAAGTTTTCCACTGAAACATGTGAGTGGATTTCTGTTTTATACTGGGACACAGTGATTATTCATAAAGTCAACATAAGTCAGCCCTCAATTTAGATATAATTTAAGTATATATGTGCACATGAGTCACTTAACACTAGCTATTTATGTAATGAAATATCAAATGTTAAAATAAGGCAATGTCTCAAATGGATTTAATCACAAAACCCTGAGAACCTATCATTCTACCTATATATTATTTTTGTTGTCTAAGGTATCCTTTTTTAAATGACATTATTGAATCATAGATCTAACATTCTTATAGAGCACCTCAGTAATAGAGGCCTAAGGAGGTCTGAGTATATAGCACATGTAATAATATAAAATCACACAATTCCTTGTATTTTTCAGGACCGTATAATCACACGGATTTGTTCATTTAAGTTGTCGGCAGAACACTCATGACTTCCACTCTCCCAAGAAGTAACTTCTGAGTGAGCTACCCACATCTCTGCAATAGGTATCTCTGGAAAGAATATTCAGGAAAGCCATCCATAAGATACTTAGACATGTAAGATCATTTTTTACAAATGAACCCTCTTACCTTTGTGCTCATGTAAGTTATGGTAAGCTAGTTAGAATTACATCTCTAAAAGTTGACATTTGTGTATTCATTTTTTTTTTTAAATGGACCCGTGCAGCCTTGACAGAAAAACTGAATTACATGTCTTTTTTAAACTAGGACGAAGTCCCTTGAACTGGGTCAAAAACAATTGCTTTAAAAAGCCATTAAGCAAACAATTGTTTGAGCAGTCATCCTATCACATGGACTGATAATTATGGACTTCATGCCAGAGTATAGAATCTATAACAAATGTGTATAAATAAGATTGTTAGCACTAATTATGTGTTTTCTATAACCACTTACTCTAGCTTCCTTTTCCCTTCCATAAAAACAAATATATTTTTTCTCTTCGTAGGGACACTATCTGGCTTTCTTCCTAACTCTTTGCTTCCAATTTGCAATTATTTAATCCTGAAGAAATATACCTACCATTTTTGATAGTCTTCCAAATTTTTAGGTTAACATACACATTTTTTAATGGAATGAGATTTGTTTCTTCTTTTTCAAAGTAATTTTAATGTTAAAGCCAGAATACAAATTCCCCTTCATTACTAACAATAGTTTAAATATCATAAATGAAGAAATCACATTTTGTTCAGACTTTTTCCACTCCATTTCTTCATAACTCTGTTAAGTGTGAGATGACATTATCCTGCAACTAGAGCAAGAAACTGTAAGATGAACAATGAAAAACCACCATTGTGTCCACAAATGAGGCTCACAGTCAACTCAATGGTAAAATGTGGAGATTTCTAAACTCCAATTCCTAACTCCATGGCCAGGGCCTGAGAACTAGGGTCAGAATGGAGTGACACAATCATAATATGCTTATAGTGACAGCACAAGGGAAGGTCCTTTGGGCTGGTCAACAGCAGGTGTAATGGCCCCACATTTGGGTATCAAGTTGTTACAGGGCATTCCCAGGAAGAAACAGGGTGTGTGAGTCTTCACTCATGTGTTTGAGAACTCAGAGGACCCAAAATTAGACACACAGAGAGAAAAAAGGTTTATTTACAAAGGGAATGAAAGAGGTAGGGGGGAGAGAGAGAGACAGAGACAGAGAGACAGAAAGAGAAATTAATTGGTCAACACAACCTACCAGTAACACGAGGGTGCAAGTTCATAACTGTAAAAGCAAGAGAATCGAAGCCTGCATTTGTTCACTTATAAACCCAAGCATAGATGCCTAACTCCACCACTAGTTTCCAGTGACCCATCCACTCCCATTCAGGAAGTCAAGCTTATGGCTTGCTGGGAGTTTTAATCCTGGGAACCTGAGATCTCTTCATGGATATTAAGGGTAGAGATGTAAAAATGTCAGGGAGTGGAGATCATTCAGGGCATAATTCAAAGGCAGCTTTTGAATTATGCAGCCTTACCTCAACAACTTCACAAAAAATTATAGTTCACTGTAATCCAAAAGGATGGTGCTTCAAAATCTAATGAAACATGATAGTCAGACATTCACCTTATGAGGATAAGTGGTAAAGGGAAAAATGTAGACCCTGTTTTATTCCTCAAGAAGCATAAGATTTTCTGGAGGAAACAGAATTTGGAGGATGACAGTTACATTTAAAAGTAACTTTTATGAAAAAGATGAAACCTTGCTATTTGCAACAACATATACAGAACTAGAGGGTTATCCAAAGCAATTTAAGTCACAAGCAGAAACAAATAGTGGTTTTGTTTATACCCATTTGTCAAATACAACAAAATAAAGCAAAGGAAAGGCAAAAATGTAACCAAAATCCTTGAAATCTGACTACAGATCTGAGGCTACCAGAGCAGGAGGCTGGAAGAAAGGGAGCAAAAGTGAGAAGGGACCCAACAGACCACCGTGGAAAATTATTGAAACTTTGGTCTGGGTGTGGGTGTGATAACAGACATTTGAAGATATGTGAAACTATGTCGCTAAAACATGCAGTCTCTATGTCTCTATAATATACAGTGTTATAAACCAACATTACCTCAACAAAATAAGTTGATTAAAAAAGTAACTTTTGGGCCTCCCCGGTGGCGCAGCGTTTGAGCGCTGGGTTGCGAAGCTGCCCGCAGCCGGTTCCATCCCCAGCTGCTCCCAGGCCACCAGCGGAGGGTCCCACATGGCGCGAAGACCTCTCCTGCCGCCCGCTGCTCCCCTCAGCAGTGTACTTCGGTCCTTCTGCCTGCTCTGCTCCCCGCTCTGGCTCTGGTGAATTCTCTCACCCTCCCGCGCTTCTTGACTATAGCCAGTGCTTATATAAATAAATAAACAAAAAACCAAGAGTTCTCCTTTTAAAAAAGATAAAATAAAAAAGTAACTTTTATAATCACTAAAATATTTTGCTACTGCAAAATAAAACATATTTTATATATCTCAAATCATTAATAAACAGGCATGAAAATTCATTGCAATATTCATTTCAATTTTCTATCTCTTTGTTTACTATATGAAGCTGTACATTTCCTCTCAGCAAACTTTCATCAATATTTTTTTATCTGGGGCCTCCCCAGTGGCGCAGCCAGTTGAGCGCGGCACTGTGCAGCTGTCCGCAGTCTCTGCAGCATGGGTTCGATTTCCAGTTGGCCAGGGAGATTCCCACATGGCGTGGCAGACCTCTCCTGTCACGCCCACCGCTCTGACTGCCTGTTCTGCTCCCTGCTCTGACTCTGGTGAACTCTCTCACCCTCCCACTCCTCTTGTATCAATACCCCAGCTCTTGTATAAATAAATAAATCTTTTAAATTTTTTTTATCTTTTCTGTCTTGGTTGCTGAAAATATATACATTTAGAAGAGTTTTACTTTGCAGGACCTGAACTTCCATCAAAATATTGATGGTTTCTTGATATATGGTTTAAAGTCACTGATTTTCTCTGTCATCTACTGTCAGTACCAGGCTTACACCAGCAGGGGGACCTGGGGTGGTGGTCGCTTCCGCCCAAAGATGAGTCACTTCCGCCCAAAGCGGAGGCTGATGCAACAGTAACCGGATGTTGCAAATCCACGTAAAGTGCATGCGCAGGCTTTCCGAGATATAGCCCCTCCCCTAAAATAAAGAGAGTTCCTGCAGCCATCCATGTGAGTAGAAGCATCTTTTCATCCCCAGCCCCTCCGCCGTGTTCCTGAACCCCGTCGGCCTGCAGGCAGGACCGGCAAGTGGCGCCCGAACGTGGGACACGAGTACGAGGGATCCTCTGAGGGACCGATCAATCAGTAAGGTAAGGATTAGGTAAGTGATCGGCATCATGGGCAATACCATGTCCAAGGGCCAACTTGTTAGAGCCCTACAACTTCTGCTTAAACATTATGGAACTCCCATTAAGGTTCAGACCCTTAATGATCTAGTCTCAGTACTCGCAAATACCAGCAAATGGTTCTTTTGCAACAGGGTGGTCCCCAGGAAAGGGGGAGGTTCCCTGCCCCACCCAAGGGAGGGTGGAGCTGAGCAGGAAGAGGAGAAGCTGAAGAAGAGACTGAGGAAGGAAGCAGGATGGAGCCAGGAGACCTGGAGGAGGCGCGTGGAGCCTAGAGACACGTGAAGAAACTGCGCTTGTCTTTTGGTCGTGGACTGGGTGACACAGATGTGGGTGAGACCCGTGGGGAGGTGACAATGGCAGCTTTTATCTTGATGTTGATTTTGCTCTTTTCCTTCCGGGCTTGTCCGGTTGTTTGTGACGCTTTTCTGTGGGTCCCCACTGGAAGATGCTTTAGACTTGTAGCAGGCTTTGGGGCCTTGCTCTGGGCCAATCCCATATGGATGGACTTTTACCCACGAGGGGACGGGTAACTTTGGGTGCTTCATTTAGAAACTAGACTCTTTGCCTTACCTGTATTGTTTCCTAGTTTTATTAAAGTTCCTTCCCATTAAAGTGTCATATGTTTTGTGTTGATGCGGCGGATGGCAGAACCCATTTAGAATAGGCAGGTTTGCGGGGTTTGGGCTGCCCCTCTCCCTGTCCTATAACAGATTTGGCGACCACGAAGATTTAGGACAGCCATCCGTGGTTAGTCAGCCCCATGGGAAATTGGGCTTCCCTATGGCACTGGCTACCATAAGCGCAAATGTGATTTTTGGTTTCTCCAGTGTGTTTGTTTCATGTCGATTTGCTGTTGAAAAACTGGCTTGGGCTTTGTGAAGATTCTGTGTGTTTGTGTGTAATTTGTTTGTAGTGACTTGCTAAGAGATTTTAATTTGTGGAAATTGTTCTGTGCCAGTTTTACTCAAAAGATTAGGCAGTACATTGGACCTTGTGGCCAGATCAAAGATGGCGTCTGAGGCCACTTGGAACTTTTTTTTTTTCTTTTTGTAATCTCTACTGTCTCATTAGCATTTCTAAAGGCAATAATGGTTCTTCAGTGGTATGTTGCTTTGTCTTTGACTACTTCCTGCCCTGTGTCTGACCAGTTTTGCAAGCCAACTGTGGAGAGGTGGTGTTTTAATTAGCAAATGTATGCCTGGGTGTTAAGGAAAGAGTAGCCTTAAGCAGTAACTGGTAATCGCTGGTATCCTTGATGGATTCTTGGAGATAACTTGAATTTTTGCAAAGTCTGGATCAGAAAAATTAACAAGATTTTGTCTGAGTCTGAAAGGATTTGCTGCTGTGAATTTTGTCTACACAATTTGTTTTGGGCATGTTTGCCATTTTGAATACTGTATTTGTTCAATTGCTGGTGTAAGACAAGATTCTAAGTTTCTGCTTCCTACTGAGGAAGGTCTGTTATGGAAAGCACTCTTTAGGGTGCATCATGTAACTGTACCAGGTTTTCATACCTGTGTTGTTGTTGTCCCTCCCTAGTGTGGGGGAGGGGTAATCCGTGCTTAGATGTTTAATCTGCTCTTTCAGCTTCTGTCCCAGAGTGGCTAACAGAAGTAAGGAGATGACTCCTTTTAATTGAAAGTTAATTACTGATATTTTGATTTTGCTTTTTCATGTTCTATTCCAGGAAACCCAAGGATTGCCTGCTTGGTGGCTAACAAGAGATGACTCCTTTTGCTTAAAAGTTAACTGTTGCTTTTATTCTTTCAGTTGCTGTACAGAATACCCCAGGATTGACTTCTAACAAAAAGTCTTCAACACTGAAAACCCTAAGGTGATAAACAAGGTCATGTAACTCTTGTGATTAATAAAACTTTTCCTTCCTATTTCCAAAGTCTTAGGTTTGCAGGATGACAACTGGAAATTTTTCTGCCAGCAACACTCCACCTTTTTTTTCGGACTTTGATATTTTTTTTCTGAGCCTATGGAGTAAAACTGCAGTTACATAACATATTCTACGTGGCATAACTAAAAAAAAAACTGTCTTTGTCTATACGTTGTATGTCTGTATGTCCTTGTGTCTAACTGTCTTGACCTCCAGTGATTGACAGATTGGTATACATGGTGCCCATAGACGTTGGAAAGGAAAAAAAAAAAAGTCTCCAGTTATGAGAAAAACAAAGTTATGGTTTGATTGTCAACGTTGTGCTACTGAACTAAGCCGGTGCCTTCATAGAGATTGAATATTGTTGTTTCTGTTAATTTTCTGATATTTATGGCAAAGCTTCCCAGAAATCAAAATTCAAGTACAAATTTGGTAGCCTGTCATTTGACTGATGCAAGGAAATTTTGTGGAACCTCAGTAGAGCTCCTGAGACACTCCACGAAGTTTCTCCTTTTCCTCCTGGGAAGGCATTTAATGAATTTGTTCTATTTGGCTTTTACCTAATGAAGTAAAACTGGAAGGGAAGCATTGTCACTTGGGAAAATGGTAAAACTTTGGTATGTACAAAATGTTAACAGTAGTATCTGGTATGTATGTAAATTGTCAGCGGTGATTGTCACCTTGTAATATTGTATAATTCAATTGTTTCACACCTACAGAAATTGTTTCCGGAAATATAGGGAGAAAAGGTCTCAACAGATTCCTATTGATGGAACTGTTGAGAGAAAAAAAACTTTCCTACAAAGGACTGAATAGACCTGGAAATACACCTGACATTTACTAAGGTTTCTTTGACATACTGGAAATTTTTTTATGCATTCTGTCCTGAATCCACGAAGTTTTTGTTTTGTTTTGTTTTGTTTTGAGTAACCAGGATCTGCAGAAAGGTTGTAATTTTTTTTCCAGCAAAACTAACTTGTCACATTTTCTCTCCCCTTGATACCAACACAGCATACAAATAGTGGTAGTAATTTTTGCTACTTATCTTAGAGTCTGTTTTTGCATAACTTCCATAGGGATTTTGTCTGTTTTAACAAAAAAATTGGACGCGAGTTTGATTGTGTGGCTTTGCGTGGAGTTCTTCCAGAAAGTTGAAAAAGAGCTGAACCAAGAAGAGGAGAACCTGTTTGCCTTGTTTGTAGGGTTCCAGAGACCTCCAAAGAAGGTGAGGAAGCTTGCCTCCATTGGCAGGACTGGACAACCCGGCCAACGAAAATGCCCTGGTACCCTCGCGAAGAGGAAAGCCCAGGTGGAGTCTGATGAGACCAACTTTATACCTGAAACATACATCGACTGGATGCCACCGGTTCGCTCTGATCCTGTATGGAATATTTCAACAAAGCCAGCTAAACAAATTGCTGTTAGTTATCTCTACCCTGTGATTTTATGCAAAAATAGGAAAAATGGTTTAAAAGTAGATTTAGTTTGCAAACTTTTGCTTTGCTGTTAAAAGTTTGGGATCAAGGTTGAGAAAATTTGTGGTTTTTTACATCAGTTGAACCATTTTAACATTTTTTTCCCTGTGATTTTGATATATTTGCTATCTTGTTTTAGCCAATTCTCCAGATTTTTTTTTTCTTTTGGCTTGAATAATGGACTATTTTTAAGTAATGAAACTGTCATAGTGGACATTCATGGACAATGCTGCTGACTAATTGTTGCTTCTCTTACACACATTGTAACCCTGAAAAAAAGACTGTCTCCTAAGACTACACCCTGAGATTGTGCCACCATAGATATGGTGGAATAAAAATTAAAAGGGGGGATTGCAACAGGGTGGTCCCCAGGAAAGGGGGAGGTTCCCTGCCCCACCCAAGGGAGGGTGGAGCTGAGCAGGAAGAGGAGAAGCTGAAGAAGAGACTGAGGAAGGAAGCAGGATGGAGCCAGGAGACCTGGAGGAGGCGCGTGGAGCCTAGAGACACGTGAAGAAACTGCGCTTGTCTTTTGGTCGTGGACTGGGTGACACAGATGTGGGTGAGACCCGTGGGGAGGTGACAATGGCAGCTTTTATCTTGATGTTGATTTTGCTCTTTTCCTTCCGGGCTTGTCCGGTTGTTTGTGACGCTTTTCTGTGGGTCCCCACTGGAAGATGCTTTAGACTTGTAGCAGGCTTTGGGGCCTTGCTCTGGGCCAATCCCATATGGATGGACTTTTACCCACGAGGGGATGGGTAACTTTGGGTGCTTCATTTAGAAACTAGACTCTTTGCCTTACCTGTATTGTTTCCTAGTTTTATTAAAGTTCCTTCCCATTAAAGTGTCATATGTTTTGTGTTGATGCGGCGGATGGCAGAACCCATTTAGAATAGGCAGGTTTGCGGGGTTTGGGCTGCCCCTCTCCCTGTCCTATAACACTTTCAGCAGGACACCGTCTCAGTAAGAAACTGGGAAAAGGTCAAAGCAGACTTCCTTCTTTACAGGGACCTTTATGGACCCCAAACTATCCCCCCCTGTATTTTTTCTGTGTGGCAGCTAGTCCATGATGCCCTTAGTGATGGGGGAGCAGCTGCTTATGAACTAGTGGCTGAGGTATTGCACTCTGCAGCTCAGTCCGAAAGCAAAAAGCCTGCCACATACTCGGCTGCAGCAAGCTCAGCCACAGAAACCCTCCCTTCTCAATCCTCAAATCCGGGGGTAGATTCCTCTTCAGACGAGGGGAATGTGGAGGACAATACAAACTATCCACCTCCCTATGATAGACCACCCCCATCAACCAAAAATCCATCAACCAAAAATCGGCGGCATCCCTCCCAAACCACTCTCCCCTCTGCCCCTCCACTTAACTCCCATGGCTCTGACCCAGACCTTCCTGGGCTTATACAGTCCCTAACTTCTGTTCTTTCAAGATTTGTACCCTCCAAATCTGAAAATTCTCGGGATTCCCTTCTGGCCTGCCCGGTCTCAGTTGTTCAAAATGATCAGGGACAGCAGGTCCGGCAACATTCGGCACTGCCTTTCCAAGACCTCAAGCTCTTGAAATAATCTATCAGAGACTATGGACTTCAGAGCCCTTTTGTTCACCAAATGTTAGACACCTTTGAAACCTTTATTATGACACCTAATGACTGGAAGGACACTTTCCGCGCGGTTTTGAGCCCGGGAGATTATCTTTTGTGGAAGGGTCAGTTTACAGAACTCTGTGACCAGTATGCTCAAACCAATATTCAAAGAGGTTTCCCCAACAAACTAAAGAAATGTTAACCGGGGAGGGTCCCAATTTTAGTACCAATCAGCAACAATGTTTATATAATCCTGCTGTTTTTGCACAAGTAGCCTTGGCTGCAAAATCAGCTTGGAAGGCACTGGGATCCAGGGGACAGCCTCACCAATCCCTTACAAAAATCCTCCAGGGCCCCTCAGAGCCATTTGCTGACTTTGTAGCTCGCCTTCTAACAGCAGCCTCTAGAATTATGGGTGAGGGCGAGCCTACCTCTATACTAGTCAAACAATTGGCGTTTGAAAATGCTAACAAATGGTGCCAGGAGGCCATTCGCCCATGGAAGGATAAACAGGATATTTCTGGGTACATACGCTTGTGTAAGGATATTGACGGGGCTACCGTTACAGGCACCATCATGGCGGCAGCTCTGCAGCCATCAGCCCAGCACCCCCCCTCCTTTGCAACATGATTCATTGGACAATAGTTAATAATCCCCCTTTCCTTCTGCCAGTTTCCAGAAAGGGGGGTATTCTCCTGTCACTCTTGTCTACCAATTCCACCACTGGACTCCCTTCTATAGTGTCTTTCAATCTATCGTTCAACAAACAATCCTCCCTCAATTGTACCTGTCACCTTTCCTCTTGTTGGTCCAGAACCCTCAGCAATTCCTTTGTTGTCATGCGTTTCCCTAAGGTCGTTATTATGCCTGTCAATGTGTCTGAGTCTACTTCTCAGGTAATCATCTGAAATCGATGAGCAGGTCCTGCATTGGTTGTTGGCGCATTGGTTGTTGGCGCCTTGATCTCCGTCTTCTCGACGCTGGCAGCTGCGGCCGCGGTGGTCAGTGGCCTAGATCTATCCAACTTCGTACTCAATGCAGATACCAACAACCATCTCCAGTTGGACTACTCCAGAGTCTCCAGCACCTTTCTCACACAAAATTCCATCAACAACCATCTCGCAGTCGGACTACTCCAGCTGAATCCACAAGTTTCCTTAATACAGGAAGAAATTGACTTATTGACTTTAACTGCTCATGTTCCTTGTATTCCTACCTATGCCTTCATGTGTGTTACAACTGCCATCCTTTTCAACTATTCCTTTCAAGTTCATACCCTTAATGCCTACCTGCGCGGCCCGTGGAACCAAACCTTTCTCAATTTTACTGCACAATTGGCTAATCAAATTCTAACCATTAACAACATCCGTGCTTCAGTACAAAATCCTTGGGGAAGCAATATCACTCCTAGGTACAATCCTCTTCTGCCTGGAAATCATTTTCTACATCCTGTGGTGCCAGTGGAATAGACGTGGTGCCAGTGGAATAGACGAAAAATCTGCAAATAGCTCTCCAAAACGTGCGCTATTCTCCATTACAGCCCACTGAAAATCCCAGGGTGTGGATAAACACTGCCCTTGACCACCTGTAGGCCAATGACGGGTAAGATGGGTGGTGTACCCGTAGCAACCTAAGACAGCTCCACTACCTTACCTAGGATCCTGGTAGTGGGTGGCTATGACGGGTAAGCACGTGAGTAGGACTGCCACAACCTAAGACAGGCCCAGTGTGTGTCCCCCCCCCCCATCAATAAAGTAAAAACGGGGGAGATGTCAGTACCAGGCTTACACCAGCAGGGGGACCTGGGGTGGTGGTCGCTTCTGGTCGCTTCCGCCCAAAGATGAGTCACTTCCGCCCAAAGCGGAGGCTGATGCAACAGTAACCGGATGTTGCAAATCCACGTAAAGTGCATGCGCAGGCTTTCCGAGATATAGCCCCTCCCCTAAAATAAAGAGAGTTCCTGCAGCCATCCATGTGAGTAGAAGCATCTTTTCATCCCCAGCCCCTCCGCCTTGTTCCTGAACCCCGTCGGCCTGCAGGCAGGACCGGCAATCTACCATAGTCCTGAATATAGATAATAATTTATTTGTTGGAAATGGAAACATTTTGATCACTTTTATTTAATATACTTAGCTGTGCTAAAAAGATATCTTCTACAATTCTCCTAAACATATAGTGATATAGCATCTTAGCTAAACCCAGCTTGACTTTAAGCAGAATGGTTTTCACACATTATAGATTTCCTCAGAATGTCCTAATTTCAATTCTTCCAAAAACCTCAGAAGTGCAGTTCTCCACTACGGTGGACCTTTATAATGCCCACACTTTAATGCAGGATCCACGGTTTTAGATCTCTTTTCTATTTCCAGTTTCTTTAGTCTTCTAATTATTTCTCAATAGACATGAGTCATGATTTGGTGAGATTGAAATGTTTTCAGTCACAGAAAAGAAAACAGAAGTAAGTTCTAAAACAAATGTTTCTGCTGAGTGAAGTTATGTAACTGCTAGTTCACTACCATGTCTTATGTGCAGACAAGGGGGTGAGGCTTGAACAGAAGGTTGAATGAAGAGCTTTAACATTCTCTTATATAAAGGGGCACACAATATAAAACACTAGTGGAAAGAAATGGGAATGACTGCAGGGAAGTCACTGCACAATCACTTGGACATTAAACCCTTAATGAAAAATGGCATAGGGCCAAAAGAATTTTGCTATTTCTAACAGACTGTGGAAAATATTGCTCTCTCAGAACTGAAGTGATACAGGCCGGGCAGAGTTGGAGAAAGGATAGCCCCTTCTCTTCTACAGGAAATTCAGCACATCTCCAGCCCTGCAAGGGTGGACAGTTTTGACACATACTTGGAAAGCAGCCTTAGTGTGTAAGCTGGTTTGTTATATAAAGATCTCAGTATGTGCTTCATCACCTCCCTCATTGGTGCTATGTGTCTAGCAGTTTCACTGAAGAGTCAAACAAGAGGGAAAGTTTTGATGTTTTCAACATTATTACAGAGTATAACAGGTAATTGAATTCCAACAACACATTTCCATAGGTCCTTATAAATACCTGAATTTATACATGGGCAGGTGGTAGCAAGTCTAGACATCTGAGTGATTAAGATTAACATAATTTATTTCATGTCCCTATATTCATTTAGACTGGTGATATTTAGGCAATAATTACTAACAAAAAAACATTCAAGTTTGACAGAAGATACTTTAAGATGTTTCTAAGTGAAAATTAGTGGGGTCTTTAAAAACAAATATATTTATTCCTATTTCCAGTTTCAGTAGTCTATTTCAAAAAAAAGAATTGACAAAAGATCAGAACTTCAGTTTTTAAAAGGCAGTCAGCACTATTTACAATAGCTAAGCTTTGAAAACAACCCAAATGCCCAAAAATAGATGACTGGATCAAGAAGATGTCGTACATATATACCATGGAATATTACTCAGCATTCAAAAAAGATAAACACATGCAATTTGCAGCAACATGGATGGCGCTGGAAGGGATCATGCTCAGCAAAATAAGCCAGAAAGAAAAAGAAAAATACCGGATGGTCTCACTCATAGCAGGAATCTAGAAAACTTAAATAAAGGACCAGGAAAAAGAATAACTATAAGAAAGAAAATATCAAAATCAACAAACAACTGTGAACCAGAGACACTCTATGGGGGGTGGGAGGCAGGGAAAGGAGGGTTAGGGGTCAAAATAAGGGGGTTGTAATTGTATGGGGAATATAAAAATAAAATTTAAATGAAAAAAAAAAGTTGTAAAAATAAAAATAAATAAATAAATAAATAAAAAGGCAATCGGAAAAGAAATTGTTGGATTTTGAGTAGCCACTACAAAAACAGGAAGTAACAATAGAAATTACCTGAGACAATTCTCTAATTGGAAAGACCTGATCAAGGAAAAAGAATTTTAGGAGGAAGGTGGAATTTCAAAAGAAATAACAAAGGAGCACTTCTTTGGACTGCCCATTTTGTCAACTAAAAATAAAGCTATAGTTATTGATAACTTTAAGAGTAAAGCCATCCTTCATAAGGCATCTCTCAACAGTAAGTAAAGGAATAATGAACTCAATATTATCATTTGACAGAAAAAGTAACAGTAAATTTGTTACATGCTATGTTTTTAAATTGTTTCTATTGTTAATGGGGTATAATGTTAATGGGGTATAATGTTAATGGGGTATAACAGTCCATTTTCTAGAACTATGCTATAAGACTTTAAATCTTATCTCTATCAGTTTCTGGTTGGGCATCTTATCTCTATGTATTTTCATGAAAAATATAGTTTTATTGAATACGTGTAAGCACTTTCCAGAGAAGAATCTTTCTAGATAGATTTACTCCAAATGCTTAAGTTGCGAAGCTGTAAGCTAGATATAGTAATGACCTCAACCTCACAAATTGGTTATGATATTTAAAGTAACATGCAAAATGAATAAAAATATGACCTGCACACAGATAAATTAAAATAATATTTCTTTAAAGAAATTAATGTTTATAATTTTAGTGCACATAAGTATACTTCTAAAAAGATTTAACTATTGGCAGAGATAAAAAATAACATCTTTACTAGAAGTCTTTTCCTGTTAATAAGAAAGGAAGGATATAACAAATCCACTTTTATCAGACTTGCTTAATTTAGATGTCGTGAAAACCTGGGATACTCATAAATGTTTCAGCACACTGAAAAAGTTTATCGCCAAGATACTTGCAATAACTTTTAAGCATGTGTTGTTGAGTAATCTCAGGTCCTGAAGTGCTTGCTAATCTCCCATTATTTGTGAACAGTAGCTTATGGCAGGCAAGAAACCAAAACCTTCACATGGCTATGGTTATGAACAAGGAGATGGGGAATTAAGCAGAACCAAAAGAGCAAATGTTGGATTTAAGTCAGGAGTCAGTACAAGACCTCACACAAAGAATGATTCACACTTCTTTGCCTCTTTGAACAACGTCCAGTGTGACCAAATTAAATGCCTGCCCTAGCACAGTCACAAAAATGGCCCTGGATTTTCTAAATGATATTTCAATCCAGAAGATTGAGGTAAGGCAGGGGAATCCAGGGAGATGAAAATATTGGGATTATGGTGATTTTCTTTCCTCTTTCAGAGAAAAAGATAGGAAACATTATGTAAAGCTTCCTTTATTTTTATTTTTTTTAAAGATTTATTTTATTTTTACAAGAGCTGGGGTACAGGCCAGATGTGCGGGAGGGTGAGAGGATTCACCAGAGAGAGAGGGGAACAGAACAGGCAGACTGACTGAAACACACTGCTGAGGGGAGCAGCGGGCGAGACAGGAGAGGTCTGCTCGCCATCTGGGTTGATCTGAGGCCGGCGGGGATCGAATCGGCACCGTAGAGGCTGCAGGCAGTTTCACAGCACTGCGCTCAACCGCCTGTACCATCAGGGAGGCCTAAGCTTCCTTTATTTGTATGCATCTTTTGATTATTTTATAATATTTATTTATGCATACAAGAGCTAGGGTGTAGGACAGAGGTATGGGGATGAGATGATCCACCAGAGACAGAGTGGGGAGCAGAACAGGTGGATTGACAGAAATACACTGCTGAGGGGAGCAGCGGGCAAGACAGGGGAGGTCTGCTGTGCCATGTGGCTAGCTCCCTGGCCAGGAGGCATACATAAGGCAGGGAGGGAGAGGGGTCAAAAGGGGAGAGGGAAAGGCAAAAGGGATTATGGTGATGATTCGGGTGATGTGATGGTGGGAGAATTATGGGGACTACATATGAGGGAAAGAAATCAAATATTGCACAAAAAAATCAACAACAGTGTAAGAAAATAAAAACAAATAAATAAATAATGCTAAGTGAAATAAGCTAGGAGAAAGATAAATACTAAATGGTGTTACTTGTATGTGGAATATAGGAAAACCAAATAAAGGGTCAAGTAAAGACAAACTATAAAACCGGCCCTTGAAAACTTACCGTAGATCTGAGTAATCCAAGAGGAGATGAAGAGAGGGAAGAGTGAGAACAGGAGGGAGGGATCACAGCTATCTGTGGCGGAGGACTGAGGGTGTTTTTGTGGTGGAAGAGCTATGATGACCACACCTCAGGGAAGTCCTATATAGTCAAATACTAAGGAAAAATGTAAAGCAATGGTACTTTGTGAATTAAAATAAAATATGTTTTAGTAATGCAAATTGCAATCTGATATTTCCATAATATTTTCTCCAAATTTTTCCAGACACTTAAAGTCATAATATTTAAATATTATAACCATTATAATATCTTATGGAACTACCTTTTATGCAAAGCTGCTTGTCTAATAGATATCCATTTATCATTGCCTTTCTTACATGGTATACTCAAAAATTCAGATATGTATTTTTCAGTCCTTAGCATGAACTAATATGATAAGAATTTCCTACTTAAGAAAACATATTTCCATGTAGAATCTTAATCTTAACAACCACTACTTGATAATCTTCCATTATCTTATTATTACACACAATTAACAGATAAAAGGACTTAATGGTAGTGACAGTGGACAAGCACCAAATTCCCCCTGTTCATAATGCTGTTATTTTCCATAGTTTCTTTAGAACTCTCAGGTCCATTTCTCCTTTTTCCTGCAGTTTTCAGTATTTGCAATTGTTGCAGTGTCTGTGAGTCTTGTCTCGTGCAACAAAAGTTGTGAACAAAGACTGCAAAAAGTGAGTTTTAGATTTTATTTAGCAATAGGGAAGCAGAAAGCTCCCTGCAGTGAGAGAGAGGGGGCAGCAGAATTGGTACCCCAAAGTGCTCATTTCTTTAGTCTTTTATAGCTCACTAAGGGACCTCTATATGCTAAATACACTCTTGGGGAGGTAGCTTGCTAAAGATTTATACACAGTCAGCTAATAACATGGGAAGCTTGCTAGAGATTAGCATTCAGAACCCACAACGCAGGGTCATCACTTTGGAAAAATGTTTACTTGGGTCTTTTGACAATTTTTTAATTGGGTTATTTTTCTGTTGTTAAGGTGTATGAGATCTTTATATATATTTGGAATTTTTTTTAAAATATTTATTTATTTGTTTATACAAGCACTGGGTACAGTCAGAAACGCAGGAGGTTGAGAGAATCCACCAGAGTCAGAGCGGAGAGCAGAGCAGGCAGACTTGACGAAGTACACTGCTGAGGGGAGCAGCGGGCGGCAGGAGGTCTGCGCGCCATGTGGGACCCTCCTCTGGTGGCCAGGGAGCAGCTGGGGATCGAACAGGAGCTGCAGAGGCTGCGGGCAGCTTCGCAACCCAGCGCTCAACCACTGCGCCACTAGGGAGTCCCGTATTTGGAAATTAACCCTCTGTCAGACATATGATGTGCAAATAAAATATCCCAGTGCATTGGTGGCATTTTTGTTTTGTGATGATTTCTTACTATACAAAAACATTTTAGTTTGATGCAATCCCATTTGTTCATTTTTGTCTTTGTTTCCTCTGATGTTGGAGTTGAGTCTCCAAATACTTTGCAGCTGCTGGTGTCCTGAAGTGTGCCAGCTATGTTTTCTCCCATGTATCTTATGGTTTTGAATCTTACATTCAAGTCTTTACTCCACTTTGAATAAATTCTTGAATATGGAGCTAAATGATCTAGTTCCTTTTTTTCCCATGTGACTGTCCAGCTTTAATAAAACTATTCTTGTAAGAGATTTCCCTTTCTCCATGGTATGATTGTGGCTCTTTTGGTATAGATTAAGAGTCCATATATGTGTAGGTTTATTTCTGCACTCATATCTATTCCATAGGTCTGTGTGTCTGTTTTATTTCTGGTACCATATTGTTTTGATTACTATATGCTTGTAACATAGTTTGAAGTCTGGAAGTGTGATGCCACTGTCCTTTTTTGTCAGGTTTGCTGTGACTGTTCTGGTCTTTTGTAGTTCCATACAAATTTCAGGATTCTTTGTTTCATTTCCTTGAAAAAAATGCCATTGGGATTTTGATAGGTATTACATCAAATGTGGAAATTGTTTTAGATAATATGACCATTTTAATGTTATTTATTTCTTCCAATCCCTAATCAGAGAATATCTTTAAATTTGTTTATGTCTTTTTTCCATGTCTTTAAATAGTCTTTTTTAAATTTTTTTAAAGATTTATTTATTTATTTTACAAAAGAACTGGGGTACAGGCCAGATGTGTGGGAGGGTGAGAGGATTCATCAGAGACAGAGTGGGGAACAGAACAGGCAGACTGACTGAAATACACTGCTGAGAGGAGCAGTGGGCGAGACAGGAGAGGTCTGCCACTCTATGTGGGACCCTCAACGGCCGGCCGGGATTGAACTGGTGCTGCAGAGACTGTGGGCAGCTTCACAGTGTGGCATTCAACTGCTTGCACCACCAGGGGAGGCCCTCTTTTAATAAAGTCTTATAGTTTCAGTGTATAATTGCTTTTCTTTTACCTCCTTTGTTAAGTTTATACCCAGATATTTCTTTTTCAGTGTGATTTTAAATATGATTAAATATAATACATTTTTTGCATATAGAAATGCAATAGATTTGTGTGTACTGATTTTGTTTCCTGCCACTTTATTTTATTCACCTATTATTTCTAATATGTTTTTGATGGAGTTTAGAATTTCTATGCATGCCACTATGCTATGTTCAAATAGTTTTACTTCTTCTCCACTTTGGATTCTTTTTTTATCTCTTTTTCACTTTATTTCTTCTACTAAAATTTCAAATACCATGATGAACAGTGTTGTTCAGAATGGATACCCTTGTCTTTCTTGATTCCATTCTTTTTTATATGGGCTAATCTCATGGGGGTGAGGTTATATCTCATCATAGTTTTGATGTACATTTCTCTTATAACAATATATTCATACATCTGTAGGCCATTTCCATGTCTTCTTCAGAAAAGTCTCTATTTACCCATTTTTAATAAGATTGTTTGTTCTTTTTCTGGATTGTATGAGAAACTTTTACAAATTTTGGAGATTAACTCCTTGTCAAATGTATCATGTCCAATATATTTTTCCCATCCTGTTTGTTGCCTCTTAGCTTTTGCAATGGTTTCTTTTTAGGAACAAGAGTTTGCCAGTTTGATGTAGACCCAGTTATTTATGTTGTTTCCTTTGCCAATGGGACAGAAGGAAAATTGAGTTCCCAAATACATCTTTGTGATACATGCACTGTAATGTGTCTCTTCTTTTGTTTTCTCTTCTTTTATTCATAAGCCTAGCTAATTGCTTGTCTCTTTTTTTTTAATTTTTAAAGAAACAAACTATTGGTTTCTTTGATCTTTTGTGCTGTCCTTTCTGTTTTCTAATTAATTTATTTTTTGTTTCTTTGCCTTTTGGCTAAGATCAAGTGCAATATCTATTTATTTTTGCTTGAGTTTTTATCTTTATTTCATGTGGTTTCTGTATTATTTTACAGAAATAAAAATATTTTTGTCCGAAGCCTCCGCGGCGCCGGTTCGATCCCCGGCTGCTCCCCGGCCACTGGAGGAGGGTCCCGAATGGTGTGCAGACCTCTCCTGCCGCCCGCTGCTCCCCTCAGCAATGCACTTCGGTCCTTCTGCCTGCTCTGCTCCCCGGTCTGGCTCTGGTGAATTCTCTCACCCTCCCGCACTTCTAACTGTACCCAGTGCTTGTATAAATAAATAAATAAATCTCTAAAAAAAAAAAAAGAAAAATATTTTCTTTTTCTATTCCCTTAAGCTATACAGTTTGATTGCTAACTTGAGATTTTTCTTTCATATAATGTGGGCCTGTATAGCTGAAACTTTCCACAGAGTACTGCTTTTAGAGCATCCTATAGGGTCTGATTCCTTGTCTTTGCATATTTTCTTTTTAAGTCTCTAAATATTTTTTGAGATCTTCTTTGATTTTTTCATTTAACTAGGTATTGTTCAGATGCACATTGTTTAGTCTCCACATGTTTTGATTTGTTCAAGGATTCATTTTATGGTCAATTTCTTGCTTTATAACATTGTGTTCTATGAGATGCTTGATTAATTTCCATTTTTGATTTTTTTCTGAAACTTTTTTTGTACTAGTACATGATTTATTCTTGAGAATGCGTCATGTGCATTAGAGAAGAAAGTGTATTCTTCTCCTTTAGGAAGAAAAGCTCTATTAATGTCCAATAAATCCATGCATTCTAACACATCATTTAAGGCCTTTATTTCTTTGTTAATTTTCTATCCATATAATCTATCTCTTCATGTCAGTGGTATGGTACATTCTCCAACAATATTTGAATTGTTGTGGAAATATTGTTTTAGAGCTGTTACAAGTTGCTGTATATTATTAGGTGCTCTTGCTTTAGCAACAGTTTCATCTTCTTGGTGAATTATTCCCTTGATCATTATACAGTTTCCAACTGTGCCCCTGATTATGGATTTTAGCTGAAATTCTAGCTTATCTGATATGAACATAACTGTTCCTCCTTTCCTCTTTAAATATTTAGCATGTATGATCTTACTCCAACTTTTTTTTTAAAGATTTATTTATTTATGCATGCAAGAGCTGGGGTACAGGCCAGAGGTGTGGGGGTGAGAGGATTCACCAGAGACAGAGTGGGGAACCGGACAGGCAGACTGACGAAATACACTGCTGAGGGAAGCAATGGGAGAGACAGGAGAGGTCTGCTGTGCCATGTGGGTTTCTCCCTGGCTGGGGATCGTACTCATGCTGCAGAGGCTGCAGATTGCTTCATAGTGCGGTGCTCAACTCCTTGCGCCACCAGGGTCACTTGTAAACAAAGTATTGAGAGCTAAAAGTTTTTCACCCACACTGTTAGTCTATGTCTTTTTATTGGTGAATTCAAACTATTTCCATTTAAGGTAACTGTTGATATAAACTGTTTATTATCAGTCATTTTGTTTTTAATACTTGTTTTATTCTTCTATTGTTTTCCTTTTTCTATTTGTTTATCTCTGCTATTTCTGGAAGGCTTTCCTTGGTATTTCTTTCAATTTCTTTGTTTCTTCATCTGTGGGCCTCTATTTTGGATTTTTGGTTAGTGGTTACCATGTGGGTTTTACTTAAATTCCTTTGTCTGAAGTTTTCTATGAACTGGTGCCTGCTTCCCAACACTTAATATATAGGTTCTGTCCATTTCTCCCTCCTCCTTAATGTTTTGTTATTGACTCATCATATTCTTGCTCATACTTCTGGCTTTGCATTCCTATTGTTACTTTGCTCAGGGATTTGTGTTTCTTCTTTTTATTTTTCTTATAGAAAGAAATCCTTGCAACATTTCTTGAAGGGCAGGTATGATGGTAGAAAACTCCATGAGCTTCTGTTTGGGAAAACCTTTGTTTCACTTCATACTTGAATAATTTCACAAGGTGGTGCATTCTTTACTTTTAGGACTGTGAACACTTCTACTCCTATCTTCTCTAGAGTGTCCCTTGGCTAAATCCTGTGGAATCCTAATTTGAAAGACTTTATAAGTTATTTTCCCCCTTGTGGGACTCCTTGGTGGCACAGGGTTTAAAGTCTCAACACTATCAAGCTATCACCAGTCACTGCAGCATGAGTTTGATCTCCAGCCAGGGAGCTGACCCACATGGTGCAGCAGATCTCTCTTTTCTTGTCTGATGCTCCCCTCAGCAGTATATTTCAGTAGATCCACTTGTTCTGCTCCCCACTCTGTCTGAGGTGAATCCTCTTACCCTCCCCTGCAACTCTGGCCTACACCCCAATTCTTGTATGAATAAAGTATTTTTTTTAAAAAGTTATTTCCCCCTTGACTTGCTCAAAATCTTTTTTTAACTTTGATGTTTGTAGTTTGACAATGAAATATTTAAATATTTCAGCATTCTCCCTGCTTCCTGGACATCCATATTTAATTCACTCTTTAGGTTTGGGAAGTCCTGCCTTATTATTTCTTTGAATAGTTTCTCTGTTACCATTTCTCTCTCTTACCTTGTGAGATTCCACTTCTTAATATTCCTCTTCTAATTGATTTGGGTATTTCTTGTAGCGTGTCCTCATTTTTTAAATTGGTGATTTATTTGCGTCTTCTACATCTGAAATGCTTTCTTTTGTCTGTTTAATTCTATTTATAACACTTTCTAAATTTGGGTGTTTTTCATTCTATAAATTTATTTTTATAAATGAAAGACTTCTGTAAATGCATACCTAGTTTGTCCAGAGAACATCTGTTCCCCTTTAGAAAATTAAAGAGAACAATATCAAAAACATTGAGCATCTCAATTCCTCAGAAATGAGGCATCTGTCAGACTTTGAATTTTCAAAATGGATAATTTCATAGAATGTTAATTTTGAATTTTAAAAAAGTTAAAGTTATATATATTTAGACTAGCAGGGGGTAGAAAAAATGAACTAAAAAATATTTCTGAAAGAGCTTAGATAATTTGCAACGACATTCTCCTAAATCTTCCAGCTTTTTTTGTTTGTTTTAACTGAAGATGTTTTTCCTTTTTAAACATACAGGAAATATTTATTGAATATGTCTGTTAATGTAGTTCAACTAATTCAGTCATTTTTTTGACATGATAAATTAATTGGTAACAATGGTAAGTGTCCGTTATAACCATTATGTTTACCTTTGTCATGAATTTTTCACTTCCTACTTTTTCTCTTTTTTTTTCACTTCCTACTATTTCTGTGGCTTATACCTTTAATTCCAATACATGGAATCTTGATGCTGAAAAAGATAATTAATAATTTTATTATACAGAGACCACAAATCAAACATTTTCTACATTGTCATAAAAAATAATTTGCCTAAGACACATTTGCAAGATTGTGTCACAAATATTGACAGGGTAGGACTTTCTATATAATGACTAAATTTAGAGATTTAAAGTTTAAGTTTATACCTTCTCTTGTCTTCTTTGACCTCTGCTTCTCTTTCTTCATTGATGTAATTCTTTCTCAGTATAGAAGGCTTTTTTAAATGTAATGCTTTCTCAGTATAGAAGGGAAGATGGTTGCAAGGAACTTCAGTTTACACTGTCCTTAGCATTTTTAACAATAAAGGAAAAAATCACCTTTCCAAATTGCTCAAACAAAACAAAGAAGAAAAATAAAAAACTCAGTCTTCTGAATGGCTTCCATGCTTATTAATGAAATAATTATTGAGGTAGTTGAAGTTGGAAGATAGGGGAGGGAAGAATAAGTTACTACTGTTTTTTCAGTGGAAATAAGGGCAGCTAGTTCCCTCTAAGAGGGTATATTGTACAAACAATGTAGGAACACTGAGCTTACCATGGTTAATGATGTGAAAAGAGGTTCCACATTTATGAAAAATTTGGAAACCAGTGTTTACAGAAAAAAGCCAAAGCTCCCTAATAAGGGATCATTGTGATCCCAATTAATGGTTCCACTCATCTTCCCTGTTTCAGCCTTCTTTTTCAGCTTATTGTTACTCCTCTCTGGTCTTATGATCCAGCTACACTGCAGGTTTTTGCTTTCTGGATTCATGCTCTGTGATTCCACAATGCCTGTCCTACATTCATAGACGTTCCCTCTACCAGACCCATATTGTTTTGCTTCCCCAAGTAAAATTCCTACTATTATGTGTAGAAACTTCTTTGCAGATATCCAAGAAAAAGTGGTTGAGGTGGACAAGGAAGGAACTTTTTTTTCATTGTATGAAGAAGTTCAAAGTTAGTCATGCTTTGATGTAAAAAACAAACAAACAAAAAAAAAAAACCATGGCATTTATTTATACCCAAGTGTTATGAAACAAATTTATATCCCTACTTTGTTCACATGTGTCTCTGGCAAGCAGGATGTTGTAGAAGGCAAGAATATGGGCCTAGGTTTCTCATTCTAGTTCTACCATTCACTAGCTGAATAATCAAGTGCATTAACCTCTTTAAACTCTACCTAATATTTTCTTTAAGTGAAATAAGGGAGAGACAAATAATAGGACAAACGTCAGAGAATTATAATGAGGAATAATGATCATTAGATATAATTGTTTCATAGTGTTACTCAAATATTCTATATACTTACTGATTTTTATGTCTGTTGGTTTTATGAGCAAATAAGAGAAATGTGTTATACTCTTCTGGAATTTCAAGACCTAAATAGTATAATGGTTGGAATTAAGAATGAAAGAGTAGGGCCTCCTCGGTGGCGCAGTGGTTGAGCGCTGGGTTGCGAAGCTGCCCGCAGCCTCTACAGTACCGGTTCGATCCCCGGCTGCTCCCTGGCCACTGGAGGAGGGTCCCACATGGTGCGCAGACCTCTCCTGCCTCCCGCTGCTCGTCTCAGCAGTGTACTTCGGTCCTTCTGCCTGCTCTGCTCCCTGCTCTGGCTCTGGTGAATTCTCTCACCCTCCCGCGCTTCTGACTGTACCCCAGTGCTTGTATAAATAAATTAAATGAATAAATATATATATAAAAAAAGAATGAAAGAGTAGCAGATTAGAAACACATATTAAATGAAATCCTAACAACTAAAGAATTTTTAAGTACCAAAGAAAACTAAAAAGACATAAGGAATGAAATGATTAGGGCTAACATAGTCCAAGTCCCATAAGAGCTACAGGAAACTCACCTAATTGATTCTTTTCTTCTACTGATGGCAGCCAACTCTTCCCATATTTAACTGAAAGCAGTCTTCAGTCCTTCCCAAGATCAATTTTTCACTTTTACTCCTTATTCTTAGAGGAAGATCTTTGATGTCCTAACCTCAAATCTGAGTTTTAGCTGCTTTTCCCCAATCCAGACTGACCTCAACTACAGTTCTTGTCTTTCTTGTGACCTGTTGAAAGTTCTTCTCAGCTTCTTGACTATCTCTGCTATGCTCCCAAATCTGGATTCATTGAGTTAGGTTTTCTTTTCTCTCAATTTTAATCTTATTATTCTTTCTCTTCTTAAATTTTATGCAGTCAAAAATGTTTTTAAATCCCTTTTTCACAGTTTTTAATTATTCTTAGACATGTTTTCCAAAATTTCTAGTCCATTTCCTGAAAATAGAGCTATTTCTGATTGGCTTTCATTTATTTCACACACATTCTCCAAAAAAATTTCTGGAAGGACATAAGGGTACTAATCAGTATCTGGCACATAAAATGTCTCTATTAAAAACTGCAAATTCTTGGGCCTCCCCTGTGGCGCAGCGGTTGAGTGCTGGGTTGCGAAGCTGCCTGCAGCCTCTGTAGCGCCGGTTCGATCCCGGCTGCTCCCCAGCCACCGGGTGAGGGTCCCACATGGCTTGCAGACCTCTCCTGCCGCCCACTGCTGCCCTCAGCAGTGTACTTTGGTCCTTCTGCCTGCTCTGCTCCCTGCTCTGGCTCTGGTGAATTCTCTCACCCTCCCGCGCTTCTGACTGTACCCAGTGCTTGTATAAATAAATAAATAAATCTTTAAAAAAAAATAAAACTGCAACTTCTTATTTTACTCTTGTTATCAACCTAACCTGGTTGTATTGCTCACAATCAGAAAGCAAAACTCTGAGCCACGAGAGCATGGAGGACCCATTTTATGAGCAAGTAGTGCCCTGCTGGGAGGACAGCAGAGCCTACACTCAATCGCCCCTGGAGTGGCAAATGCAAGAAGACATAGAGGAAAGTAAGGAATGTGGGAACATGCAGGATTGAGGAGTATGTCTTCATTCTCAGGGGCACCAGGCAGTCTAGGGGTGGTCAATCAAGACTGTTGATATTTCTGGAGGAATTGTTCTCTCCTCTGTTCTTATTTTAAAGCAAGCCATAGGATCTTATCAGCATCCTCAGAAGCAACAGAAATATTTCATTAAGCATTAGGCAGCCCATCATCATTGCCCTGAGGAATTTGGTACATGAGGCAGGGATCACATCATTATTCTTGGTTCACACCCAACCACTAAGGGGTGTTTATGTGTATCTCCTGTAATTAATTTCTCTTCCCTTAACCTATGATTGTTGCTTTTGCTTCCTTATAGTTTTATTGAAAGTAGAATGCCATCTGTTATCTTTACTACATAAGAACTACCTTAATGCTTTCAACCCAAATTATTTCAAACATTAAGAGAAATACTGAATCTGCTAAAAATAAGTTATCCTGAATACCTGATCTGAAGAAAATCAAGAAAACTAGAAGTTAGAGCTCCAATGGTTACATGTGGGCATTACACAGTCCTTTTCCCCAGCGACTCAATCAACTTATTTTATGGATTAGTCTCACAGTGCATGAAAAAATAGCTTTAAAGCTAAAACAATTTCCAACTAATTAGTTTTGTCTATCTCTACACTCTGGCCAAGCTTGACAACATAAGAAAAGTCTTACACTGACTATTGCCTTTAAGACAAGAGGCAAATGTATTGGCTAAGGTTTATATTAATCCTAGAAATTTATTTGCTATTTTAACTCAAGTTTCTCAAGAAATTATTCCCATTTAGAGTCAATTGTTTCAGAAGTACAATATTTTTGGTAGATCGACTTTACTATGAACGTTGAAATATGAAAAGAAATATTACAACTCAAGGCATACCTGAATCAACTTTTTTTTTTTCATTTTTATGTTTATTCTGTGATACAACTATCCAAAAAAGATATGCTTGGTGATTGAGAGAATGTCAGCATTTTCAAACCAAATAATTTTTCTTAAATATAATATTATCAGGAAAGTAAACTTTCTATCTACCTATGACTACATTTAAGCAAGCATTTTCCAATCACCTGCAATATATAAAGTTTATGTATATATAGATGTATAACATATTGCAACAATGAATGCTTTCTTTCCTCAGTCCATTCTTGTTTATCTGTTGTGTTCTCTCTCTCTTTCTCTCTCTCTCTTTCACACACACACACACACACACACACACACACACACCCCTTTCTATTTTTCTGTTCTTTTATTAACCCAGAGATTTTAACTATATCAATGTTGCTGGTTCAGCTTTGACACTGGAACAAATTATCTAGGAAGCCAGTGGTATCCATGCTCTTGTCTTTCCATTAGTTTCCTTTTCCGGTGTAAGTGATTCCATTTTAATCCCTTAAGTCTTTTCCTTTGCCAATACAGATTGTTTTTAACTGACTTATCAGATTAGTGGTACACAAAACAGCTAGCTTTCAGCAGTATAGTTGAAGATAATTTGTGAATAGTAGTACCTTTATTTTTCAAAATTCTTTTGGAAATATACAATTTAAGCCTATCATTTAATAGACTTTAAATTTAAAATTTTCATATGAAGCCTGAGTTAAAATGTGCTCTGTAATTGGTTTAGCAATAGAAAGCAAAAATATTCATTTAATGCACATTTTATAGATATTATCAGATTCTATTAAGTTATTTAATGTCACAGATAAAAAAAGATGAATTAATACAAACAACAAAACACCAGGCTCAGCCACCTGCCACCAGTAAGTTAAATATGAGAGGCAAGAGTTGGGGGGGTAGGAAAGCGAGGTTTTTTAGAAAATAATTATTTTGAGGAGATGAAGACTCACATCCTAAAGAAACCATCTTGAATATTCAGATAGGGTTTTTATAAGGCTATCAGAAGAAAATGAGCTTGGCTGGTCAGCAAGAGTGTTCAGTTTTCCACTGTTATCTTTTTTCTTCTTCTTCTGCACATTTGTGTGAGCTTGCAGTTGCCTAGCGCTGAGAAGTCTTGCATTTCATATCTTATATCTCTGTGATTCAACAGTGTCAACAGATACTTAGCAACACTGTCAACAGAGACTTAGGAAATGTGGTTAGTGCCTAGAGGCTTGCTTATGAATTTTTAGGGAAGATAATGTCAGTGATTTAAGGCACACTCTAAGTATTTTAAAGGCTACAGTGATGCCTAACTGAGGCAGAGAGGTTTTTTTCCTGGTGTGTGCTTTGTTTTTCTTTTATTTTCTTTTCAAATTCATAAATTTGAATGCACTGAATCATGCATGTTTTTATGTTTCTTTCTTATGTGCAAGAAACTACATTACTCTTCAAGCACTTAGATTTCTTCAAGATGTTGTTTCTTTGGTCCCTTTTAGATTCTAATGATACAAAAACCATATTCTCAATAATAAACTTTGTGTTTCCACCATAAATTTATGACTGATCACCTTCCCTAGGCTCCTGGTCCAGGTCCCATATTTAGCTGTGTTTTATGAGATTGGTTATTCTTCTTTCCAATGCTGTCTGTTAAACAAATTCCCGGTTCCATGGTTTCTGTACTCCACCCATCATTTTCTCTAAAGAAAGTGCCCCGCTGGGGAAATGTTTTCCTTTTTCAGTGGTAAATCATTGGAGTAACACACACTTAAGAGTATTCTCTTCCCATAGTTACAGACCATGGGTTTCAGTTATGTGTGGGGTTTTTTTTTTGTTGTTGTTGTTGTTGTTTGTTTGTTTTGGTCACAATCCTACATTTTCATTTTATGAGTGAGTTAAAACGACATCCGATGATTGCAAATATCAGGGATCATTCTGAAAACTGATTTAAATAAAAAAGATAATTTATTAGCTGATATAATTTTATGTTACTGTGGCAAAATTATATTTAGTAACAGATGTATCAAGGCACTCAAAAGCAATACCTGTAATCTATGTCTCTCCATCTTCTTTCTCAAGCAGTCTCTGTTGGTGACTTTAAGCATCTCATGTGAGTGAGGTTTAGATCTTCACGCACTCTAAAATCTAGGATAATGAGATTATCTCTTTCCAAATGTTCCATAGATTTTCCTCGTGCTGTCATACTGGCTTTAACTGGGCCAAGAATTCATCTCCGGCCACAAGGATATTATCAGTTGGTAAGCCCTGGGCTCAATGCTTATGCCTGGACTTTGGAGGGTAAGTTAAATGCCACATTTCCAAAGGACTCATAGGAATAGTCCTGGAAGAAAAATTAGTCCATTGTTACTGGAAAATAAGGAGTGGATACATGATCTTTAATAAGTTGTTTGTTTTGGGCATTTTATTGCTAAAATTCTTTTAATATACCCATTTCTTCAGGGTAAGATTTGACTCAGGTCATTGAGTATTGAAGGCTTTGATCATTTTTTTTCCTCAATGAAACTTTGGCCCAATTACTCTACTCTTACAAATAGTCCATTATAAATCAGGTGAGGGTGAATGTTTTCACTACACCGTTATGCTCATGTATATTCATCTCTATTATAAAATTATGAATCCTCCAATGCATCCATCAATAATCTGCATTAAGTCCCACAATTTCTAAAATATTTTCATTGACCATATTAATCCACCAAGTTTTATATTGCCTTTATAAAGCTATTTGGACTTCAATGTTCCCAAAGATTATTAGGTTTCATTTTTTTACCTGTGCATATTTATGAGGCTTGCAAACTGCCATATATTATTAGGGTCTTTTGAATATCATTTGTCTGAAAAAGAAAATAACAAAGACAGAATGCTGCTATAAATTCAATAATGGATTAAAATGAGATTGAATATCATTAACTTTAAGAGAATATACATATATGCTTGGAAAGCATTTTGTGCACATGCACAAAAATTACTCCTTGTGCAGCTTAACTTATTTCTATCCACAGAACCCCATACTTAGTGTGCTTTAGAATAATTAAGGTGGATTACTATTAGCCTATGCCAATTTTTTCATCTCCCTTAATATATTTACTCCTTATAATGTTAATTTTATGTTTATATTTTGATATGTAGGAACTTTGCATTAACTATTTTTGTTAAATAATATAATAATACTTAGAGAATAATTAGAAATTTCCATTTCTGGTTTTTTATTTGTGTCTTATTTCTATTCTTTTTTAAAAATATTTGCAAAAGTTTATCTAATGGTGAATCTTTATTCAAAATATACATAGGGCCCTTAAATCTCAACAATAAGAAAACATCAAAAAATAGGCAAAGATCTGAATAGAATTCTTACCATAAAATAGTAGATTTCTCACCATAAATACACCAACTAAATATGTGTAATATGTTTAAAACACTATTTTATTAGGGGATTACAAAACGAATCAACACAAAACAACAATATCCTCCAAGGCTGTTAAAATTCAAAGCAGTGACCACATCAAATATTAACAATAATGTGGAACAACAGAAACTTTTTTTTAAAAGATTTATTTATTTATTTATACAAGCACTGGGTACAGTCAGAAGCGTGGGATGGTGAGAGAATTCCCCAGAGCCAAAGCGGAGAGCAGAACAGGTAGACAGGTGAAGTACACTCCTGAGGGAACAGCAGGTGTGGCAGATGTCTGTCGTGCCATGTGGGACCCTCCCCAGCAGGCGGCGATCGAACCGGCGCTGCAGAGGCTGAGGGCAGCTTCGCAGGCCAGTGCTCAACCGCTGCGCCACTAGGGGAGTCCCAACAACAGAAACGCTTTTTAATTGCTGGTGTGAATGAAAAATGGCATGGCCACTTTGGAGGACAGATTGGCCATTTCTCACAAAGTTAAACACAATTTTACCATATAACACAGTGATTGCACTTCTGGGTATGTACTCAAGTAAGCTGAAAATGTATATCCACATAGAAACTATATTGTATAGGTGTCCTCCCTGGTGGCGCAAGGGGTTAAGTCTCTGCTATCAGCAGCCACTGCAGCACAAGTTCAATCCCTTGCCAGGGAGCCAACACACATGGCATAGTACCTCTCCTGTCTCTCCCGCAGCTCTCCTCAGCAGTGTATCTCAGTAGATCTGCCTGTTCTGCTCCCCACTCTGTCTCCGGTGAATCCTCTCACCCTGCATCTCTGGCCTGCACCCCAGTTCCTGTATGCATATTATTTCTATTCTTAACAAATCCTGAATTTGTGACTTTTATTTCTCATTGTTGCTATAAATAATCATTGATATTTTAAAGCTTTGAACTTGAGACCAAATATAATGAATTTATTGTTAATAAATTATAAATACTTCACTTTGTAAAAGAGGTAATATTATGGACTAAATTTTGTATACATAAAATTTATATTTAGATTGAAACCTTAACTCTCAATGTGACTCTATTTGAGATGGGACCATTAAAAAGATAAAGGTTAAATGAGGTCATAAGGATAGTTTCCTATTTTAATAAGATTTGTCTCCATTTAAGAAAAAAGGAGACATCAGGAATGTGTGTGCACAATTGAAAGTACGAATGGATTGACAGTAAGAGAAGGTAGCCACTGCAAACCAAGGACAGAGAAACCAAACCTGCCAACATTTTATCTTGGACTTACAGTCTCCAAAATTGTAAGAAAAAACACTTCTGTTGTTGAAGCCATCTAGTCTTTTGTATTTTGTTAGTGCAACCATAGAAATCTCATAACACGTACAAGCAACATTATAGTATAATATTTGTCTGAGTTAGTTTTTGAAATTCTATTAAAATTCTACCTTTAAGCTTCAATAAATTGAACCAAAGCATAGTGGATTTCATATGTGGCTGCACTACAGTCATTTATTACTAAACCCGAGTTCCAAGGTAAAAGGTTAAGAAACTCATCTGCTATTTCATATTTCCAAGTTTTGAACCTTGCAAATCATGATGAGGTACCTGTTAAAGCTAGTTTTATCTTTCTAAGAATACATCTGGAAACTACAAAATAGTATTGTAGATGTTGGCTCTATTCTAATAATATACATTATCTTATTGGGTTGAACAGTGTGGGGGAAGTCTCACATTGAATTAGATATATCCACAATGAATTGTGATAAAACAATATTCCTCTGAGTCTTCATATGTTCTGTCTGCATCCACATACTACTTCTAAGTTGGCAGAAGTTCTTTACTATTCATCTGTTGCTGATGTCATTACTTTTAGAGCAGACAGATGCTTGGATTTTCTCTTAGGACTTTCAAAGTGCTTATTTGGCATCAAAGAGATCATAAATATGTTGTATGTAATTAAAACAAAGACTTAAGTGGATTGATATATAGACTCGTGAGTTTGCTATTCACAGCAATACCAAAGGATTGGCCTACAATCTCCCATAAGAGCTATTGAATTTAGGCATATAAATTTAAGAACAATAATTGAGTTAAAAATGTCAGTTATGCTACTTGATGACATAAAAATAAGGCAATCAAAAAAGATAAACCCATGTAATTTGCAGAAACATGGATGGAGCTGGAAGGGATCATGCTCAGTGAAATAAGCAAGAAAAAGAAAAATACTGGATAATCTCACTCATAGCAGGAATTTAAAAAAACCCAAATAAGAGACCAGGAAAAACACTAATCATAATAAAGAAAAAATCAAAATCAACAAGCAACTATAAACCAGAGACCCAGAGATACACTACGGGGGTGGGGGAGAGGAATTAGGACTAGGGTCAAAATAAGGGGGGTGCAATTGTATAGGGAATATAACCAAAATGAAAATGCATACATTGTGCAAAAATGAAAAAATGATGTAAGAATTATATAAAATAAAATATGTTAAACATTAAAAATAAGAGAATATTTAACAGAATGGTTTCTTTTTATTTCTTTTTGAAATTTTTGTCACTTTTTTTGTGTGTGTGTGTGTGTGGGACCCTTGCTGGAGGCTGGGGAACGAACCGGCGCTGAGCAAAAGAACAAGTGAGTACAGTTTGCATTGCTTCTGCACAACTCACAAGAAACAAGAGTCAATCATTATTCACCTCCATTGAAATGAATAATAGGTTGAAGATAAATGTGTTCCACGACAATGTGTTCTTATAAGTAAAAGTTCCCTCTTAGGGACTACAATAAGAATATATTAAGAAGATCTGGGCCCTCCTCTATCCCCAATGTTGTCTCCCCTTAACTCATTTTCACGCAGACTCTGAGACCCTAATTCTATCCTTATTCTAGTTGTCACATCAAATTATACTCACTAATGTTCTCTAAAACAGTTTACTAGAGATAGCATAAACACCACATGTCTATAAACTTATATTCCTTGACATTCTGGCACTCTTGATGATATCATTGTTAGAGTCTGGTTGGAAGGTAAATGGGTGTGGCTTTTGATTATATTCTGAAATATGTGTGATGCTGACCTGAACCTCTGTCTGGGTTTCCAGCAAGTATACACAGTATCTTAGGCCATCTATTTTCTAGAACACTGAAAGCTACATTATCATCTCAGCTCAAGTATTGTGTTTACCAACCCATAAATATCTATAAAGGACTCCATCAACAAAACGATGAAATAGAGGTTAAGATCACCTTGTCCCCTAAAAAAAAACTTTTAGTTTTAGGAAGATCCATTTGCTCCATTCCATCTATAGTCACAGTTCTTTCCCATGGAGACCTCAAACTAATGTTGGTGGCATCTGAGGTGAACGATCAGGGAATGCAAAACTAAGAATGAGTAGGAGAGTGGATATCCCAGCAAGCAGAAAGGTCTATGGTTCAACAACACAAGCCACAATGGGGAAGCCCAGGGCATTGTGAAATTCCCTGAGGGAACTTTGCTGAAATGTGAGTGGGCTGATCCTACCCAGAGCAGTGGGAACTCTATGGACACCAGACCTGGGAAATTGGAAACTCCATAGTTGGTTTGGGCACTGAAAGCAACATCCTCACCCTCTACACAGAAGAGATCAGATATACCTGACGGAGCCAGGCCAGATGCCATAAAAAGCCCAAAGCTGAGAGAAAGACTTATAACTCACAAATGCCTTGGGAAAACAAAAATAGGGCTCAGATACTGCAGCCCCATAAAGCATCATAGAGGTTGGGTGGGGCAGGCAGCAACAGCCATTGTTGGTGCCATAGTAACAAGGTGTCACACATTCGGGTGCAGTACCTCCTAACTACCAAGCACAACTTAGTCCTTGCAGGGTAAAGGAAATAGTCAGGCTTTGGTGCCACTGGACTCTGTGGCTATCACCTGTGGCCTTAAATGCAAGTGGTGCTTGGAAGTGTGGGCTGGGGTACTCATGCCTGGTGGTGGACACCTGGAGTTGCTGTGGGCATGCGTGAGTAGGCACACCTGAGCATGGAGACTGAGGCTATAAGGTGGCAACACACAGAGAACTGCTACGATAGGATGGCAGCTATAGCGGAAAACAGCTAGGAGAGGACAAGTGATGGCTGTGAGAGGAAGAGAGCACAAGATAACGCCAGAGAAAGCCCAAAGAGCTAAGATTCCCCAGGGGCCAGGAGGCCTGCCAGCCTCTGTGCCCTCATGCCTCCCCCCCCACCCCATAACTCTGTACTTGCTTACCTCAATACCTAGGTTGGCAGGATGATTCTGTGCAGACAGCTTTGCAGATGGAATCTAGGAAACACTGGAGGCTTGTAGCAGTAGGAAGGAGCAGAGCAGGATATCTGTGATCCAAGCAGATGGGGTGTAGGGGGCAGGACTGGACATTGTGCAGGTTTTCTAGGATCCAGCAGACCGGGTAAAGGAGGCGTCAGAGTCCTCAGTGGTTTTTTGCAGGTTTTTATTGGGATTTACCAGGTACACGGCATGCAGGGGTGCTGGGGGGCAGGGAGGCTGGCAGACCTCCCAGCCCCCAGCAAGTCTTCACTCTATGTGGGCTCTCCGGCATTCTCTGCTTCTCTCTTGGCTTCTGTCCATTCTCGGCTTCTCTTTCAGCTTCTGCTGGCATCCCCGTGATGCCGCCCTTAAAAGCACAGTCTTAGCCCAGGTGAATCCCATCTACCTATGCCCACACCCTACTCCAGGTACCCGCCATCAGGCATGCATTCAGGACCGCAAGGATCCATCATCTATCCTGATGGCGGGAGATCAGAAAAGCCTAACATTTTTCCTTACCCTACACGGGGGAAAGTGGAGTCCTAGAACCTTTGGTGGCTTTTCAGGCTTTTATTGAGTTTATCAGGTACACAGCAGGCAGGGGTGTTGGGTTGGCCAGGAGGCTAGCAGGCCTCTCAGCCCCCAGCGAATCTTGACTCTTTCAGGTCTCTACTGGCATCCCCGTGACGCCACCCATATAGGCCCCATCTCAGCCCAGGTGTACCTGCCTATGTATGCCCACGCCCCACTCCAGGTGCCCGCCATCAGGCATGCATTCAGGACTGCAGGGATCCATCATCAATCCTAATGGTGGGAGGGCAGAAAAACCCAACATTTATTTACCCTACAAGGCGCCATGGCAGCACAGGTGGTGACCAAAGTTCCAGAGCTTCTGGAAGAGCTAAAGACACTGCAGGAGCACAGGAGGTGAACAAGGTCTAGGAGCAGCTGGGACAAGACCTCATGTGGAGGAGACAGCCTGTGGGGATCAGCCCACAACCCCAGGAGCCGACATCTTAAGAATTGGGATCTCAGCAGGTAAAGAGAGAGAAATGGGAGCAGAAACCCTATTCAAAGAAATAATAACTGAGAATTTCCAACACCTAAAGAATGAATTAAATATGGAGACAAAGAAAATATCTGAAATTTTAAACACAAAAAGACCTACATCTAGGCACATAATTGCCAAAGTCTCAAACATCAACGGTAAAGAAAATTGCAGGAAATAAGGAAAAAGTAACATACAAAGGCTCCCAAGTTCACATTCCTCAGACTTCACCCCAGACACTGTATAGAAAAGATGAGAGAAGAAACAAGTGTTACCAATCCTAAAAGACAAGATCTGCCAGCCAGGGTAATACTCTACCCTGAATTATTATCATTCAAGTTTGAAGGTAAATGTTTTCTCAAACAGAGCTTATGGAGTTTATCAGCAACAGATCTGCCCTTCAAGAAATGTCACAAGAATTTCTTTCTGTAAGAAAAAAAAAAAAAAACTAAACACAAATTCCTAAGCAAAATGACAATAGGGATACAAAGCCAGAAGCATGAGCAAGAATATGATAGGTCCACAGCAAAATATTGAGGAGAGAGAAATGGACAGAACCTATCTATTAAATGTTGGAGAGCAGGCACCACTTCATAGAAGACTTCAGACATAGGAATTTAAGTAAAACCCACATGGTAACCACTAACCAAAAGTCCAGAATTAGAGGCCCATGGTTGAAGAAACAAAGAAATTGAAAGAAATACCAAAGATACTCACCTAGAAAAAGCAGAGAAACAAATGGAAAAGTAAAAAATTATAAAAAAATAGAAAAACAATAGAAAAATAAAACAATCAAAGGTCAAAAACAAATGACTGATAATAAAGTTTATATCAATACTCACCTTCAATGGGAATGGTCTGAATTCACCAATATAAAGGCATAATAGACTGACAATGTGGGTGAAAAACATTTAGCCATTGATACAAGAGACCCATTTAAACCTGAAAGAGAAACTGAAAAGAAAAGGTTGGTTTAAAATCAAGTGAAGAGGATTTGCTATGGTCATATCAGATAAACTATACTTTTGACTAAAAAAGGTAATTAGGGACAAAGTTGGACAACATATAATGATCAAGGGAACAAATTAACCAAGAAGATATAATAACTTGCTAATATTTTTGCACCAAACACTGGAATACCAAGTTACATAAAGCAACTATTAATAGTTTTAAAACATTTTGTCCGAAATACAATAATTGTCCAAGACATCAACAAACCACTGGCATGAAGGAATAGGTCATCAGAGGGAAAATTTACAAAGAAATTAAGGCCTCAAATGAAGTGTCAGAACATCTATATTACATTTATATTGGATTATTTTCATAGAGCTTTCCTTCCCAAAGGAAAATAATACACTTTATTCTCTAGTGCACATGGGACATTCTAAAGAATACAACATATGTTAAACACATCTCAGAAATATGCAAAAGAGACATTACATCAAGCATCCAGATCACAATGCTATAAAACTGGAAGTTAACCACAAAAGGAATCCTGGAATAAAGTAAAACATGCTTCTAGGAGAAAAAAAAATGTTTCTGAACAACATTAGGTCAATGAAGAAATCATAAAAAGCATATATACACTAATGAAAATGGAAAAACAAGTTATCAGACACTATGGGATACTCTCAAAGGAGTTCTGTGTGGGAAGTGTATAGCAATACAGGACTACATTTAAAAAAAAAAGAAATATCTCAAAATAACAATCTAACACTACTGGTGAAGGAACAAGAAAAAGATGAACAAAAGCATAGAGGAACCAGTAAAAGGAAAACAATAATACAAGTTTCAGCAGAAATAAATGAAATAGAAAACAAAAAACACAGTACAAAATATAAGTGAAACCAAGAGTTTGTTCTTTAAAACTTAAGCAAAACTGACAAACCTTAGCTGTGTTTCCAAAGTAGAGAGAAACCAGTATCAATAGAATCAGAATAGAATGTGTCAGAGTAAGGGAAATTAAGAATACTGCCCCATTTATAATCATGTTGAAAAGAATTTACTGGGAGCAAATGCATGAAGTGAGGGACATACATATTGAAAACTGTAAAACAATGTTAAAGGAAATAAGTCACAACAAAATGCAAAGATACCCCATACTCATGGATTGGAAGAACTAGCATCATTACAATGGTCATATACCTAAAGCAATTTAAAGGTTCAGTGCAATACCTATCATAAT
This sequence comes from Talpa occidentalis, assembly GCF_014898055.3. Lineage (NCBI taxonomy): Eukaryota > Metazoa > Chordata > Mammalia > Eulipotyphla > Talpidae > Talpa > Talpa occidentalis. The sequence continues at coordinate 91,719,007 of NW_023604295.1, read as the reverse complement.
AGCAATGACCTGTTACAGAGAAATAGAACAAAAAATATAAAACTTATATGACATCAAAAATGGTCTCAAATTGTTAATGGAATCCTGAGAGAAAGAAGGAAAATGGATGTATCATACTTTCTGATTTCAAACCATATTACACAGCAATCGTAATTAAAACAGTATGGTACTGTAAAAAAAATGGCCTCAGACTAATGGAATAGAAATCCCAGAGATAAATACATATAAATATGGAATTTTTTTCAACAAAGGTGTAATAGACAATAGAGAAAATATACTCTAATACATGGTGCTGGGAAACAAGGATAGCCATGCCAAAAAATGAAACAAGAACCATATTTAACTCTATTAATTTTTATTTTTTTTTAAAGATTTATTTATTTATTTATACAAGCACTGGGTATAGTCAGAAGCGCAGGAAGGTGAGAGAATTCACCAGAGCCAAAGCGGGGAGCAGAGCAGGCAGAAGGACCGAAGTACACTGCTGAGGGGAGCAGCGGGTGGTAGGAGAGGTCTGTGTGCATTGTGGGACCCTCTTCCGGTGGCTGGGGAGCAGCCGGGGATCGAACCGGTGCTGCAGAGGCAGCGGGCAACTTCACAACCCAGCGCTCAACCGCTGCGCAACCGGGGAGGCCCAGCTCCATTAAAATTTTATTCAAAATGGATAAAAGATCTGGATGTAAGAACCAAAATCATGAAATACTTGAGCGAAAACAAGGGGCACGCTACAGGGAACTCTAACACAAAAAGGTATTTGGGTACTCAACCCCAACAACAAGGGAAACAAAGCAAAAATAAACAATTCAGACTATATCAAACCAAAAAGTGTTCCTCAAAAGAAAAACATCACAAAAGAAAGAGACAATGTAGAGAATGGGGAAAAGATTTGCACATTATATAGCTAACAAGAGGCATTTCTCCAAAAATGTACAAAGTTTATAAACATTCTAGCAAAACAGAAACAACACTATTAAAATGTGTGCAAAGGACCTAAATAGGCATTTTTCTAAAGAAAACATTGAAATGGCCTACAGATTTATGAAAAAATGTTGAATTTCACTTATCATAAGAGAAATGCATATCAAGACCATGATGAGATATAACTTCACCCCTGTGAGAATGATCCATGTGAAAAAGAATAGAATCAGAGCGCTGGGCTGCAAAGCTGCCCGCAGCATCTGCAGTACCTGTTCAATCCCCAGCCGCAGGCAAGGGTCCCACATGGCACACAGATCTCTCCTGCTGTGCCAGCTGCTCCCCTCAGCAGTGTAATTAGTCAATCTGCCTGTTCTGTTCCCGGCTCTGGCTCTAGTGAATTCTCTCACCCTCCTGCCCTTCTGACTGTACCCAGTGCTTGTATAAATAAATAAATAAATAAATCTTAAAAAAAAAAAAAAGAATAGAATCAACAAATGTTGGCAAGGTTGTGGTGAAAAAGGAACTCTTATCTTTTGTTGGTGGGAATACAAGACAGTGCATTCCCAGTAGTAAGGAAATTTCTCAAGAAGATAAAAGTGGTGTGAGTTCTTTGTATATCATTGTGATTAGTCCCTTATGAGTTGGATAGAGTGCAAAGATTTTTTCCTCCTACATTGCTGATGGGAGTGCAAACTGGTCCAACCATTGCGGAAAGCTGTCTGGAGGTTCCTCAGTCTACTAAAAATGGAGCTACCATATGATCCGGCAATTCCACTCCTAGGGATCTACCCAAAGGACACAAAAACAGTGATTCAAAAGAGCATCTGTACACCTATGTTTATTGCAGCACTATTGACAATAGGTAAAACCTGGAAACAACCCAAATGCCCAAAAATAGATGACTGGATCAAGCTGTTGTATATATACACATGGGATATTATTCAGCAATCAAAAAAGATAAACTCATGTCATTCGCAGCAACATGGATGGAGCTAGAAGGAATTATGCTCAGCGAAATAAGCCAGAAGGAAAAAGAAAAATATCGGATGGTTTCACTTCTAACAGGAATATAGGGGAACCAAATAAGACATCAGTATAAAAAAAAATATTATAATAACAGTACAAAACACAACAAAGCAAAAACAGACAATTATAAACCAGAGACATACTGCAGGGGAGGAGGAGAGGGGTGAGAGGGATGGTGGGAGGAGCACAGGGGACTGTAGTGATGGTCCATGGGTGCCCTGGGGAAGGAGATTCTATGGGGACTCAATATAAGGGGGTGGGGGGGAAGCAAATATTGTCTAAAAAATGTAAAAAATGAAAAATTTTAAAATAAAAAAATGAAAAATAAAAAATAAAAAATAAATTAATAAAAAAGATAAAAGTGGAAATTCTGCATGATCAGGCAGTACCTCTGCTAGGTCTTTATCCAAGTGATATGAATCTCTAACATGAAAATATGTATGTCTATGTACATAACAGCACTTTCACAGTCAGCAAATCATGGAACCAAGCTTAGTGCCCTTTAAGAGATGAATAGATAAAGAAATTGTGGAATGGATACTCAATGGAACACTACACAGCTGTGAAAAAAGATGAAACAAAATCAGTTGGACAAAATGGTTGGGCATTGCAGTGATTATGTTGAGATAATTTAAAAAGTGAAATATATCAGATGGTTTCATTTGCTTGTGAAATATACATAACAAAACAAAAACCTACACAGACAAAATACAGTAGGAATAAATGTTTTTTTTTTTTTTTTTTAAGATTGATTCATTTATTTATACAACCACTGGGTACAGGCAGAAGCACGGGAGGGTGAGCGAATTCACCAGAGCCAGAGTGGTAAGCAGAGCAGGCAGAAGGACTGAAGTACAGTGCTGAGGGGAGCAGCAGGCGGCAGGAGAGGTCTGCACACAATGTGGGACCTTCTTCCAGTGGCCCGGGAGCAGCCGGGGATTGAACCAGCGCCGCTGAGGCTGCGGGCAGCTTCGCAGCCCAGCACTCAACCGCTGCGACACCAGGGAGGCCAGGAATAAATCTTGAACTCAGTAAAAGAATATGGTTACCAGAGGAACAGGAGAAAGGAAAGCAAGAGGGCATTGACATCTGAGTTTTGGTGAAGGGTGAGTGGAACATGTACACATATGGAAAACCAAAAATGTAACCAAAAATTAAAATAAGAATTTAGAAAACTAATAAGAAAAGAAAAAGAAGTCTGTCCTTTCCCACTGTTCTCTCATTCCTAATTCTATACCTCTTCCACTCAACTTGTATCTTCACATCACACTTCTACCCACTCTTTAGTTGAAAAATTACTAATCTTTTGAAGAACTCCTAACCTCACTTTCTGGCTCTTATTGGCCATACTTCTTCATTTCAAACTCTATAAGTATTTGTTTAAATATCTCTTATTATATAGCAAGATTTTTTAAAAATATTTATTTATTTATTTATGCAAGCACTGGGTACAGTCAGAAGCGCGGGAGGTTGAGAGAATTCACCAGAGCCAGAGCAGGGAGCAGAGCAGGCAGAAGGACCGAAGTACACTCTGACGGGAGCAGCGGGCGGCAGGAGAGGTCTACGCTCCATGTGGGACCCTCGCCGTCAGCCGGGGATCAAACCGGCACTGCAGAGGCTTCGGGCAGCTTCGCAGCCCAGTGTTCAACCGCTGTGCCACCAGGGGAGGCCCTATATGGTAAGATTTTGAGTATTATGATAATTTAAGTATAAGGTTTGATTATTATTTAATTCCCACGGTACCATCAGTTTTGTTTTATAAACATATTGCGTTATTGAAGGAGATAACAATATATAGATGATCTTTTCATTTTTTATTAAAGCAGTGGAGAAAAGTACTATGAAGTTTCTAAGATAAATGTCACAATTAGTTTGAATATCTCCATTTTAATCAGTTTCCAGAGCATATATTTGTAACATAGACTTTAAATTAAGACAAATATCTGGTGTGTTCATTACCATTATTTAGTAACCTATGTCACATATCCTATGCATAATTTCCTTAAGGCGCTCAGAGAAAAATTATCAGAATTAACAGGTTTTGACTAATATGCCAGACAAAATATGTTTATAGTCATAGACACATGATTATTGAATATTTTATTCCATTTATTTATCTTCATTTCATCTCATGGCTCACAGAATTTGTTTAAACTATTTGGTATTTTATTTCCTTTACTTCAAATCTAAATTACCATTGCCTTTTGCAAGGGTTTTAATAGAATTAACTAAATAGTCTAATTTGAGTTTCATATTCAAAAATCTACTATATTGACCCCAACTCAATTTTACCCCAATCACCTCTGTAAGGTGAAATTTCAAGTTTCCATTTCAGAATCTCTTTCAGTTCACCCTTCACTGCAGACCTGGCATTTGGCTGCAATGAAAGAATAGTGGTAATGTTGATAAAATTACTTCCAACAGCTAATATCAATGGTATGATAGAAAGATACTTTTACAGTCACTATAAATATGTTTTAATCCTTTTCAGAACAAGGTAGGATGTAGAATATAAATGAAGTCATCTTACATTATTCCTTATGGAAGCAATCTATGGAGATCATATTTTTCATAATTTGGAAAGAAAATTTCTTCATTAACTATCATGAGGGGCTTTATCTTTCTTTGCAGACAAAAATAATCGCCCCTATAACTTTCTTTGTAGCACCTTAATTTTGAAATCCTTCCTGCTTCCTACAAGTAATAAACATGCTTTGCTATCACCGTAACACAAATATATAAAAAAAAAAATGCAGTTCATTTAGATGCCTGAAAATGTGAAATTCTCAGAGAGGCTCTGATAGCCTTTAAGCAGCTTAAGTTCCATTGACCAAACAGTTTTCCCACACCCCCCCAACTGTTTTTCCCATGAATTGATTGTAATAGTGGTGTACAGCTAGAGTGTTCATTCACAACAAAAGAGATTCAGGATAGAATATGAATTTTTTCTCCTATTTCCTTCATATTTCATAGAGGAAAAAAAAAAAAACTTTCCCCACGTTTCACGTTTTCTCCAACCGGGAGAGTTAGGGAAACACATGTGCCTTTGGATGGAGAAATATATCTTCTCCTAGAGAGTAACATGTGTGACATGAATACTAAAAAAGCATTAATAGTGAGGTATCTTAATAGGTAAATTGGTTGATGTGTGAAGTTGATCACTTTCCTTCAACTTCAGCTAAAACATTTCATTCCTTAAGATGTAAATCCTCAACAGGAATGTATAACCATGTACTTTTCAAAAAAATATTTATTGAATGCCCACAATGTTTCAGGCAATATTCTGTGAGTGAGGCAGTAGATAGTTTGTGCCAACACAAAACTTAGTATTTATCAGGGAAGAAACATTCTCCATATTAACACATCACCCCCTTCCATTTTCTGAGACCCCTTCCCAAATCTCAGATATTACCTTTCTCCCAGAGAGACACCATGACCCATTATATATTCTCCTTTTCTCACTCTGACATACTATTGGTAATCACTGTCAGGTTATGTAAACTCTAAAGCTGCTTTCTGAGCAAATAAATGACATATGGGAAGCTCTACCATGTGAGATGAGATTGGAACTAAATTTAAAGACAGAGCATATAATCTGTTTTCTGTATATTTTTACTTGTCAAGACAGGGTAAATTCTGTTAAACTTATTTTAACTTTTAGCATAACCCTTCCAACAGTTTTGTATTTTTCTTATGTCCTCCTTTTCAGTTTTCACTAATATCTCTTTTCTTCTATGAATACTTAGCATTCTTTCCACTTTCCTTTGATTATAGAAGTTCTCATTTTCTGCCTGAACAGCCAAACAGGTTAAGATGAAGAGAAGGAATGATTTCCAGATAGAAAAATGTGAGAGGTCATGTTTGGTGCTTAATCACATTATTTTGGTAACTAAATCTATCCAGCATCTCTTTGGATTTTCCTAAAAACTTAAAACTTAGGATAAAGGACAAAACTCTAAAGTGAGCTTGAGCTTAAAATCTTACAAACTTGCCAATTATGACCCCTGTATTTCAGGAATAATTCTACAGAAATGTTTGTAACTTTTGATGGTAGCATATAAGATTAAAAAGGAAGGAGTAGAAAAGTATATGTTAGTGCATTAAAAAAGAGCTTTCAGCTTCACAAAATGTGGTGAAGGAGAAATATTACTTAGAAGGGAAACCGAAGAGTTGTATGGCTATCTATTTAGGAGGTAGGAGTGCTTTGTCCTCATACAAATGCACTATTGATTTGGGGCAATATACTTGCCAGACTTGGAATTCAGAGATGAAAACATTTTGTACTTTCACATTTTAGTCCAGGAAACAACTAATAATCATGTAGATATATCGAGATGTGTATATTATCTTGTAGCTAGGTTTCAGAACATATATTCTTCCCTTAGTCCTGTTCCACTAAGAACTAAAGATAAAAGGTGAATGTACTCATGGCATTATTCAGTTCTTTTTTGTTGTTGTTCTTCTTCCAAAGGTAAACTGTTTGAGCTGTGTGCAAGTGTTTCTAATCAGAGCTTTCATTTTTCTCAATTCTTAGGAGTAATATGTCCTCTTCTCAGGAGACCATCAATATCCAGAGATAATGTCTCTTGATAGTGATACTTTATTTTCTCCTATAGTGTAAGGCTTTGTTTCCCCTTCCCACCAACTCCCTTATTTGGAACAAGTCAACTCAGCTTAATGATGTTCATAAAATAATACTTATCTATTTATTTACTCATTCATTCTAGTATTCTGCCAAAAAGTTTTTGGTGTGTGTGCTATTAGGAGTAGTTTTTCCTAACAGTTAGTCTTCTGTGTAGCCACAAATGGTTTCCAGTAATTCTTAATAGTTTTTTTTTTTAACTGTTCTATGTTGCCACAAATGGTTTTCAGTAATTCTTAATTTTTTTTTTAACTGTACTCTTCTAACTCCTTACTCCTATCCATTGCACTATAGAAGTGGATTGGTTGAAATTAGTATTGCCAAACCTGAGTAGTAATTTATAGATTACAATCTTGTATCTACCCGAGTATAATTTTCAGTGTCTTCTTTGTTTTCTAAATTATAATAACTGATTTGTAACATTTTATTTTAAAACAAAACATTACTAAATTGTTTATTTGATATTCACTCAAAATAGCTTATTCTGGGCCTTCCTGGTGGCACAGGGTTTAAAGTCTCAGCACAATCAAGCTATCACCAGCCAGGACAACATGAGTTCAACCGTCCTGCCAGGGAGCTGACACACACAGCACAGCAGATCTCTTCTATCTCCCCCACTGCTCCCCTCAGCAGTGTATTTCAGTAAATCTGCCTGTTCTGCTCCCCACTCTGTCCCTGGTGAATCCTCTCACTCCCCCAACCTCTGGCCTACATGCCAGTTCTTCTATGCATAAATAAATATATCTTTTAAAAAATAGCTTATTCTGAATAATTCCTTAATCTATTTAGGTTCTAATATAAAAAAAGCCTTAACTGGATATTATTTTTGACAAGCTCATTACTTTCTCTGTAACTTTGATAGTTAAAGTATTTTTGTATTAGTGTGTGCATATTTTCAAGGAATATAAGTGGTAGAACAAGGTAAGGAAGATTGGTAATTTGTAATCTATTAGTCTCTACATTTATGAAAAAATGTGTATGACTATCTATCTATCTAGCTATCAATCTATCACCTATCTATAGTGGCATGATGACAATGATGGCAGTAATAGAAGATGGAAAGGAAGAAGGAAAGGGAGGAGAAAGTAAAGAGGAAGAAGAGGAATAAAATTACATTGCCAATAAAGATTTGAGGAATAATTTTTAAAAAATACTTTAAATGTCAATAAAATTGGAAGAGATTTGTGCAAGAGATTTGTTAAAAAGGTCTATTCATGCTATTTAAGTTTTCCAATAGGTTTATACAGTTAAGGACCAAAATTACTTTCAAACTTTCAGGCATTGTTTACAATGAATTCTGCATAATATAGTGAGAGCCTCAAGTTCTTTCATATAAATATTTTCCTGCATATTCAGTATCACCAATTTTATGTATGGATATCTATATCACCAATTTTATGTATGGGTATATATTAGGCATAAATATGTGTATCTATAATACCTATATATACACATATATCGATGTGCATTTATTTATACTTTTAAGTCACTTATCTCTACATCTATGTATCTCATTTTCCTTTTTATTGTGTCTCTTATCCTCAGGTGATTTACAATCTTTTTATTAATGATATGCAAATCCATAATCCTCCAGATATTTACTATTTAAGATGAATGAAATAGTCAACTTATTTTAATTATGAAAAAGTAAGAATAAATAAGTGACTTCTCTTTTGAGAAAAACACATGACTTTTCTTGCATGATATAGTATTACTTTGGTTAGTGAAACCCTTTATTGCTTAAGCTCGAATTTTCTTTTTGAATTTTCTTTTTTTTTTCCTAAAGATTTATTTATTTATGCATACAAGAGCTGGGGTACAGGCCAGAGGTGTCGGGGGTGAGAAGATTTGCTAGAGACAGAGTGGGGAACAGAACAGGCAGATTGACTGAAATATGCTGCTGAGGGGAGCAGCGAGTCAGGAGAGGTCTGCTGCACCATGTGGGTTGCTCTCTTGCCGGCCTGGGATCGAACTCATGCTGCAGAGGCTGCAGACAGCTTCATAGATTGCATCTTAACCCCTTGCGCAAACAGGGAGGCCCCTAAACTTTGAATTTTCAAAAAAATTATATTCAAGAAGAGTTATACTTGCCCCCAAAACTTTTGAAATTCAATAATTATTTTAAAATTTTAAAATCAGGCCTCCCCGGTGGCGCAGCAATGAGCCTGGGTTGCGAAGCTGCCCACAGACTCTGCAGTGCCAGTTCAATCCCTGGCTGCTCCCCAGCCACTGGGGGAGGGTTCCACATGGCACTCAGACCTCACCTGCCGCCCACTCAGCAGTGTACTTCGGTCCTTCTGCATGCTCTGCTCCCTGCTCTGTCTCTGGTGAATTCTCTCACCCTCCCGTGCTTCTGATAGTACCCAGTGCTTGTATAAATAAACAAAAATAAATCTTAAAAAATAAATAAATAAATAAATAAATAAATAAATAAAAATTTTAAAATCACAGTGCTTCTCCTAGAAGCAAATGACACATGTAGAAAGCAAAATACATTTGTAACTTTTAGCCAGCCAACTTTTCTATGTTTAGTGATAATGCATTGTTGGAAATAAAATCTCTTTTGAACATTAAGAAAATTTTTGCATTGATGGATGATGAAATTGTGTATACACATAGTAATTGCTCAATCTAGTAAGTTTTTAGCCAACAGTCAACAACATAGCCTTTTCGTCATTTGTTAAATTTTAATAAAGGAAAACAAAACAAGAGAATTATGTAAGAAGCGATTTATTTGTTTTTTTAAATATTTATTTATTTATACATACAAGAGCTGGGGTATAGGCCAGAGGTGTGGCGGGGGTTGAGGGGGGTGAGCGGATTTACCAGAGACAGAGTGGGGAGCAGAACAGGCAGATTGTCCAAAATACATTGTTGAGGGGAGCAGTGGCGAGTCAGGAGAGGTCTGCTGTGCCATGTGGGTTGCTCCCTGACCGGCTGGGGGAATTGAACTCCTGCAGCAGAGGCTGCGTGCAGCTTCATAGGTTGTGTCTTAACTCCTTGTGCCACCAGGGAGGCCCCAAAACATGATTTTTAATGGGGATAATCAAGTTATCAGGCACATGATCACTATTTTCCTTTATTGAGGCATGTTTAAATGATTAAAAAGAAACAGCTCATTGCGGTGTATTAAGAATATAGTAAAAGGCCTCCCCAGTGGCGCGGCGGTTGAGCGCTGGGTTGCGAAGCTGCCCACAGCCTCTAAAGTGCCGGTTCGATCCCCGGCTGCTCCCCGGCCACCACCGGAGGAGGGTCCCACATGGCGCGCAGACCTCTCCTGCCGCCCGCTGCTCCCCTCAGCAGTGTACTTCGGTCCTTCTGCCTGCTCTGCTCCCCGCTCTGGCTCTGATGAATTCTCTCACCCTCCCGTGCTTCTGCCTGTACCCAGTGCTTGTATAAATAAATAAATAAATAAATCTAAAATAAAAAAAAAAAAGAAAAAAAAAGTTAAAAAATATATAGTAAAAAATATATAATAGGTTGAAGCAAAAATCTAAAAAAAAAAAAAAAACCTGAAAATATTTGGAGATGTTTATTACACTTAAAAGAACACAAAGTTTAGAAAACCAACATAATTCTGAGAGCATAATGTTTGCTCATGAATTTTGAGCATTAACTTCCCACACACCTATATTCAGGAATATGTCAAGAAAAGAATTATGTACATTTCATTTCAGATATCATAAACTTTATCCATTTTATGAGATATGCTTCATAAAGCTTATCTTCTTATAACATTTAAAGCTTTCAGTATAATTTTTCCTTGACTCATGCAGAGATAATAAAATTATACTTAAAAATATCTCTTCAAATTACTCCACAAAGCCATGGTGATAGAAGAGAGGGAAGCACTTTACAAGTATTCCTGAGATTGTGTGTAAAGCCCAAATTGAAGGGAAATAAATCAGTTTGTCTCTCCTCATTCTTCCAAAATATTCTAATTATTGAAGCAACTTATATGTTATTGACAATGTGACTAACTACCCAAATAATTGTCATATTACAATGTAAAGCATGAAATTAGGCTGCTACTTGAGTGATATTCAAATTCTAATAATTACATATAATTCAGTTCTCAACAGATGCCCAGAAGCCAAGAGAATCATGTATCTCATATGTATCTTAGTCGTCTCCCACATTCATGGAGATGACTAAAGATATTATAATATTATAAAATGTATTGAGTATAATTTATTCTATTTAGTGGGAGATAATAATTTATACCTAAGAACTGACTAAAAAGAAATCAGAATATTTATTGTTTAGAGTCACCAAAAAATAACTATTTGATTTAAAAAATCAATACTGCTCTAGTATTTATTTATACAGATTACTTAAGTATCAGGAACAGGAATTAGGATCACCTGGTTGGAAAATATCTCCAAACAGTTATAAGATTTTGCTTCTGGGATTTGATTCCAATGTTAGAGAGGAAGCAAGAGCATGACCTAGTCATGCTGTTTACATGGGGGAAATTACTTCTAGAAGATGATCTTTGCTCTCTGAACCCCCCCAATTGAATTGGTTCTAATTTGTTTCTCTACATTCTCATTAATTACCCAAACTCAAACATCCAATAAAGTTTAAACTAATTTATACGAATTGTTAGATTGCGATCTAAAATCTACATGGATCTTTGGATATAAATGACTTAAAAGTTCTATGATTGCTAGATTAAAATATAACATATGATTTGGACAATAGCCTGACATAACAATTGCTCAACATCCATAGTGTATATTTTTTCAAGGAAAAATGAAAAAAAAATGATGTGTTGGATAGGTAAACATATAACAAACTACAATTGAATATAACAACTTACTGTGTTCTTCATCAGGCTTCCTACATTTGTTACTAGGCAAGGAAACTTCCCCAAAGATAGTACGTGTACGTGTTTAGTAAGAATAATGTTTATGAAGAGACACACTAAAATGGTTCATCTGGGGCTTCCCTGGTGCCACAGAGGTTAAAGACAGCACTATCAAGTTATCTGCAGCCACTGCAGCATGAGTTTGATCCCAGGCTGGCCAGGGAGCTACTCACATGCGCAGCAAACCTCTCCTGTCTCTCCAGCTGCTCCCCTCGGCAGTGTGTTTCAGTAGATCTGCCTGTTGTGTTCCCCGCTCTGTCTCTGGTAAATCCTCTCACCTGCAAATCTGCCTTACACCCAGTTTTGTATCTTTAAATAAATAAATCTTTTAAAATAAATAAATAAATAAATAAATAAATAAATAAATAAATAAATAAATGGTTCATCTTTTGGGTAAAAAGGAATAGATGGAATAGTGTATTTGGTTATTCTGCTTTGAGTGATAATAGTTGAATGTCTGTGATTTACAGAGACAATTAAAATCGTATAATGCATCTGTTGGGTGTTTTCTACTGTTTGTTTACATTGAAGATTTGCCAGTTTCTTGGGAAAGCAGAGACACATTAGCCTGAGTACTTTGTCCTTCATAAAGCTATTTTCATTATGTCTAAGCTCTGGTGTCTAATGGGAAATGGCAGATGTATTTTTTCAGTCATTACATTAACGCTAATCTACTTTTTTTTTTTTTTCCCCCCAGTAAATATCTTCCCCCTTGACTAAATTGGATTGGGTTTGTTTGTGGAAGCAATGATAATGTTAGAATTCAGCCCAATACTTACAAATTTTTAAGGAATTTGGATAGGACCTCTATTAAGTTTACAGCATGCTTAAAAATATTCCTAAGCTTTATGAATGATCCTGTATGTTCTCTTTCAAACTCAAATTTTTATCCTTCTCAGTGTAGTGTTTAAATGTTTCTGGAGCTTAGAATTTGGGAGTTAGTCCTGTTCTTAGGAAGTTGATGGAAAGTTATGGGTTTGTTCCAATACAGACAAATGCCACAAGACAATAACTTACTGTGCATCTTAGTCTCTGAACAATAATATGAGGAAACAGTCTGATTTACAGACTTAGGCCAGGTGAGGTAGAGACATTAAAATAAATGTAATTATTTTACCCATCACAGCAATTCTGGAGAGTTCCAGGCAAAAATAACAAAATGATTTGAAAATGTATGCTAACATTTCCATAAGTATGGTGGTTATTTCTCATGTTTTTATTTTGATTGATATACAAAAAGAAATTCAAAAAATGAAAACAAAGAGATAAGCATTGCCGAATTTTTCACTGCTTCACAATTCATTTGGTCTTTTAAACAACATCCTTACTTTTCTCCTGAGAGTTAAGTGCTTCATTATCACTATTTATTGTGACATATATTGCTGTGTTCTTTTCTCACTCTAAGCATATTCTGTGACAGTTTTTATGACTCTTTTTTTTAAAGATTTATTTATTCATGCATTCAAGAACTGGGGTACAGGCCAGATGCGTGGAAGAGTGAGAGGATTCACCAGAGACAGAGTGGGGAACAGAACAGGCAGACTGAATGAAATACACTGCTGAGGGGAGCAGCGGGTGAGACAGGAGAGGTCTGCCGCGCCACGTGGGATTCTCACCAGCCAGCCAGGATTGAACCCGCACTGCAGAAACTGCAGAGCTTCACAACACTGCACTCAACAGCCTGTGCTACCAGGGGAGGCCCAATTCTTATGACTCTTAATTCATTCTGCTCTTCATACTTGGAGTGAATTCTTTACCACATATCCCTAACCCATCCCCATTGAACACCTCATATGTTTTCCTTATCCCACTTCATCTGCGAATAGAATCACAAATCAGGAACTCAATTCGTGTTTTTTACCCCTCATTATTAGATGCCAAGATTTAAATTATCATGAAACCCATTCAATGTTATCTTTTATATATATTTTGATCTCTTCTCCTCCCATCTCCTTCCTCGTGACCCCTCAATTATTGAGGTGTTATCATTTTTTCACCTTGAATATTGATTGCCTTTCCTTGGTAAAGCCCTAAAACAGATCCTTGAATATGTTAAACTCATTTGTGTATTAGGGATGGCTTGCAACCTTACCATAAGCAAGGCACTATCTGACTTTAGAGCTTCAAATTTAGACATCCCACTCCATTTAATTTGTCACACTTGTTGATCCTTTATAGGTGGGCCCTGCCTTGCCTCTTTTCCTTTGCTCATGGTGTCATCTCTTCATCTGACTCATTCATCAAAACGCAGGTTTATACTATGTAACCTCCAACATACATTTGCCTTTTCTGACTAAAATTTTTATATCTTTTGTTTTAATTTTACTTTTATTTCTTTATCCACAACACCTACCATAGTAAGTGATATGCAGTAAATGTATATTTTTTCAAAACCAAAAAATTCTTTCTAAGTGATATGCCTTAAGGGGGAAATTATTTAATCTTTCTTTGCATCAGTATCCTCACTTGGAAAAGAAGATTATAATAGTATTTACCTTACAGTGTATTTGGAAGAAAAGAGTTGAGTTAATATAGACTAAAATAGTATTTATATGCATGCTTGGTTCACAATAAGTTCTAAATAGAAAGTAGATACTGTCATCATTATCACTGATTATTATCCCTTTGCTAGTCATTGCAACCACCTCTTCTGGAGTTTTCCACTGAATATTTCAAGCACTGTTTTCCTGCAGCACCTCCGCACTTGCTGTGTGACTTTCCTCTTTATAGCAATGTTAAGTACCCTTAACTTTCAGGGCCATTGAGAACATCTTCTTTCCCAGAGTCAGTAACCATTTTTAATTTCCTTTTAACTGTCAACAGAAACACTTTGGCATGATATCCATGTGAATAAAGTTGCTTCTACAACCAAGCTGATAGGGTTTGAATCCTGACTCCTCCATTAAAACTAACTGACTTCTGAAGGAAACATATTTCATTACTCTGTGCCTCAGTTTTCTTATCCACCAAGGTTAAGAATGGCACTTAAGGTTAAGAATGGCACTCTCTTCATGAGACCATTCTAAGATAAAATGAATGGGTTATTTTAGCAAGCTTAGAATATTACTTAGGAATACTAAGTTCTTCATAAATGTTAATAGAATGGAATCTTTCAAGCGACACAGTTCCCTCTACTAGGAAACAACCTTGGGTATCCTCCCTGGCTGGGGATCGAACTTTGCTGCAGTGGCTGCAGGAAGCTTCATAGTGCTGTGTCTTAGCCCCTTGCACCACCAGAGAAGCCCCCTAAAAATAATTTTTTAATAATTAAATAAATAAATTCTGATATATTCATGCCTTATCAAAAGAAAGTCCAGTTAACCTAAGAAGACTGAGTAAGGAAGCAATTTTTTTTCAAGGTGGTAATCCCAGAAGTAGTATCACTATAAAGCTTAAATTTGGGGGTCTCTCAGTCTTAGAGCCTCCTCTAAGGCTTTGGAGAGTTTAAGAAAATCTCCACTAAATATTATACTTTTCAAAAGTTGTATATACTTTTGCTTTTTTTCCTAAGACACCTCAAAATGTATAAGCTTCATGTTGCACATAATCTGGTTTTACTTTTGCATAGTATTGCCATCACTAGCATATCTGTATGAAAATGGGACAGAAAAATTATTGCATGACAGGGGTCCTTCCTGTATGTGGCAACTGGGAAGATTTCCAGACTTTAATTTGAAGTCACAGCTGTTATTTGCAGTAAGTTTCTGTCTCAAGACCTTAGACTGAATCCAGTCATCCCTGACATAGTCATAAGCCTTATACTTTAAGTATTGTTTTCCTGCAGCCATAGTTTTGATGTCAACTGGAGATGTGCTTTAGGCAACCTGTATGGTGATCCTTTTATTCACCCTGTCATTAGTAGCCAATAATATTTGCTGTTTGATTACCTTGTTTTGTGGTGATTTTAGAGTACTCAGATATGTTCCTGTCATTGCTATGATTTTCACAGAACAGTACTGACCCAAAAAACAAAAATTACTTTATACACAACCGTGTTACAGAAATGCAAACATATATACAGAATTCATTGCATTTTCAAAAAAAAACCACTTTTCTTTGAATTATGTGTATAGAAAAATATTCAGCTACTAAAGATATTTCTATTACTACTTCTGACCATGACACCACACTCTTTAAACTGTAAAATTAAAGACATCTACCACAAAACATTTTATGTATTTGCAATGAAAGTGAGAGAATTCTTAGTCCACAAGAGGTTAGGTATTAAGCACCAGAGCTATACCTGTTTTTCCCAGGCTTTGGGGAACACAGAAACAGATGGAGGCTGCCATTGCATTGTGAAGTATTACTCTTTTCCAGTTATTTTTACTCATATACTGTCGATCACGGTGTTGAAACAATCTTGCTTCTGCAAAATGTGCTCCAGGGAAACATCAGCAATTCTATTACTGTGAAAGGTATGGAAGATTATTTGTAGTTTGCTACTAGCTGCTGTTCAGTTACTTATGTGCTCATATTCTACAGGCCTCAAAGAGAGAGTTTTCAGTGCTGAATGAAAAAAAAAAAAGTCAAAACATAAGGAAACAAAAGAGAAGGAACATTTTGAAAAATCTATTTCTGTCATTTCTTTAATGTGAGTGTATTGGCAATGAGATGATGAACCCTTGAGCCCTGAAACTTCACCTCTCCTTTTGAAGAATTTCCTCATTGTTGGGCTGAAGGCTCTTAGGTGGTTTCATCTAACCTTAGTAGCTACAAGTTAGACATTGAATTATCATCAACATACTAAAAAGGATCTGTAAACCAGATCCTTAACATAAAGCTTAATCTAAAGAGTTACTCAAGAAATATTTTGTAGACTTACACCATTCCTTATATTAATACTTATTTCAATCATTACCAGATATTATTGATTCTTTATTTTTTTTAAAGTCTTCTAGGGGGCCTTCCTGGTGGCACAGGTGGTTGAGCACCACATTGTGAAGCTGTCTGCAGCCTCTGCAGTGTGAGATCAATCCTGGCTGGCCGGTGAGAATCCCATATGGCAAGGCAGACTTCTCCTGTCTTGCCCGCTACTCCCCTCAGCAGTGTATTTCAGTCAGTCAGCCTATGCTATTCCCCACTCTGTCTCTGGTTAATCCTCTCACCCTCCCGTGCATCTGGCCTGTATTCCAGTTCTTGTATAAATTAAAAAAAAAGTCTTCTAGGAACATACCTTAACCTGATAAAAGCCATATATGACAAACCCACCACCAATATTATTCACAGTGGCAAAAAGCTGAAGACATTTCCTTTAAAATCAGGAACAAGACAAAGATGTACTCTCTCACCACTGCTCTTCAATGTAATACTGGAGGTCCTAGCCAGGGACATACAAGGAAAGACATACAAGGAATCTAGATAGGGAAAGAAGAAGTAAAACTATCATTATTTGCAAATGATATGATAATATACATAGAGACCCTAAAAACTCTACAGAAAAACTACTCAAAATAATCAACCAGTTCAGTAAAGTAGCAGGATACAAAATCAACACACAAAGATCAGTAGCCTTCCTATACACAATCAATCAGAAGAAGAAGAAATTCAGAAAACCATCCCTTTTATAATTGAAACAAAAAAAAATCAAATACTTGGGAATAAACCTAACAAAAGAGGTGAAAGACCTATACAAAGAAAATTATAAAACACTGTTAAAAGAAATAGAAGACACAAAGAAATGGAAAGACATCTCCTGCTCATGGATTGGAAGAATTAACATTATTAACATGCCCATCCTACCAAAAGCAATATACAGATTCAACACTATTCCAATAAAAATCTCAATGATAGTCTTCAAAAAAATAGAACAAATACTGATGAAATTCATATGGAACCACAAAAAAAAAAAAAAAAAAAAAAAAAAAAACACAAATAGCCAGAGCCTTACTGATGAAAACAAAGGAGAAATGAGGTATCACACTTCCAAACTTCAAGTTATACTACAAAGCCTTAATAATTAAAACAGTTTGGTACTGGAACAAAAACAGACACACAGACCAATGGAACTGAATAGAGAACCCAGAAATAAAGCCTCACTTATATGAACAACTAATCTTTGACAAAGGAGCAAAGAGGGGGGGCGGAGCAACATGGTGGCGAGGAGATGCTGCGAGTAAGATCTCCCATTAAAAAAAAGTTAATAGGGAGGAAAAGCGGCAGGTCCCAGTGAGAACTGGGACACGGAAGATAAACGGAGGACTCCAGCAAACTACCCGAAGAAGAAAGTTGCCATAAAAGAGGACTAGAAGGGAGGAAAGCGCAGAACCCTGCTGCCTTCCCCCACCCATAGAGTCGGCACTCTCTGACCAACAGAGAGGAGGGAAAAAAAAAAACAATAACGACCAACAAGAACAAACTACACATCAAGTGGGACTGTGAGTAGAAAGGAACTATTTCAGCCACCACACCCGGTGAACTGGAGCTGTGGAGATCCCTGCAGGATTCGCTGCTGAGGTGAGCTCAGGGCGCCATTAGAGAACAACAGAGACCCCCGGAGGAGACCTGCACACAGCCCCAGGCCGGCCGGTAAGCTTGCACGGAAAAGCAGCTCGCTGGAAAAGCAAACGCGGATCAGGATCGCGGCTGCCCAGGTCCCCTGCCTGTGACTTAAGCTTGCGGGGAGATGCGCGGAGGCCCTCACTGAGGTGAAAGTCCCTCACTGAGTAACCAGGAACCAGGCACCCAGGCACGGGAGCAGGGTGCAAAAGACGCCATTTGTGCGTACACTGAATTGGGCTACAGCCCGTGTCATGGACCTGAGGGTTTTGGAACTGAGACCTGGGGCACGAAATTTGAGGCATGGGTTCTCCACGACGGTGGGGCACAAGGCAGACACAGCACCCCAAAGCCGTTGAGGTTTACCCTACCATTCCCGCTCTGTTCCCTGTCCCACAGGGTGGAAAAAAAAAAAACAAAAAACCAAACAGCTCCCCAAGGGCTCTAGGAGAGATCTCTGGCGCCACCTAGCAGAAGGCTCCTGGAGGAGCCAGTGGCCAGCTGGGAAGGTAGCCCACTTCAGGCCCCTTCCGACCAGTAGTCTGAGCCCACAGGGGGAGCGGGCACCCATGGCCGGGGCAGACCAGGCGTTCAGAAGAGTGTGCCTGAGACCGGACATGCAGGGAGTGTGTCCTGCATCGCCATTTTAGAACAGGGACATTTCTTCAGTAAAAACTGCCTGCAGAAGTCTCCCTCAGGAGCCAGAGGTGAGCGGGGGAAGTTCGCCCAGGCCTGCAGTCCAAGCCCAGAGGGGGAGCGTGAACCCACCGCTGAGGCAGAACAGGCGCACAGGGGAGTGTGTCCCCACATCGGCATTTTAGAACAGGGACTTTCTTCAGTAAAGACTGCTTGAAACTGACAGATGGCTCCTGGAGGAGCCAGAGGGGAGTAGAGAAGTTCACCCAAGATGCGGGCCAGTCCCAGCAACACAGTGTCCCAATGCATACGGCAAATTAGAAAACAGACAGTAGGGAGTAGAAGAACCACACGCAACCGAGCAACTCCTCAGGGAAAAAGCACACCACAAAAAGAATACCACCCTCCAGATTGCAACGACAGTAACTTGGAAGAACCTCTGAGCCTTCCAGAAAGAGAATTTAAAATTGCCATGATTAAAAAACTAAAAGAAGTCATAAAGGAAAACAATGATAAGGGAAAAATAATCAATGATCAGAAGAATGAAATTGAGTCCCTAAAGAGGGAAGTGAAAGAAATGCAGGAGATTAAAGAATTAATTAAAGAATTAATGGAGATTAAAGAATTAATTAAAGGAGATTAAAGAATTAATGGAGGCACTAAAGAATTCCGGGAAAAGCAATGAAAGCAGAATAGATGAAATGGAAGAACAAATAAGTACTCTTGAAGACACAGAAATAAAAAGAACCAAAACAGAAAAGGAAAGGGAAGTACAAAGGAAAAAGAACGAAGAAACACATCGGGAAATATCTGACTCCATGAAGAAAGGAAATATAAGAGTTATAGGAATACCAGAAGGAGAGGAGAGAGATGTAGGAACAGAGAAAATATTCAAAAAGATAATTGAAGAGAACTTCCCAAATGTGAAAAAGGAGCTGAAAATTGATATACAAGAAGCAAGAAGAACACCAAACTTCCACGACGAAAGGAAAAATACAGCAAGACACATAATAGTAAAGCTCCCAAGAATCCAGGACAAGGAAAAAATAATGAAGCTGATAAGAGGGAAGAAGCAGATAACATTCAAAGGAAAACCAATCAGGCTGACATCAGACTTCTCTGAAGAAACACTACGGGCAAGGAGAGAGTGGAGGGACATAGTCAACAGACTCCAAGAAAACAGATGCCAACCAAGAATACTCTATCCCGCAAAGCTCTCCTTCCTCTATTAAGAAAGAATAAGGACCTTCCCAGAAAAACAGAAACTCCGGAATTTCATTACAACTAAACCCCCTCTCCAAAAAATACTACAAGGAATCCTAAAGCCCAAACCTCAGAGGGACAAATAACAACGAAAGAAGGCCAAAAAAAAAGTTATTAAAAGAATAAATAAATAAAATCAAAGGAAGGACAAACACAATGGCAAATACAGATGCTAACATATCAATATTAACTCTAAATGTAAATGGACTAAACTCTTCAATAAAAAGACACAGAGTTGCAGCCTGGATTAAGAAAGAAAACCCAACCTTTTGCTGTCTCCAGGAAACACATTTAGCTACAAAAGATAAAAATAGACTCAAAGTTAAAGGATGGAAAACAATCCTACAAACAAATGGACCAAAAAAGAAAGCAGGAACAGCTATACTTATATCAGATAAAACAGATTTCAAACTCAAAAAGATAAAAAGAGACCCAAATGGTCACTACATTATGATCAAAGGGACAATACTTCAAGAAGAAATAACACTCATTAACATATACTCACCAAACAAAGGAGCACCAAAATATATCAGACAACTGTGTCCTCTCTGAAAACAGACATTAGAGAAAACACATATGTAGTGGGAGATTTCAACACACCACTATCAACAATGGATAGATCAACAAGACAAAAAATAAGTAAAGAAACTAAAGCTCTAAATAAGGACCTAGAGTTTTTGGGCTTAACAGACATCTATAGAACACTAAACCTCCAAAAAATGGAGTACACATTTTTCTCAAGCGCACATGGATCATTCTCCAGGATCGATCACATACTGGGGCACAAGACAAACATGAACAGATACACCAAGATTGAAATCATACCAACCATATTTTCTGACCATGAAGGCATCAAACTAGAAATAAAACATAAAAAGAAGGCAAGGAACTCTCCTACCTCATGGAGATTAAAAACCACACTACTGGAAGACCACTGGACTAATGAGGAGATCAAAGAATAACTTAAAAAATTCTTTGAATTGAATGACAAGGAGGACACCAATATCCTAAATGTATGGGATGCAGCAAAAGCAGTAATAAGAGGAAAATATATTGCAATAGAAGCTCACATCAAGAAACAAGAAAGAACTCAAAGAAACAACCTAATCTCGAAGCTCAAATATCTAGAAAAAGAACAACAACAACAACAAAAAAAACCCAAAACCAGTAGAAGAAAAGAAATAATAAAAACCAAAGCAGAAATAAATGAAATTGAAACTAAAAACACAATCCAAAAGATCAATGACACCAAGAGCTGGTTCTTTGAAAAAATCAATAAAATAGACAAACCCCTAGCCAGGCTCACAAAGGAAAAAAGGGAGAAAGCACAAATAAACAGGATCATAAATGAAAGAGGAGAAATAACAGCGGACACAGCAGAAATCAAAAGAATAATCAGTAACTACTATGAACAGTTATATGGAAACAAGTTCAACAATCTAGAGGAGATGGACAAATTCCTACAACTCTACAATCACCCAAAGCTAGATAAAGAAGAAATAGAACACCTAAACAGACCAATTACAAGCAGCGAAATTGAAATGGTAATCAAAAACCTCTCCAAAAACAAAAGCCCAGGACCTGATGGATTTACAAATGAATTCTACCAAACATTCAGAGATGAATTAGTGCCTATCCTTCACAAACTCTTCCAAAAAATTGAGAAGGAAGGGTCAATACCAAACACATTCTATGAAGCCAACATTACACTAATACCAAAACCGAACAAGGACAACACAAAAAAGGAAAACTACAGGCCAAGCTCCCTAATGAACAGTGATGCAAAAATCCTCAATAAAATTTTAGCTATCAGAATCCAACAATGTATCCATAAGATAATTCACCACGACCAAGTAGGATTCATGCCAGGGACACAAGGATGGTTCAACATCCGAAAAACAATCAACGTTATCCAACAAATCAACAAAAAGAAATATAAAAACCATATGATAATATCAATAAATGCTGAGAAAGCTTTCGACAAAGTGCAACAACCATTCATGATAAAAGCCCTTGAAATTCTTGGGATACAAGGAACATACCTCAACATCATAAAGGACATTTATGACAAGCCAACAGCCAGTATCATTCTCAATGGTGAAAAGCTGAAAGCATTTCCATTAATATCGGGAACAAGACAAGGATGTCCACTCTCACCACTGCTTTTCAATATAATACTGGAAGTCCTAGCCAGAGCAATAAGACAAGAGAAAGACATACAAGGAATCCAAATAGGAAAAGAAGAAGTCAAACTATCACTATTTGCAGATGATATGATAATATACATAGAGAACTCCAAAAATTCCACAGAAAAACTAATTCAACTCATCAATCAGTTCAGTAAAGTGGCAGGATACAAAATCAACACGCAAAAGTCAGTAACCTTCCTATACACAAACAATAAATCTGAAGTAGAAGAAATCAAAAAAAACATTCCTTTTATTATCGAAACAAAAAAAATCAAATACTTGGGAATAAATCTAACAAAAGAGGTAAAGGACCTATGCAAAGAAAACTATAAAACACTGTTAAAAGTAATAGAAGAAGACACAAAGGAATGGAAAGACATCCCCTACTCATGGATTGGAAGAATAAACATTATTAAAATGGCCATCCTACCAAAAGCAATCTACAGATTCAATGCTATTCCAATCAAAATTTCAATGTCATTTTTCAAAGAAATAGAACAATTATTGATGAAATTCATATGGAATCACAAAAAACCCCGAATAGCCAAAGCTCTCCTGAAAAAAAAAAGAAGGGAATGGAGACATCACACTCCCAGACTTCAAACTATACTACAAAGCCATAATCATCAAAACTGCATGGTATTGGAACAAAAACAGACATACAGACCAATAGAATCGAATAGAAAATCCAGAAATAAATTCACAGATTTATGGTCAACTAATCTTTGAGAAAGGAGCAAAGACTATGCATTGGAGAAAAGAAAGTTTGTCCAATAAATGGTGCTGGGAAAACTGGGTCGCTATATGCAAAAGAATGAAGCTTGACCACTACCTCACACCATGTACAAAAACCAACTCAAAATGGATTAAAGAACTAGACATAAGACCTGAAACCATAAAATACATAGAAGGAAATATAGGAGAAACACTACGTGATATGCACCTCAAAGACATCTTTACAGACACATCACCCAAAGCAGTGATAGTGAAGGCAAAGATAAACAGCTGGGACTCCATCAAATTAAAGAGCTTCTGCACAGCAAAAGAGACAATAACAAAAACAAAGAGAAACCCCACCAACTGGGAGAACATTTTTGCACACAACACTAATGATAAAGGACTGATCACAAAAATCTGCAAAGAGCTGATGAGACTCAAAAACAACAAAGAAAATAATCCCGTCAAAAAATGGTCAGAAGAGCTAAAAAGAAACTTCTCTGAAGAAGAAATGCAAATGGCCAACAGGCATATGAAAAAATGTTCAATATCACTTCTAATCAGGGAAATGCAAATCAAAACTACCATGAGATACCATCTCACACCAGTGAGAATGGCACATATTAAAAAAACTAGCAACAACAAATGTTGGCGAGGGTGTGGAGAAAAAGGAACTCTTCTGCACTGTTGGTGGGCGTGCAAACTGGTTCAACCACTATGGAGAGCTGTGTGGAGATTTCTGGACCTACTAAACATTGAACTTCCATATGATCCAGCAATTCCACTCCTAGGTATTTACCCAAAGGACACAGAAACATCAATTCCAAAGAGCACCTGCACCTCTATGTTTATAGCAGCACTGTTTACAATAGCTAAGCTTTGGAAACAACCCAAATGCCCAAAAATAGATGACTGGATCAAGAAGATGTCGTACATATATACCATGGAATATTACTCAGCATTCAAAAAAGATAAACACATGCAATTTGCAGCAACATGGATGGCACTGGAAGGAATCATGTTCAGCGAAATAAGCCAAAAAGAATAAGAAAAATACCGGATGGTCTCACTCATAGCAGGAATCTAGAAAACTTAAATAAGGGACCAGGAAAATGAATAACTATAAGAAAGTGAAAATTAAAATCAACAAAAAACTATGAACCAGAGACACTCTATGGGGTGTAGAGGGCGGGAGGGGAGGGATTGGAGTCAATATAAGGGGGTTGCAATTGTATGGGGAATATAAAAATAAAATTTATTATAAAAAAAAAGGAGCAAAGAATATACAATGGAACACAGACAGTTTGTTCAATAAATGGTGTTGGAAAACTGGACCTCCACAGGCAAAAAAAATGAAACTAAACCACTACCTCTCACCATGTAGAAAAATCAACTCAAAATGGATGAAAGAACTGGAATATGACCTGAAACCATAAAATATATAGAAGAAAATATAGGTAAAACACTACAAGACATACATCACATCTTTAAAGACTCATCACCCAAAACAAAGAAAGTCAAAGAAAAGATAAACACCTGGCATTACATCAAACTCAAAAGCTTCTGCACAGCAAAGAGACATTACCCAAAACAGAGAGACACCCCACTGATTTGGAAAAAATCTTTGCAGCCCAGTCAAGGATAAGGGACTGATTACAAAGATATACAAAGAACTCACATGACTCAACAAAAACAAAATAAACAGTCCAGTCAAGATATGGGCATGAGAACTTAAAAGACATTTCTCCAAAGAGGAAATGTAAGTAGCCAACAGGCATATGAAAAAATATTCAACATCCCTTATAATCACAGAAATTAAAACCACATTCAGATACCACCTTACACCAGTAAGAATGGCACATATCAAAAAAAACAAGCAACAACAAATAGTTGGTAAGGTTGTGTTGAAAAAGGAACTCTCCTACATTGCTGGTGGGTGCAAACTGGTCCAACCACTATGGAAAGCTGTCTGGAGGTTCCTCAGTCTACTAAAAATGGAGTTACCATATGACCCAGCAATTCCACTACTAGGGATCTACCCAAAGGACACAGAAACATTGATTCAAAACAACACCCATACATCTATGGGGACTGATGGTGCACAGGTGCATTGGTGAAGGAGACTCTATTGGGACTACACCTGAGGGGGTGGGGGGAAGCAAATATTGTTTAAAAAATGAACAATGATGTAAAAAATTTAAAAAAAAATATATATATATATATATATAAGAATAAATTTTTTAAAAAGTCTTCTAAACTTACTGAAAGGGAAATGATGGGTCTTATCTAATTGCCTACATGTGTGCCTTATTCTTGGTCCAAAAGTCTGGAAGTCTGCTTTCTATTACATTCGTGTTCCATCCTAGTAGGCCCTTGGCACTGCTAAGGGTGTGTCCTTGCAAATTTATAAATATGCCAATGTGGAGCCTTGAGGATACACTTAGGTTCTAAATTGTTTCTAAATCACAGTTGCTGGAAGGTCAGAGTGTTCCTTACATGTTAAAACACATAAAATAGTAAATTGTCCTTTAAATGTTTAACATCTGAGGAGTTTTCTCTCTCATTTATAATCCATTTCCCACAATATAACACAAAGCCTAGGCTTTACCCAAACCAAAGCCAATCAAATGGAAGTGGGGGTGAGGAGAAAGAAGAAGGATTGGTATTCACACTGTGCATCTGGGTTGAAAATCTTTAATATTTCTCACCAATATGTAATCTGGAGAGCTATCCATTTGTTTCTCCATTTTATTTAATAAGTATTAATGTGATTAGCATACACTTTCATTTTGTCCCCCCAGTCACCTTATTGGCTGTTCAAAGAACAATACAATGACTTACATGCTTATTATGTGGTAATCACACATCTCAACTCATGTTCGTGTTTATTTTTGAGGCTCAGGTTAGAATAGGAAAAGCCTAGGAGGAATAAGGAAAATTCCAGAGATAGGGCAACAAATTCCACAGGGGAACAATCAAATACCCCAGGACTAGGGCTAACAGGACATCCTGGAACAAAGACAATAAAGAAAAAGGATAAGGACTGGGACACACAGACTTAATTCTGGGCACAGAGACATTAAGACAGAGTGAGTGAGACCACCATGAACTAAGCAGTCACAAAGAGACTGACAGGGCTTTAAAGAATTAGGGAAAGGAAATACATATTCCCTGAGGCACACCACCGTTTGGACAACTTTGCCCCTCCCTGAGCTGGTTCCAAAAGCCTGGGAGTCCACTTTATTTCTGTTCCTTTTCTCCTTAATAAACTTTTTCTTTATCTAAATAAACTCACCTCTCTTCGCTTGCTTGCCTGAGCATCAGCAAATTTCCTGCTGTGGCTTCATGAGACACCAACTGATGGTGATGTAGTTGACTGGAACTCAGCACTGTCACAGTATAATTTTGATGGAACAGAATAAAATGTAAATTGATTCTGGCATACATTAAATATATGTGCAGAAGTAAATTCTACAGATCAGTCATGAAAGTTACTGTTTAGGTACCTAATTTAATACCCATTAATGCTGTTAAAGTAGCCCTACCACAATCATTGGCCCTGTGGCTTAGATACTTCCCTCAAATCATGTTACCAAACTCCAAACATGCAAAAGTTCACATTGACTTCCTCATCAAAAGAAGAAAAAAAGAAGTCCTCTTTGCTTTGTACATACTTAATTACTGAAGCTCTAAGCTGGTTGAAGAATGTTGATTTACATATCAAACAGAGCACTCACTCTGTCCTTTTCATTTGGAAGGCAAAGATTCATTAAGATATGCAAATACAGAAAAATTTGCAGGTCATTTTTTTCTTTACCTGTGTCATGATAAATTAAAAATTAAATTTTTAAATGCTTTGAGTAAGCACTCTTATTTACTTTTGGCTTTATTCTGCTAGAAGCTTCACTTCATCACAAACTATGTAATGATAATTATTTTCATCTGGGTTTTTATATTTTTTTTATACCATGGTCCATTTGTTTAACATCTCTGCTGAAAGTTCACATCTAATCTTGCATGCTTTGCAATTTTTCAACTAGAACTTTCAATATGTCAAGCATTATTACTTTAGATTCTCTGCCAGATAATTTCCCCTATCAATAGATATGTTGATTAATTTTTTCTCAGTAGTATGCTTTTTCTTCTTGCATTTTGTATAGATCATAGTTTTGTTAAAAATGGTCAAATGCGAAAGTTAGTACAGCTCAGAGTTAAGTAGTTTTTTGTACCTAGAAAACAACACTCCTTTCCTTCCAAAGTAACACAGTGTGAGATTTTACTTTAATCCAGTCAGAGGTCCTTCTGGGTTGAAGATTTACTGGATACCCTCTGTAAACCACATTCTTTAAATTTTTCTAGTCTTAGGTTGGGGTATCTGCCTTGTCATCAACTTTAAATCTCCGATGTTACTATATCATTACGCCTTAAAAAGGCTCTGATTTCATGCTCTTGCAACACTCAACAGTATTCCATTCTTACATGTTACTTGACCTTGATGATCTAGTTCTAGAGGCCATGAGAGGGGCATTTTATTTTGTTCCAGTTAAGACTCTGTTTTAGGAAGACTCTGTTTCCCCGGGTCTTAGGAGTATGGGCACTTCTAGCTATAGTTTTGAGCAAGTACATTTCTTTTGCCTTTTTTCCCAGGAGTAGCATAATTTTTCTGTTCTCCTTTCCTAACTTTAATACATTTTCACAAATGATTTAAGGCAGATTAAGACTCTTACTCCATAAAAGATACAGGAGAGAATTCCAGGTCTAATTTTGTGCCATCACATGGAAGTTTTTTTCAGTCTACTCCAGGCTTGTAAGATCAGAGATGCTTTATCAGAATTCTTTTTTTTTTAAAGATTTATTTATTTATGCATGCAAGAACTGGGGTACAGGCTAGAGATGTGGAGGGTGAGAGGATTCACTAGAGACAGAGTGGGGAACAGAACAGGCAGACTGACCAAAGTACACTGCTGATAGGAGCAGTGGACAAGACATGAGAGGTCTGCCTCCCCATTTGGGTAGCTTCCTGGCTGGCCATGGATCGAACTCATGCTGCAGAGGCTGCAGATTGCTTCATAGTGTGGTGCTTAACCCCTTGGGCCACCAGGGAGGCCCCTATCAGAATTCTTACTGATCTTTTTTTATACCTGTGAAACCCTGTGATGCACAGACGAAATTATGCAAGGAGTGTTATTGTTTCCTGTTTCTGTCTCCCGTGGCTCTCTCGTGCTTTACAGTGTTGTGCAGGCCTACACTCATCTCCACCAAAAAGTTATCTATTCTACCTGAGTCCTCTAAATTGTATCTTCTTTCTACATCTACCCATGTGAGCAAATGCTCAGATCCTGTCCCGTTTGTGAATAGTTGGTTATATCCTCAACTCTATAAGATTCAAGAAAATAGATAAACTTTCACATTGCTAGACTTGTTTTTTATCATAAAGGTATGTGTGACACCATACCCAGCTCTCTGCATTCCAGAGCTGAAACCCAGAAATCTGGCTATTGGAATTTCAAAAGCATCCCAGGTGACTTTAATGTGCACCCAAGACTGAGGAACACTGTCTATTGGGAATAATCTTAGAAGCCACTTAAATTCCTCCAGGCAGAACATTTCTACATTAGCCTTTGCTGATCAGGAAATGCTTTTTAGACCAAAAAGAGAATAATTAATGGTGATAAATTAATACTGTCCCAGTGAATCTGTTACAGGGCAGGGAGAGGGCACTCCAGACCCCGCAAACCTGCCTGCTCTAAATGGGTTCTGCCATCTGCCGCATCAACACAAAACATATGAGACTTTAATGGAAAGGAACTTTAATACAATTAGGAAACAATACAG
The DNA here is from genome assembly GCF_014898055.3 of Talpa occidentalis. Taxonomy (NCBI): domain Eukaryota; kingdom Metazoa; phylum Chordata; class Mammalia; order Eulipotyphla; family Talpidae; genus Talpa; species Talpa occidentalis. The sequence goes on along the minus strand of NW_023604295.1, from coordinate 91,690,413 downwards.
GAAAGGCAAAGAATATAGTTTCTAAATCAGGCACCCAAAGTTACCTGTCTGCTCATGGGTAAAACTCCATCCAAATGGGATTGGCCCAGAGCAAGGCCCCAAAGCCTGCCACAAGTCTAAAGCATCTCCCAGTGGGGACCCACAGAAAAGGGTCAGAAACAACCGGACAAGCCCGGAAGGTAAAGAGCAAAATCAAAATCAAGATAAAAGCCGCCATTGTCACCTCCCCTCGGGTCTCTCACCCACATCTGTGTCACCCAGTCCACGACCAAAAGGCACGCTCAGTTTCTTCATGTGTCTCTTGGCCCCATGTGCCTCCTCCAGGTCTCCTTCTGGATCTCCATCCTGCTTCCTTCCTTCCTCAGTCTCTGCAGCTTCTTCTCTTCTTGCTCAGCTCTACCCTCCATTTGGGTTGGGGAGGGAACCTGGAACCCCCCCCTTTCCTGGGGACCACCCTGTTACTTTTCTTCTCCAGCTCACTTGTATAATCCATAATTTTCCATAAGTTTATTGCTAGCCCTGATATTTCTATAGCTGTCATTAAACTAAATATACCTGTAGCTTTGAAAAAGAAAGAAAAAGGGGCCTAAGCAGTGGGGTTGGGGGGGGAGAAGAAAAGTTTCTATCGTCACAAATCAATCAACTTAGGCATGTATCAAAACAAGCATGATCAAGTATGAAAAATCAATGGAAACTGAATTGAAAAGAGAGAAAGGAAATACAGAACACTTATGTGAAATAATCTGCTTGGTACATATCGCAACTGAAGAAGGGCTATCTACTGACATAAATAACTTTCTCATGTAAAAATATTTATGGTAACAGGGCCTTCCTGGTGGAGCAAGGGGTTAAGCACCACACTCTGAAGCAATCCACAGCCTCTGCAGCATGAGTTCAATCCCTGGCCGGCCAGGGAGCTACTCACATGGCTCAGCAGACCTCTCCTGACTCTCCCATGCTCCCCTCAGCAGTGTACTTTGGTCAATCCACCTGCTCTGTTCCCCACTCTGACTCTGGTGAATCCTCTTACCCCCCACGTCTCTGGCCTGTACCCCAGCTCTTGTATGCATAAATAAATAAAATCTTCAAAAAATTATGGAAAATGAAAAATGTCATTTTACTATATAAAATTATACATTTCTTGTCCATTGTTACATTACTAAAAGCAAAAAACAAAACTAGTCAGAATTGCATTATTTGTGGAAAAAAATCAGAGACTCAAAAGAATAAATGATCACTTAAAATATTCCTTAATCTGTTCTTTACTGAACATTTCAAAAACCAAATTTCCAGTGTTTTTCTTCCTTCTCTCTTTGAAAATGGAGAGCTTTTAGCTAATTTTCTACAGAGATTACTTTGGAGGAATTACTAATGTTTTCTTTATCTCTGTTTTCAGGGTTCAAATTCTTATATTATAGATACTATACTCTAATATGCTGATGTTCCAGTTCCAGAAACGTCCAAAGTAGTCTCATTTTCACATATCCAATTTGAAATCAGAAAAAACAATTCTCACACAAGTATCTAATTACTACTATAGTAATATCAATGGCTATTAAGGAAGAATTTTGAAATGAAAAGTCACTAAACCTTTCTGTCCTTTTGGTTAATTCTGCCTCTACCCCTACTCTTCAATCTAACAAGAAACATACACCCATTTCATTACAGACAACTGATTTATAACTCAGAAAATATGAAAAGTTTAAATGTAACAGTATTAATGTAACAGTATTAATGCAGCTTCTTGTATATAGTTCTCTTTCACATTCCATGTATCCACCCATATTTAGCATTTTATAATGAGAACAAGTGGTAAATTCTGAAACAAATTTTCTTTAGCTTCAATTTCAAAAGCCTAATTTTCACCTGTCCATCTAGTCATTTGATTGCTATTTTAAAATTTGGATTCCATAATTGTAGCAAAATTTGATCTAGGCTGGCTAAATTCCTAGAGTCACTGAACTAACAGCTGAAAATAAACTCCAAAATTAAGAAAACACTGCTTAAATTACATTTAAAAACAGTGACTTTTAGTAGGTTCATATTTTAACTGATACCAACAAATGCCAGAGAATGTGGGAGTCAATGAACCGAAAAAGGAGCATTACCAATTAGCACTTTTGCAATCTGTGAGAAATTTGGAGCTAAGTTTCCATGTGCAGAAAAGAACAATAAAAACATTCAAGAAGTTACCAATAAATAAATCCTAGGATATGTAGAGTATACTGGTGGTTTGCCAGTATAATCTGATAAATCAGATTACCTAATCCACAAAAGATTGACCCTTCATGTGAGAATTTATACATTTTGCTTTTGTTGATTAAAATTTCATAAATTTGTATTAAGAGGGACTTATTGGATAAGAAAAGTGAAAATATACTCTCACAAAAGATATGTGCATTAAGTCACATAGTTCCCCTTCTTCATACAAACTAGTCAGATGTGTCTAACTAAATCCTGGAAATTAGAATTCAACTAAATTCAAGTTGGTAGATTCAGGTTAGTTTCAAATTTTCTCAGAGATTGTAATAGATTATAATAATATTGGACTCTAAAGAAGAGTTCAATAGTAAGAGATAGTAAAAAACCATAGATTTGTGTCCTGTAATCCACTGATAAACAATTATGTACCTCTTCTAACTCCACATTAATAGCTTGAAATCATTTTTGATAGGGATATTTAGAATATAAGACAGATGTTACAAATAGATATGTTGGTTTCTACTTCTAGAGAGCTAGTTTACCAGCATACTGGTAAACTTTGAAAACAGAAGGTGGCAGTCAAAATATAAAAATACTAAAGGAGTGCTGTGCAATTGTGTTAAAATAATGGAGGAACTTATACTGTTAAAGACTCAATCTCACTGGTGAAGAAGAGACTATTTAGAATGCCTAACTTAATATTTAATATCCTGATATCCTTGAGACCAAAGTGTATTCTTACTTGCCCAATATAACACAGTTCCATGGATTAAAGTGTTTCCTAAAATAGCCATATTTGTTAATCAACAGGTTGGTAACTGCCATGGTCTGAGTCTTTGTGTTCCCCCAACATTCATTTGTTAAAATCCAAAGATGATGAATTTTTGGAGATGGGAAATTTAATATGTGCTTAGGTTGTTAAGAGTGGAGCCTTAATGATGGGTTTAGTGTTCTTATAAAAGAGACCTTACAGAGATTCCTACCCACTTCTACCTTGTAATGTCTCAATGAAAAGACATAGGCTCTGAACCAGGTAAAGGCCCTCACCAAACTATGTTGGCAACCAACATGATCTTGGACTCCAACCTCAAGAAATGTGAAAAATAGGGCCTCCCCTGGTGGCACAGCTGTTGAGCACTGGGTTGCCAAGCTGCCCACAGCCTCTGCAGCACAGGTTCGATCCCCGGCTGCTGGCGAGGGTCCCACATGACACAACAGACCTCTCCTGCCATGCCTGCTGCTTCCCTCAGCAGTGCATTTCATCAGTCTACCTGTTCTGTTCCCGGCTCTGGCTCTGGTGAATTCTCTCACCCTCCCATGCTTCTGACTATACCCAGTGCTTGTATAAATAAATAAATACATCTTAAAAAAAAAAAAGAAATGTGAAAAATAAATGTCCATTGTTTATAAGTGACCAAGCCTGTACTATTTTGTTATAGTAGCCTGAATAAAGTAGAATGGAATAATTTGGAATGAAAAACAAGAAAGGACTTAATAATGGTAGTGGAATTCAATCAATTTTAGTTGCTCTTTTTTCCCCTACATCTTGAAGCACATTTTCTCCTTTCAAAATAAATATATTGTTCTTTAGCTGGAAGTACTTAACTGTAATCCAGAATGCCAAAAAAGTTTGTGGTTCAGATGAGAAAGTCTGGAAACTCAGTCTAAATGAACACTGTGTATTTTCTTTGAAACTTCATGTTTATCCTCAGATTTTCACTTTCTAGGCCAACATTATCTTGCAACCTCTATTTTTCTTGATTCCTGTCCTGAGCTGAACTTAAGGTGACTAGAGAGTTCTTGGTAGCCTATAATAGTAGAATATATATATAATATTTAGAACTAGAAATAGTCTGGTATTATTTTTAAAATTTGCTCTAAGTTCAGTCTTTCAAATAATGTACCAGATATAGTACTGGAGAATGAATCCAACCATTATAAAAACCTTCTAGAATAATTCAACCTTAATTTTAGAGACGTTCACAAATGATTCAACCAAGCAAAAGTCAAGATTAAAATGCACTGAGAATGAGAAATACCAGTTCTTTTCAAGGGCTTAAAAGGTTTCATATTTTCAGTGTTTGGAATATTTTAACAAGATTAGATGATATAATTTCAGTTTACTAGAGATGTATACAAAAATTAAAAAGCAAACAATGCTGTTGATAGTTCAAATATACTCTTAAATATAATAGCAATACTGTTCATTAAATAATGTGACATTTTTCAAACCAAATAATTCAGAATATTATTTTAAATATTCTTAATCTTTGTCAAACATTTGAAGTTATTACATAAAAAAACAACACTTCCTAATAATATTTTTATATCAAAAACATAGCTTGTTCACATAAATTGAGTTTTGCCTCCCACTGTCAAAATAAACATCTATATTAGAAAGTGTTAGAAAAGAACAAATTATTAATATTAGAAATGCATATGGCGGGCCTCCCCTGGTGGCACAGCAGTTGAATGCTGGGCTGCAAAGCTGCCCACAGCATTTGCAGCCCCGATTTGATCCCCAGCAGCTGGCAAGGGTCCCACGTGGCACGACAGACCTTTCCAGCCATGCCCACTGCTCCCCTCAGCAGTGTATTTCATCACTCTGCCTCCTCTGTTCCCGGCTCTGACTCTGGTGAATTCTCTTACCCTCCAGCGCCTCTGACTGTATCCAGTGCTTGTATAAATAAATAAATAAATCTTAAAAAAAAAAAAAGAAAGAAAAAGGAAATGCATATGGCAGTTTTGAACTCTATAATAAAGAAACAATTATTTCATATGAGTAGCCAAGTTTGAGCTTGTTGCCATATAATGTAGGAGTAAGGAAACATAAAAGAGGACTCATTATACATCCACAATGTATAATACAGTGTATTTTTTACTACTTGGAATTCTTGATCATTGATAGCAAAATTTATAAAGAAACTCATCTAAAGTTGTTTTTAAAATTCAATAAATATCACTTGTGGCCCAGTCTCCCAACCTGATCATTCTAAATGTTTTACCCTTCTGGTATATGTAGACACACCTGTTTCTCCAGTCTAGGTATGGATGTAGAAAGGACTGCAATATAAAAATTAATTTGCTAGTCCCTTGGGCTAATATCTGGGTGGTTTTAACAATACAAAGTCTCAACTTCCTCTTTTAGCTTTTTAATATTGACTACCATGCTAAGAACGGTGACAATTTTACTATCATATAACATATTTTAATGAAAATAGATATGTTTAAACCATTGAAAATTCTCTCCTCCATAAAAACAATGAGAAACTAGCAGATATTTGTCAGAACTCTGGAAATTAGCCAAATATTTCATTAATCTGGGAACTATTCATTTAAGAACATGGTTGATTATCACTAAAAAGAGTAACAGTGTTTTAATTGCAGTGTTTTAATTTGTCCTATTTCCATCTCACTTTCCAGATTTCATGGCAGTCTACATAAGTCAATAGTTTATAATGACAGTGAAAACTAGCAGTCAGCAGTCACAGAGAGGACAGAATGAAGTTTGAACTCTTTTGAAATCTTATTCACAGGTAATTGCAGTCTCTTGGAAGACTCAACTTGCACAGCTGTCTTCATGTGACCTGCCACTGTCATCACCCAGTACAGTCTTTTCTGCAAGGGAGTTTGTCAAAAATATTTAGAGACAAATGTTTACCTTTGTGGCTGCCTGATGTCATAGCTAAATACTAAGTCAAAATATCTACCCAGAAGTCTTAAAAGGAAAAGTTGAATACGATGTTCATAAGGATTTGGAAAAGATGTGGATAAGGACTGTGAGTATGCGTGGAGTTGTGGATATATTCAGGAAAAACCTGATAATATCATAAACTCCCACCTCATACTACCCATGGGCTCTAAGAAGGCAATGAACAAAGACTAAGGCAGAGCTGCCATCTCCTGACTGACAGCTAAAGTTTGCCCAAACAAGCAAACATATAGTTGACAAAAACTAGAAAAAATATTCGTTATTTGCATTAAGGAAATCTTTGTCCAATCATTCATTAGTTGAAGAAACTAATCAGAGACTTTAAATAGTTACAAATGATAAAGATAATAGACCTTAAAGAATTAGTTCACAAAAGTCATCAGACAAACAGATTAAAAAAAAAAAAAAAAAAAAAAGAACAATAACAAAAAACATGGCAAAAGAGGATTTCCAGAATTGGAACATTAAGTTATTTAATAATAATAAAAATCAATGCATCAATACATGTAAGAAACAACAAAATATAGCCTATATAGTCTGTAGAAACTGTCCCAAATGAAGCCAAAATATTGGACTTGTTTTACAAAAACATTAAATCAATTATTTAAATTTTTTCAAGGAAACAAAGGGAGCCACATCTAAAAAATGAAAAGAAAATAGATAACAGTGTCTTGTCAAATAGAAAATATCAACAAAAACATAGAAATTACTTTTTAAAAAGAAATAACAAAAACTTGAACAGAACAACTGAAATGTAAAATTCACTAATGGTGAGCAACAGCATTTGACAAGATGAAAAAATCATGCATTGAGATAATGCTTGATGTAATCCAATTTGAAAAAAACAATATCCCATTTGAATAAAGAATTAAATAAATGAACAAAATGGGAGAAACCATCAAGGATACCAATATATGTACACTTGGAGTCTCAGAAGGAAAGGAGAGAAAGAGGCTAAAAAATATATTTGAAACTTCCAAAATTATAAGAAAAACATTAATCTATCCATGTAAGATGTTTAAAAAACTCCAACTGGGGTGTCCACACACAGACATTTTAAAATCCAACTGTTGAAAGCCAAAGATATTGCACAATAAGCAAGGGAAAAGTAATTTATATTTATAAAAAGTCAATATGGTTTGCAAGTGATTTATAATCAGAATACATGGAATTCGAAGGACAGATGAAATATTCAAAGGGCTGAAGGACCAAGGACTTTATATCTAATAAACTCATCCATCAAACATGACAAAGAAAGTAAGGCATTCTCACATTAAAGAAAACAAAGAATTTGTCACAAGTTAACTTTCCCTACAAAAGTACAAAAGGGAGACCTTAAGACTTTAACATAAGAAATTTATAGTGATCTGGAATCCATATAATGATAAAATGAACACCCGTAATTGTAACTGCAGTGGTAAATGTAAAATAATATAAATATATTCATATAAAACTTTTTTTTCTTTTACATGATTTAAAAGACAATTTCAAGTGAGAAAAATTGTTTGCTCTGTGTTTTCATGATCAAGGAATGTATAGAGATGTGATTTGCACAATAAAAATAGCATAATATTGGCTTTAATGATGTCTTTGTGGATTTGTCTCCAATGGCAAGAGAATGGAGAAAAGATGAACAAATGGAAATACATCCATAATAAGAAGCACACAGTGGTTGAGACTATCACTAACACAAAAGGACACCCAACTAAATGGGACAAAATATTAGTATATTATTTATCTGACCAAGGGTTTATATTCAATATATATTAAAAACTCACACAGTTCAACAAAAAGAAAAAAAAAAACAATCAAAAAATTGGACAAATGAATTAAATAGACTCTTGTCCAAAGAAGACATCCAAATGGCCAACAGGCATATTAACAAAATGCTCATCATCACTTATCATCAGGGAAATGCAAATTAAAACCACAAGGAGATACCATCTCACACCTATGAGAACGGTCCACTACAAAGAAGAACAGAAGCAACAAGTGTTTGCAAGAATGTGGAGAAAAAGGAATCTCCATACATTGCTGGTATAGACTTTTCCAATCCCTATAAAAAACAGGATGAAGTTTTCTTAAAACATTAAAAATAGATCTACCTGGGCCTCCCCTAGTGGCGCAGTGGTTGAGCTCTGGGTTGAGAGGCTGCCCACAGCCTCTGCAGCGCCAGTTCAATCCCCAGCCACCGGCGAGGGTCCCACAAAAAAAAAAAAAAAAAAAAACCTACCTTATAATCCTAATTCTGCTTCTAGGATTTTGCCAAAAAATGCAAAAACATTAATTGAAAGTAATATGTGCACTTTTATTTTAATTGCAGCATTATTTACATTACCAAGTCATGAAAATAATCTTAATGCCATAGCACAGAGTATTGGATTAATAAAATGTGGTTATATACACAGTGAACTACTACTCAGCTATTAAAAAGATTAACTCTTGCTGTTTGCAACAACATGATTGTAATTGCAAGAACTAGTGCTAAGTGAAATAAATCACAAGAGAAAGAGAAATATCAGATATTTTCATTTATATGTGGAATATACAGAGAGAAATATAACAAAGGATTGGACAAAACCAAACCTATAACAAATCCTAGAAATCTAATTGTGGAATTGAGACTACAAGACTGGGAAGGGAGAAAGGGAAAACAGAGAAGGGAGAGGGAACCATTGACTATGATGGAGGACTATGGGTATTTTGGTGGTGGGTTTGGTGTGGTAACTTACAACTGAGGAAGTGTAATCTTATGTCTCTGAATCACATACAGTGTTGGAAACTAATATTATTTCATTAAAAAAAGAAATAGTAAGGAAAATAAATTGAAAAGGTAGTCTACATAATGAGATAAAATATTTGAAAATATATATTTGAAGAGCCTAATATTCAGACTATACAAAGATCATCAATAAAAAATAAGTAATCCAGGCCTTGAGCACTGGGTTGCGAAGCTGCCCGCAGCCTCTGCAGCGCCAGTTCTATCCCTGGCCGCCAGGTGAGGGTCCCACATGGCGCGCAGACCTCTCCTGCCACCTGCTGCTCCCCTCAGCAGTGTACTTCGTCTGTCCGCCTGTTCTGCTCCCCGCTCTGGCTCTGGTGAATTCTCTCACCCTCCCGTGCCTCTGACTGTACCCAGTGCTTGTATAAATAAATAAATAAATCTTTAGAAATAATAATTAAATAAATAAGTAAATAATCCACTTTAAAAGTAAGCTAAAAAATAGGTCTTTCTGAAAAAACAATCATCAACAGCCAATAAACACATTAAACATAATCAACATCATTAATAAGTAGGAATATAAAAATCCAAAGCACTATAAAACAGCATTTGCACCCACTAGAAAGTTTATAATATAAAAAGTAAATAAATAAGAACATAAAGAAATTTTGGTGAAAATGTTCTATCCATTTGTTGCATGTGGGAATATACAAATATGTATCTGTTTTAGAATATAGTTTGACATTGCCTCAAAAATTTAAACATAGAGTTGCCTTATGACCCAGCAGTTCTACCCTTAGGTTTATTCCCAAGAAATTTAAAACATATGCCCATGGTAAAAAACATGTGCACAAATGTTCAAAAACCCCTTGTTCATAATATCCAAAAACTGTAAACAACCCAAATGTACATCAACTGATGAATAGATAACAAAATGGATATATGCATATAATGGAATAATATTCAGCCATAAAAAGAATAAAGTACCAATACACACAGCAGAACCTTAAAAACATCACGCTCAGTGGGAGGCTCAGACACAGAAGGTCACTTGCTATATTATTCCATTTATATAAAATGTGTAAAAAAAAAGCAAATTAGAAAAATAGAAGGCAGAAGTGTAGGTCAGCAGTTGCTGAAGCTGGGTGAGATGGGTAGGGACTTGGAGAGTGACCAATATAACCATAAAAGGTTTCTAAAATTAAGTTTTGATTATGGTTGCCATATGCTGTGAAACCATCCCATGCTGAGTATGTTCATTGTCAGTTCTCTCAGATTAACAGAGAATTTGGAGTCTTTGGTGAATTTCACACAGCTTTAATGCTGAGACCCAAGACCATAAATACAGGCAGGAAGACAAAGACTCTAGCCTGAGAGAAGCAAAGCAACAACACTACATTTTACATTGTTCAGTGCCCATAGCCATACAATTGATACATTTTTGCAAATGCAAGTCCCATCTATTGTTTGCTAGATGTACAAATGCTGTAAAACAGCATTTCAAGGTATGAGCTCTGTTCTGTGGAAGGTGAAAATAGCCTAATTTACTCACTTTCCTTTCACTATATTAACAGCATAGTGAATTATATGCTCTAAATGGATGAATTTTATGTAGTGTGAATTGTATGTCAACAAAAAGAAAAAATAATGAAGGAATTTAAAACATTGTTTTTAAAGTAAAATGGAAAAGAAAGAAGAATAAACAATAGGGAAGGTTCTGGGAAAGATCACTAGCAGTCTAGAGGGAATAAGAAGAGTCAACTAGCTGAAACTAATACAAGTATTGAATAAGTTCTTTGTGGTCAGGTCAGGACCTCCAGCTATTTTTAGAAGAAATTTTTAAGGTTTGTAATCCCTTTTCAACAATGTATTAAGCGAGCTATCAGTTTGGATAATGAGGAAAGTTGTTCAATCGAATTCCAAAATGTACTTCAAGGTCATAGTGGTTTGCTAAGAACATATTACTCAATGAAGATAATAGAAAAAAATGGAGTGGCGTAATTATGCCATTTCATATCACAATAAAATGGTAACTAAATTATTGGGGAAAATATGAGCTATTTAGCTTCCATATGATCCAGCAATTCCACTCCTAGGTATTTACCCAAAGGACACAGAAACATCAATTCCAAACAACACCTGCACCCCTATGTTTATAGCAGCTCTATTTACAATAGCTAAGCTTTGGAAACAGCCCAAATGCCCAAAAATAGATGACTGGATTAAGAAGATGTGGTACATATATACCATGGAATATTACTCAGCATTCAAAAAAGATAAACACATGCAATTTGCAGCAACATGGATGGAGCTGGAGGGGATCATGCTCAGCGAAATAAGCCAAAAAGAAAAAGAAAAATACCGGATGGTCTCACTCATAGCAGGAATCTAGAAAACTTAAATAAGGGACCAGAAAAATTAATAACTATAAGAAAGCGAAAATCAAAATCAACAAAAAACTATGAACCAGAGACACTTTTTGGGGGGTGAGGGGCGGGAGGGGAGGGATTGGGGTCAGAATGGGGGGGTTGCAATTGTATGGGGAATATAAAAATAAAATTTATTATTTAAAAAAATATATGAGCTATTTTATAAAGGAATTATAACAGAGTGGTCCCCAGGAAAAGGAGAGGTTCCAGGTTCCCTTTCCTACCCAAGCAAGAGTGGAGCTGAGCAGGAAGGAGAAGAAGCTGGAGAGGAGAATGGAAAAGGAAGGAAGAGGGATGGAGAGCAAGGTGCCTTGGAGGAGGCACATGGAGCAGAGAGAGATGTGAAGATACTACACTTGTGTCTTGGTCTTGGACTGGTTGAAACAGATGTGGGGGAGAGTCCCGTGGGGAAATTAACAATGGCAGCATTTATCTTGCTTTTGATTTGGCTCCTTTCCTTCCAAACTTGTCTTGGCCATTTCTGCCCCTTTCCTAAGGGTCCCCACCAGGAGGTGGCTTAGGCCTGTAGAGGCTTTCTGCCATCATTGGCCCTACATTGGACCAAGCCTATTTGGCAGGACATTTACCTAAGAGGGGATGGGTAACTTCAGGTGGTTTGTCTGGAAACTCTATTCTTTGTCTTTGCTTTGTTGCAGACTCATTGTATTGAAGGTCCTTTCCATTAAATGTCATAGGCATTACAGTATGTTTTGTCTTGATGTAGCTGATGGCAGAACCTATTTAGAATGGGCAGATTTGGGGGTTCTGGGGTACCCTTCTCCCTGCCCTGTAACAGGATTAGGACAATCAACTCTTCATTAAGAGGAAGAAAAAGTAGGCTAATTTTCTACCTTTTATTAAATATAAATATATATTCCAGTTTGCTTAATGATAAAAGAAAAAAATTTAAAAATTGGTTCAATTTGAAAGAGCTTGTTTATTTCTGCAGTCAGTGTGAGAAGTAGTTCTGGGGAGACAGGAACCAGATTTATGAAAATTCCCTTCTATTCAGGAACCAGATTTATGAAAACTCCCTTCTATTCCACACTTTTTCCCATAAGTACTGAAATAAAATACTTGAAGTGAAGACTAACATGAATGATCAGAGTCTTGAGTTCTTTCAAAATTAATTAATAGAAGATTTTAGAATTTAAAATATAAAGTAAGTAATAAATGAATAATAATGAGTTGGAGTGTTTCTTGTAGTACTTAATATCAATAATACAACTAACTTAATTACAAATTTGAATAGTTTATATTAGACTCTCAGTTTTCTCAAGGGACAATTTTCATATATTTATTCTGAGATTTTGCTTAAGTATCAATCTGCATTACATTTTAAAAGAAGTTTCTAAGTAGAAAATTATCTGAAAAATTATATACCACAGTGTGATATTGTTTTTGAAATGATGTTAAAGGCATTTTGTATGTTTTTATATTTCTAAATTGTACATCAATTTGACAATGTAAACAGCTTCAAAAATGATCTTTATTAATTATTTCTTTTTTTAAAGATTCATTATTTTTTTTAAAGATTTATTTGTTTATACAAGAACCAGGGTACAGGCCAGATGTGTGGGAGGGAGAGAGGATTCACCAGAGACAGAGTGGGGAACAGAACAGGCAAATTGACTAAATACACTGCTGAGGGGAGCAGCGGGTGAGACAGGAGAGGTCTGCTTCGCCATGTGGGATTCTCCCCTGGCTGGCTGGGATGGAACCCACGCTGCAGAGGCTGCGGACAACTTCACAGTGCGGCGCTCAACCACCTGCGCCACCAGGTGGTTTAGGGGAGACCCTAAAGATTTATTTATTTATACAAGCACTGCGGTACAGGCCAGAGGTGCAGAAGGGTAAGAGAATTCACCCATGACAGAGAAGGGAGCAGAACAGGCAAAAGGACCTATGCACACTGCTGAGGGGAGCAACCGGAGAGACAGGAGAGGTCTGCCTAGCCATGTGGGAATCTCCCTGGCTGGCCGGGAATCAAACCAGCACTGCAGCAGAGGTTGTGGACAGCTTCACAGTGCTGCGCTCAACCTGCTGCACCACCGGGGAGGTCTTTATTAATAATTTCTTAGAAATGAAAGAAAATTCTACATTGTCAATGTACTAACAAAAAGAATATTCAGAGCAACTAATGTCAAAAATGGCAAATTGTTATCTTACTTTAAAATGATAAAAATCTGGGGCCTCCCCCATGGCGCAGCGGATGAGCGCTGGGCTGTGAAGCTGCCCGCAGCCTCCGCAGTGCCGGTTCTTCAGTGTACTTCAGTCAGCCTGTTCTGCTCCCTGCTCTATCTCTAGTGAATCCTTTCACACTCCAGAGCTTCTGGCTGTACCCAGTGCTTGTGTAAATAAATAAATAAGTCTTTAAAAATAAAAAATAAAATGATAAAAATCTGTAAAACATTGGAATAATGTATTTGTATTTATACTTTTTTCAGTAGCAACACATAATTTACATTCTGAAGTTTAAAAAATTACTTACTTCCCATAATTTGTATTTTCACAAACTAAAGGAAAGGTTTATAATTAGAAGCTATTCTTGTTTTGCAAAGAGTGCATTGAGTGAAATGAGTGCATGCTAGAATTGTATGTATGTTTTTCCTTGTAACCAGTCTCAAATACTATTAAATATTTGAGGTAATACTAAGAAGACAAAGTTCCCTTACATATATTTCCATTATTATGATACTCTGCAAAAGTAAGGTCTGACCACAGTGGCATATTTGATAGATTCCCTGGTGGTTAGTATTAGAAGATCATAACCATATGTGATCTGATTAAGCAGTTCAAATAGTGGTTTCTCAAAATAGTGGTTTCTCATAAGCTTTGTTAGAAATGTCTGCTATTTTATTGTTAAATTGGTTGAAGGAGTTTGAAAAATTAACATATATTCTAAGATTCACTTTCAAAAACTTATGTCCATAATCTTAAAAATCATAATTTTAAATTCTAGGTATATATGTGTATATGTGTGTGTGTGCATGCACATACATGTGTATTTTATTTTATTTCAATTTCTAGGGGTATATGATATTCAGAGAAAACTTCCAATAGGAATTCAAACACTGGCTTTTGAGATAAAGATTTTGAGAAATCAAGGTCCTATAATTGCATATAAATATTAATGGTATTTGTGATATGACAGTTGACTATTGAGTGATAAACTTTTAACAGAGTCATCTAAGAAGGTAGAGAAAACCAGCTCATGTTTCCCAGTTGTTATTATACCCAATGCAGACATCAAAACATATCAATCAGAACTTGCCAAATGCCTGTGATGTCACTTCTTAAAATGTGAACATTCCCCATAATAAGTTATCAGAATGCCAGGATTGCTTCTCCTTACAGATTCATATCATTTAATTCAGCTCTCAGGAGAAATTAAGCTGAAGCAAAATTAACTATAAAAATACTTTATGAATCATTTAATAATTCACGTGTAATGTAACAGGGTAGATAATTGTGCAGGAATATGACTTGAAATGTGGAGTTCCCTACTGCTCCACCACAGTGACAGTGCCCACCAAGGGTTATCTTTAGTCTATCTTGAGATATTAGAGTGAGTTTGATTTTGAAATTCATATAACATCATTTATGATTTACTTTGCTGTCAATATATTTTATTCATTATAATATGTGTGATATTTATAGTTGTAAATAGCTTTAGATTTTCAGTGCAGTGTAGAATTCTATTGTATGGCTATAACTGGTGGCTGAAGCCAAAGACTGTTATGTATGGTGCCTTCTGTCAGGGGGTGCTGGTGAGGATGGATAGCCCCAGGGAAAATATGAACAAAGTATCTGTGGGGACTGAGACTCTGATAAGAAGTATAAGGCACTGCAGAAGCAGCCCCCAGCATTCAGTGTTCGGGGTCCCGTGTTCAAGATTCAGCCTTCAGGATTTCAGCATTTTCAGATCTTCAGGGATTCTGGGGTCAGCAATTTCTGCCCCCAGCATGCTGAACTTCCAGAACACTGTGTGGGCCTCTAAAGAACATGGAGAGGCCTCTAGCAGCCAAACTCAGAGAGGTAAAGTTCAGAGATTTTGCAAATAGCCAAGCAACTGAAACTGTTTCCGGTTTTGCTGCTATTACAGGCTGGGAAGGTGAAGGCCAGAGCCTGGCGCCTTGCTGAACTGCGTAAGTGTGGCGTCTTGTCAGGTGGTTCGGCCACTGCAGCTGATGTTTTTATTTCTGTTTTTTCCCCAAAGATTTATTTATTTATTTTGTATACAAGATCTGGGTGTAGGCCAGAGGTGTGGGGCTGAGTGGATTCACTAGAGACAGAGTGGGGAGCAGAACAGGTGAAGCTAGTGAAATACATCGTTGAGAGGAGCAGCGGGCGAGACAGGAGAGGTCTGCTGTACAATATGTTGCTTAGCTCTCTGGCCATGGATCAAACTCAAATCACAGCGGTAATAGCAGTGATAGCACTGAGACTTAACCCCCTAGGCCACCAGGGAGCCCCTGCAGCTAATGTTTTTGAGTGTTGCTTGTCTGGTGCTCTGCTGGCACATCTTGGCAGCTTTGGCAAGCATCTCCTGTTGTGTTTTCTGCTGTCTTCATGAGTTGGAATCCGGCCTATAGTCTGACTGCCATGTGCTCCGTGTCATCAGTGGTGGGAAGATGCCATCTTGGGAGCATGGCCTATTGTTTGGGAGAGGAGCTCTGTATCCTCAGTGGCAGGAAGATGCTATCTAGGGAGCTTTTGTATTTAGGACTTTAAAACACTGGACACCACTTTGAAGGGGTAAAAGGCCATTTTTGGCCTCTGGAACTCTTTGTTTTGCACTGGTTTGTTAAATAAATCTCATTATTGTTGTTTTCTGAACCTGAGTAGTCTTGCAGTTCTGCACAAAGGTGAAGAATTCAGGCGGTTGCCGATAAACTGTTTGGACTGTGTCCTTGGCCAGTTTTAGTGGGCTTGCTGCCCTGTATCATGGCCTCTTTTTTTTTTTTTTTTTTTTTTTTTTACTATTATGAATAACACCAGTACATACATGTTTTGATACAATTTGCTTGGTTGTGTACTCAGTAGTAGCAATGCTGGACCACAGGTATAGTAAGTACAGCTTTAGTAGATAATGCCTTCTTTCCAACTTGATTGTATTTTTTGCATTTCAACCAGCAATGTATGAAGATTCCAGGTGCTACTCACCTTCACCAACACCTTTCATCAGTCCTTTTAATTGTAGAAATTTTAGTAGATATATTATGATATTACATTGTTATTTAATTTTCATTTCTCTGATAACTAATGGTGTTAAGCACATTTTTACATGTTTCTCTGCTATTTGAATGTTCTTTCATGTTTATTCAAATCTTTGTCAATCTTAAAGATTTATAGTTGGTAAACACTTTAAAATACAGGTGTTTTGAAACTGTCTTCTCCCAGGCTGGCTTCTCTGGATAAATTCAATGTTGTTTATTGATGAGCAAAGTGTTTCATTTTAAACAACTCCAATTTATCAATCTCTGGTTACCGCTTTTTGAAACACTATTTAAAAAATATTTGCCTGCCCCTGAATATATTCTCATATTTTATTCTAGAAATTGTGTTGCTTTACCTTTCACATTCAGGCCTATACTCAATCTTAAAATATTTTTTCCCTTATATTGGAGAAGTTTTATTTTTTCTAAATATTTTCTATTGATTCAACATCATGTAGTGAAAAGATTTATTTTCATTGCTACACTGCTATTGTGGTTTTGTTTTAAACAGGTCATGAATATACATAAATCTATCTTAAACTTTATTTTGTTCTATTGGTTAATTAATCTACTCTTGCACCAATAGAGCACTTTCATAAGTTAATCATTATAACTTAAAGTAAACTGGATATACGGTATTTCAAAAGTATGTCTTTGACATTTCAAGTCTTTTGCAATTCTCTGTAAGTTTCCAAAAATCAACTTGTCAACTTCCAAAGATATGATCAAACTTTAAAACTGCATGTTATGTGTGCAGAAATGACATCTCAAAAAAAATAATCTTTCATTCAATGAATATGGTGTCCCATTATAAGTTGAAAAATAGTATAGTTGTTATTAGTTTATAAATATACAGTAAATTGTACATTTGTATGAGTGCCTTGCTGAATTGCATTATTTCTTCTAGTAGTTAATATATTTTTGCAGAAATTATTATTTTTAAAGATTTTTTATTTATGCATACAAGAGCTGGGGTGTAGGACAGTGGGGTGGGGAGGGGGTGATGAAAGGATTCACCAAGACAGAGTGGTGAGCACGCGAATTGACTGAAATGCACTGTTG
Organism: Talpa occidentalis; assembly: GCF_014898055.3. Classification (NCBI taxonomy): domain Eukaryota; kingdom Metazoa; phylum Chordata; class Mammalia; order Eulipotyphla; family Talpidae; genus Talpa; species Talpa occidentalis. Next base: position 91,673,067 of record NW_023604295.1, on the reverse strand, counting down.
AGGGGAACAGTGGGGGAGACTGGAGAGGTCTGCTGCGCCATGTGGGTAGCTCCCTGGTAGGGGATCGAACTCCAGCTTTCTCCTTAATTTCAAGAATACATTTTTCATTTATTTTTCTTCATTATTACACTGGCTAGGAAATTTAATATGATGTTACAGAAAAGAGGTAAGAACAAACACCCTTATTTTATTTCCCATTGCAGGAGGAAAGTGTTCAGTATCTTATTATGTTGAATGCCAGCTGCAGCTTGTCATTGTTTTAGATAATTTTTATTAGCTTAAAGAAGATCCCTCTATTTCTAATTTATTTAGTATTTTTTTTAAGATTTATTTATTTATTTACACAAGCACTGGGTACAGTCAGAAGCACGGGAAGGTAAGAGAATTCACCAGAGCCAGAGAGGGGAGCAGAGCAGGCAGAAGGACCGAAGTACACTGCTGAGGGGAGCAGCGGGCGGCAGGAGAGGTCTGCGCGCCATGCAGGACCCTCCTCCAGTGGCCGGGGAGCAGCCAGGGATTGAACCTACGCTGCAGAGGCTGCGGGCAGCTTCGCAACCCAGTGCTCAACCGCTGCACCACTGGGGAGGCCCTTTACTTAGTATTTTTATTCTGAAAGTGTGCTGGATTTTATGGAGTCAAGCATGATATTTCTCCTTTTTGCTGATGAGAGTAGTATAGTATAATGGTTGATTTCCCAATGTTTAATCAGTTTTGTATTCCTGGAATAAACCTCATTTGTATTATCTTATTTAGAAATGTTGCATCTGTGGTCATGAAATAATTTGGCTTTAGTTTTCTTTTCCTGCAAGTTATTAAATGATTTTGGCATCAGGGTTATCCCAATCCCATAAAACAAATCAAAACTTGACTCCTTTTTTCTGAAATAATTTATGCAAGATTGATGATCACATTGTTTCATCTTTAAAAATTTGTAAGAATTCATCAGTCAAACTATCCAATCTTGAGGTTTTATATGTCTGTGAAGAAATACAGTTGTAAATTCAATTTGTTTGACAGACTTAATGCCATTTAAATTTTCTATTTATTCTATAAAAATTGTGGTTTTTTTAAGAATTTGTCTATTTTCTTTCAGTTTTCAGACATCTTAATATGTATTCATAATGTGTTCTTTTGTTATTGAGATAAAGTTCTAATACCACAAATTCACCATTTTTTTACAGATAAACATTTTAATTGATTAAATATATTATTTTCAAGATCTGTTTGAAATCGCACTTGTACTGTATTAATCAACAGCCAAAGGCAATAAAAAAGTTTAAAACCAAAAATATTCTGACATGAACACATGACAGGAACCACTGCTATGTAAAGTAACATATACTGCTCCCAAAACAATGATATTTTTAGAAGATAATTCATCTCAACATATGCCAGGACAAATCTGTAATCAAGGCTGGAAGAAATATATATTAGTGCCTGCTTTTTAAAAGTTTATTTTACATTTTAAATACAGTATTTTCTCATTTAAAAAAAGCCAGAAGAGCCTAACCCCGTGGTTTCTCTATCATATATACATGATAGCTAATGAACAGGCTGACAGACGTTCTGGATATAACAGTATGGACATCTATGAGCTGGGACTATTGAATTAAAATTAAAAAACACAAATTCTGCTATTCCTGGGAGAAAATAATCTTATAGAGCATCTCAAAACATTTTTATGCAAGCATCTAGTGAGTGAAATTGTAAAATCAAATTGGCACCTACCGAATTAAAATGAATAAAATCATTTAAATACAATTCTTTGTATGAGGAACAACATTGCACCAATATGGAAATTCACCATTTTAAAGTGTACAGTTCTGCATTTTTAGTGCATTTATGAGATTGTGCGACCATCATCATCACTAATTCCAGAACATTTTCATCATTTCTGTTATCATTAACTTTCCATTTCTCCTCCTCCCAGTCCCTGGTAACAATTAATTTTATTTCTTTCTCCATGGATTTTGCTATTTTGCACATTTTATATACGTAGAGTCATACACATTGTGAGCTGGCTTCTTTTGCTTAGTGTAATGTTTTCAAGGTCTTTCTAAGTTGTGGCACGGTATCAGTACCTTACTCTTTTTTTATGACTCACTAATATTTCATCATATGGATACACCATATTTTGATTACCTGTTTATCAGTGATTGACATTTGAGTTGTTTCCACTTCTTGGTTATTGTGAATGGTGTTGCTATAAACACTCTTATAAACATTTTTGTGTGAAGATGTCATTTTTGTGTAAATGTGTATGCAAACCTCTTGGGTATACACTTAAGAGTAAAATTGCAAGATTACATAGTAACTTTATGTTTCATATTTTGGAGAATTGTGGAACTGTTTTCCAAAGCTGCACCAGAAAAATGCCAATTTCTCCACATTCTCCCCAGCATTTGCAATTTTTCTCTCTTCTTCTTTTTCTTCTTCTTTTTTTAGATAGTCATTGTAGTTGTTGTAAAGTAGTATCTCATTATGGCTTTCATTTTTATTTCACTAATGCTAGTGATGCTGAGCCATAATATGTTCTTATTGTATTTTAAAATTTGAATAATGCAACGATACTGCCTTTTTCACTTTCCCGATGGACAATTTGTGTTTTTCCCTATATTTTTTCAGCATTTGTCTTGTTAGAGTGCTGTGTTTTTTTCAATCTTTTCATAGGACAAACTTTTAGCTTTGTCAATTTTCTCTGTCATATATTTACTCAGCTTTTCATTATTTCCTTTTTTCGTTTACCTCTTTGGGTTCAATTTATTGTTTTTTATAGTTTCTTGATATGGAAATATCAATAATTGTCAATATTTTTTAAAGTTATATTTATTGACGTAATGTTGACTTATAACACAATATATGTCTTGGGGTATAAGACTGCAGCTCTCCAAATGTATGTTATTTCATCACGCCCACTACCAAATTCCCAGTAATCCTCCATTGGATCCCCTTTCCCCCTTTGCTCCTACCCAAACATACTCCTCATCTAGTAGCCTTAGTCATATGCCATTTTGCTCTTCACACTATTATTTCCAGCCTTTTCTCTCTCATTCCTGCCCACCTCATTCTCTCCTGGAAGCCTCAGATCTATGATCAGATTTCAAGGTTTGTCTTAGTTTGACCTTTTGTTTGGTTTCTCTATTCCACATATAAATTAAACCATGCAGTATTTATCTTTCTCCTTCTGACATATTTCACTTAGCATAATCCATTCCAGCTCTATCCACATTGCTGTAAATGCCACAATTTATCTTTTTGATTGCTGAGTAGTATTCCACTGTGTGTGTGTGTGTATGTATGTATGTGTGTATGTGTGTGTGTGTGTGTGTGTACATTCATTTGTTTGGGGCATTGGGGGTGTTTCCCCAATCTTAGGCATTGTAAATAGTGCTATAATAAACACAGGAGTACAAGTTTCCTTTCAAATTAATGTTTTTGAGTTCTTTGAGTAGATACCTAAGAGTGGAATTGCTGTGTTTTACTGCAGATCCATTCATAGTGTTTTGAGGAGCATCCACACAACTATTCATAGAAGCTGGACCAGTCTACATTTCCACCAAAAGTATAGCAATGTTCCTTTTCTCCACATCCTCACCAATTCTTGTTCTTTTTATTTGTTTGTTTTAATATGAGCTATGCTTTCAGGTATGAAGTGCTATCTCATTGTGGTTTTGATCTGCATTTCCCTGATGATAAGTGATGAGCATTTCTTCTTACATCTGTTGACCTTCTTAATGTCTTCTTTGGAGAAATGCCTATTTTGTTTTTCTGCCCATTATTTGATTGGGTTGTTTGCTTTGTCTTTTGTTAAATTGCACGAGTTCTTTGTAGATCTTGAATATTCAATCTCTGTTTAGATGTATGTTGTGCAGATGTTTTCCCCCATTCAATAGAATTTCTCTTGTTTTGGTTACTGTTGCATTTGCTGTTTAGAAGCTTGATATATTCCTAGTTGCTTATATTCTCCTTTGTTTTTCTTGCTGCTGGAAGTGAGATTCCTTTTGACAGGAATATATTGACTATTTGGGTTTTTTATTGTCACATACGAATTTTATCAATATTCATTCCATTTATTTGAAGAATACCATTAGAAGTTTAATTGGGATTGCATTGAATTTGCAAATTGCTTTGGGAAGGATAGCCATTTTGACAATGTTGATTCTTCTTTTTCATAAGTAGGGCATATCTTCTATTTTCTTGTGTCTTCTATTTTTTTTTCGACGTTATATTGTTTTCCTTGTCGAGGTCCTTCACCTCCTTTATTAAGTTTGTTCCCAGGCATATGCATTGAAGTTCTAATTGCCCTTCAAATTACTGCTTTAGCAGTATGACCTCCCACCCCCCAGTGATATATTGCATTTTTTCTATTATTTAGTCAAAAATATTTTCTAATTTCTATTCTGATATCTTTTTTGACTTGTAGATTACTTGGAAATTTGTTGTTTAATCCAAATTAAGGGATTGTCTATTATTTTTTTCTGTTATTGATTTCTAACTTGTTTCACTTTTGTCACATATTTCTATATGATTTAAATCTTTGGAAATATATTTAACAAAGAAAATTTTGAATATGAAAAGTCTCAAACATATCTAGAAATTAATAGTCACAATCATCTAGTTAAAGAGTTGAACCTAAAGAGGGATCTTCAAATTTTTGTTCTTTATCACTCTCATATATATTTAAATGAAAAAATGTTAGAAGTGTAACTATAATTAAAACCATTCAGGTACTCTGTTTATCAATATGTGAGTTACCATTCTACAGCAAGACTTCTATGGTATAGTTCTCATATCACTTGGACAAATAAAATTATTGAAAAGATGGATCATCATTTCACAATGTAACACATTTGATCTTTGGAAAGCGAGGAAATATTCTTCCAATATGATCTATCTTGCTGCAGATTCTATCTTTGAGTTTCCCAGACATAGATAGCAAATTGTGACACTGATTTCTTATGTGCACTTCAAATTTCATTTTATTTAAAGCAGTATTTCATGATACATGTTTCCTAAGACCATTTAAATTTCTTTTCTTTTTTTTACAATAAAAGGCAGATTTATTAATCAATAAACTTATATATGGAATGGAAAGTAAAAATTAAACTAACATATTTATTATAAATTTAACAAAAAATAATATATAATGCTAGGTTCAAACTTTTTTTTTTATAATAATGATGGTAAAGGTCTAAAGAAATGGCAGACCCTAATGTGGTACCAGAAGTATATACAGCCATTCAGGAGGACCATCTAACAATTAATCTCTTGTTTTAAGAGTCTCCAAATTATTCATACATTTTCTCTCAAAAATTCTACTTCTAAAAATTATCTTAAGAAAATAACCATAGATCTCAACAAAGATTTGTATATCAAAAAGTCCACTACAATGTTATTTTAAAATATCGAGTGACAGGAATTATCTAAATGTCTAATAGACCATTTAAATTTCTATCTTACCCATATTGTCAACAACTATTCCATTTTAAGAATATGATTATATTATTCATTTATTTTCCCATATACAGAAGAGATGGTACAAACTGTAACAATTCTATCCAGTATTGTCACTGACATCATACTTCAGCTTCAAATAGCACAGCAATGAAAATCATTGAAGTGTAAGAGAAATGTTACCCAAACTCCTGATCTCTTCAACAGTAGAACAAATTAACTAAAACTCTGTCTCTATTTCCTCATTTGAATGACAAAATTTATGTTAAGTTGCAAAGTACTAGTGTCTTCACAGGAATAGCTCAAGTCCAAGTCCTTAACAGAGAGCCTTTCACAAGGGTAGTGCTCACAGAACATCAGCTATTCCCTTCCACTACATTCTAACCTCTCTTACACATTATCCTAAATTCACTGATAGTTAATATGTATTCTGATGATATTTAGAGTTACATTCCACATTTCGGATACATTTAAGTTATGTTGTAGTAACAGATGACACCATATCTCAAAGGCTTAAGATAATAAAGGTTATTTGTCTATCTTACTACAGGTTTAGTACAGGTTTACAAGGATCTTTTTTGTTTACAGTGCATGTCTAACATGAAAATGTAGAGATAGGAATAGCAGCTGGAATAAATGTCTCAATGACAGTTAAGAAGCAAAATTTCTTAGATAATCAAAATGATTATTCAAACCCAAGAGCACTTTAACAGATTTTACTCTTGTTAGAACTTTTCCAACAAATACAAATTTGAATTTATTTTATATAGGTAGAAACAGTGAGACATTAACATTAAAAATATAATTATTCTTGACAGGGTGGCTTCTATTTCTAGCTGTTTTGACTTGAATATATGTTGTGCTAGCTATGAGCAGAGAAAGGCAATGCAGAGATTGACTATCTTCCTTTCTCAAGAATGCTCTGTGGCAATGCATAAGTTGGGTACCAATTATTTAAATCTTTTTCTATCTATTTGGTCACAAGTGAGGGTTGAAAAAGCTGGTTTTACCTGCAAGTGGCAGATTTTAAATAACCATTTCATAGATTTCAAGTCTAGGTACATGGCTTTGCTCTCTTGTCTAACAGAGTAGACATTTTACATTATGTTCACAGACAAGCACAATTTTATGTGTTCAGGAGAGGAGATCAGAAATATGTGTGGCACCCCTAATGACTAGTGCAGCATCCCTCGTGGCCTATATTTCAGCTTTGCTGAAAGTATTCAGAAGCATACCATTACACAGCCTCAAGTGTACCTAAAATGGAAAAGAATAAGAACACCAAACATTGAAGAAGATTTGAAACAAGCAGAATTCTCAAACATTATAATTTGGGGAGTAGAAAATGGAACAACCACTTTAGAAAGCTGTTGGTAATTACTTAAACATTACATGCACATCTACCTTTTGAACCTGCAGTTGCAATATAAAAGAATTTAAAATGCACATCCATGAAAACCCTTGTACAAGAATGTTCAATCAGATTTATTTATAGTAGCCAAAATTAGCCTACCTGTCCATCCATAGGAGAATGGACAAATCAAATGTTGTATATTCATACAGTAAATACTATTCATAATAAAAAAGAACAAGCCACAAATATTTTAAAACACATGGATGGCTATCAAAACATTGCGTTCAGTGGAAGAAGTCAGAAAGAAAGAACATTCTACAGATTCTATTATGTACAGTCTAAAATAGACAACATAAACCTATAAGGATAGAAATCAGACCAGTATTTGACTTTAGCTTTGAAGGTGGAAATTAACCAGTAAAGAGCACAAAGGAACGTTTTTTGATTAATGGAAATATTCTGTGTCAAAACTAACTGAACATTTTACTTTGAGCATTTTACTCTGTAAATAATATCTTGACTTTTCAAAACTTAAAACATATTCATGCATTATAATCATATAGTTTTAAATAAGACTTTATTTGACAAATCTAAAACCATTCATTAGCCATTTCAGTATATTTCATTTGACTTAGATTTTTGGGGTAATATTTTACTAAATTTCTGGGAGACGACTGCACTTTAACAAACTGAAAGATAGTAAAATGTTTAAGATTATTTTGATAGCATTACGAGACAGTAAACTTTATTGTACTATATTTTAAAGTCTGTAAAATTCAACATCTTTAAAAGTCGAATAAGTTTGTTCAAATTTTTAAATCTCAACTGTCCTGAAAGAAATGTATTAAATTTCCTAGATGCTGACATCTGGTGGGGCATTTCTATAGTTTATTTCCCTGGTTATAGTGTTATTTAACTGTTTACTAGCATCACTTAGTGTAAAGTTTGAACTTTGGAGGAAGACAGATACACAATATAATGAAGTCTTTTCAGATATCTAATTACTCTTAATTTTTTTCTCACATGTTAAACAATATAAAAGTTTCCTAATCTAAAACAGTGTCTGGCCCATTGTATAAATGTAAATGACAGTTAATTCTTGCACATGGAGTACCTTTCATAAATGCGTTTTCCCTTCCTCCCCTTCCATACCCCCTCCCTCTGTGAGAGGCTCACTGTGACAGGCCTGCATCCAGGTCCCTTTCTGGAGCTCACTATGATGCACCTGCTATGGCAGGCAAGAAAACACTATTTACCAAGCCGATGGACCTTTAATTTTTTTCACAACTCAGAAACAAAGACAGTGCCACATTCAATTAAGTCCTTTGTAATATAATGGGGATCTTTGCAAATGTGCCTATTAGAAATTTTCTGGAGAAGCATTATTGCATAAGTAGTTATTACTTATTAAATCACTGGGCCATGTCTGTGGTATTATGAAGCAACATTGAGCATGGTGAATAAGCAAGTCTCTCTAAAAGTATGAACACTATTTTCGACAACTATATTCCTTATTTGTGGCCAATAGCATTTCAGAATTATGATTATTTTTTTCATTTAGTTGTTTTGAACCTTTTAAAGAGTATTTTGTCAAACATTCTTGAATAAAAATATGAAAATGTAAGTTGGTCACATTTTGCAAAGTGCAAATAGGAGGGTGTCACGACTATAGAGAAGTTTTATATTACACAGTTTTAATGAGCAGTTGTAGACATAACTCGGGACCCCAGAGTTACAGTTCAGTATCTTATACTCTCCTGGATGTTAACTTTTCATTTAATTCTCACATTTTAACATCAATTTGGATGAAAGTCTTCAGTTTACATTTCATAAACACAGCTAAAATTTGGCATAATGGTGAAAAGCACTGGTCGCCAAATACACAAAAATGCTATACATTCATTTTTTTAATTTTTTTTAATTTTAAATAATTGATGCTTTAAAAAAAAGATTTATTTATTTATACAAGCACTGGGTACAGTCAGAAGCGCGGGAGGGTGAGAGAATTCACCAGAGGGTGAAAGAATTCAAGGGCTCACCAAAGCGGAGAGCAGAACAGGCAGACAGGTGAAGTACACTGCTGAGGGGAGCAGCGGGAGGCAAGAGAGGTCTGCGCACCATGTGGAACCCTCGCCCAGCGGCTGGGGATCGAACCGGTGCTGCAGATGCTGTGGGCAGCTTCGCAACCCAGTGCTCAACCGCTGTGCCACTGCGGAGGCCCCAAAATGCTACACATTTAATATAACAGGTAATCATAGATATTTTTATTTAAATAGACATCTAGAGCAAAAAGAAAAATTAGGGCCTCCCCGGTGGCGCAGCGGTTGAGCGCTGGGTTGCGAAGCTGCCCGCAGCCTCTACAGTACCGGTTCGATCCCCGGCTGCTCCCCGGCCACCAGAGGAGGGTCCCACATGGTGCGCAGACCTCTCCTGCTGCCCGCTGCTCCCCTCAGCAGTGTACTTCGGTCCTTCTGCCTGCTCTGCTCCCCACTCTGGCTCTGGTGAATTCTCTCGCCCTCCCACGCTTCTGACTGTACCCACTGGGTGCAGTCAGAAGCACAGGCGGGTGAGAGAATTCACCAGAGCCAGAGTGGGGAGCAGAACAGGCAGAAGGACCGAAGTACACTGCTGAGGGGAGCAGCAGGCGCAGCAGGAGAGGTCTGTGCACCATGTGGGACCCTCGCGGGTGGCCGGGGATCAAACCGGCGCTGCAGAGGTTGCAGGCAGCTTCGCAGCCCAGCGCTCAACCGCTGCGCCACCAGGGGAGGCCAAATAAATAAATCAAAAAAAAGAAAGAACTGTACTATCTTTGCAACTTAAAAAAAAAAAAAGAAAAATTAGATAATGATTTTCTGACGAGTGTTTGGAAATCTGACTTTCACAAATATCCCTGCATTGTAAGTTTGACATAAAGATGTGGGAGAAATGCATGGAAAGAACGAATTTGGAAGACAAAACACAATGCTCAAGCACTACTATTATGGTAAAACTATTTTTTTAAGATTTATTTATTTATACAAGAATGGGGGTATAGGTCAGAGGCGCCAGAGTGTGAGAGAATTCACCAGAGAAAGCTGGGAGAAGAACAGGCAGATGGATGAGGGGAGCAGCGGACGAGGCAGAAGAGGTCTGCCACGCCATGTGGGTTTCTCCCTTGCAGGCCGGGAACCAAACCTGCACTGCAGAGGCTGTGGGCAGCTTCACAGCATAGCACTCAACCTGCGGCACCACAGGGGAGGCCCAGTAAAACTATTTTTAAAAAATATTTATAGGGCCTCCCCTGGTGGCGCAGTGGTTGAGCGCTGGGCTGCAAGGCTGCCAGCAGCCTCTGCAGCGCCGGTTCGTTCCCTGGCCGCCGGCGAGAGTCCCACCAAAAAAAAGAAAAAAATTATAGCTTACAAAAATTCAACATTGTCCACATATTTGTTGAATATGTACTATGTGGTAGACACTATCTTAAATGTGCAAAATACTTTTCTAAATTAATTCTAATCACATGTATTTATTGACACATGACATGTGGCTAGTTCAAAATGAGGATTATTCCAGGTGTCAAATACACACCTTATTTTAGAGACTTGGGATTAAAAAAAAAAAAGAAAGAAAAGTTACTCTACTATTTTTGCATTCATTATATTATCATATTTGGGATATATTGCTTTAAATAAAATACATTATTAATATTTAATTTAGCTGACTTCATACTGTTGTGTTTTTTTTTTTTGTGTAGAAGAACTGGAATGTAGGCCAGAGGTATGGGGGATGAGAGGACTCACCAGAGACAGAGTGGGGAGTAGAATTGGTAGATGTACTAAAATACATGACTAAGGGAGCAGTGGGCAAGACAGCAGAGGTTTCCTGAGCTTTATGTGGATTAGCTCCCTGGCCCGGGATTTAACTCAGGTGGCAGTGATAGCTCTGAAACTTAATCCCTAAGCACCAGGGAGGCCCCAAATTTAGGTGATTTCATAGTTATCTAATGGTGATACTAGGTAATATTTAATTACTTATGTAAATATTATATATCTATTAGAAATATGATATATTATCATAGATATTCATGATATTCACCAGATAGTCTGTTTTTCTATCCTTCTTGGTGCCTAATAGGACAGCATCCCTCACTCCCATTGAAGTTAAGTGTGATCAAGAACTTTCTTTTGACCAAAGAATAAATGAGAAGCAAGTGTCACTTCCTAAAGAGGCTATAAGAATCCATGTGTGTAGGGTAAGTAAAGTATCAGGCTTTTCCACCTTCCCGCCATTAAATTAAATGCATGGCTGATGGCGGGCCCCTGGTATGGGCATATGTAGGTGGGTACACCTGGGCTGAGAGACTGGGCTCATAAGGGTGGCATCACGGGAGGCCAGAAGAGCAGCAGAACCACCAGAAGGAGAAGAGAGAGAACGAGACCACATTAGAACACTAGAGAGCCCCGAAGGAGTAGAGATTCGCTGGGGACTAGGAGGCTGTAAGGGTAGGACATGGGCACAGTGCAGGTTTTCTGATCCCATGCAGACCGGGTAAAGGAGGAGTCAGAGTCCTCAGTGGTTTTTTGCAGGTCTTTTATAGGGATGTAGGGTAAAGAAAATATCAGGCTTTTCTGCCCTTCCGCCATCAGGATATATCAGCTGATCAGCTGAGTATGCTGAAGAACTGTGAGTCTCGTAAAATCACCTGTGGGTGATGCCCTGCTCATTCTTGAGTGAGGGTGAGGAGCTGAGGAACCTGTCCTTGGGGGACGGGTGGGGGACGTGGCTTGGGGTGGAGCCCAAGCCGAATGCAGAGTTTGGATCCCCGACCCATGTGCTTGTGCAGTGGGTTGGCTTGAGTGCAGGGGTCTGTGAGTCGCATTGGTGGCCATGAAGGCCGAGTGTTGGAGCGACTGCAGACAGAAACCCTGAGGGTTGGTGATTACCCCCAACAGAATAAAATTGCCAATCCCAGAGCTAGTGCATCCTGGGGGTGGATGCTGTGTGTGCCTTGTAGCCGAGACTACAGCCAGAGAAGGCCAGGAAGCCTGACGGCTCCTGGTGTGTTATAGTAGATGCCTTGAGTGATTCCCCTCCCTCGTATGAGCAGTGCCTTCGGCAGCAGATTTGGTGGCTTATCTGCTGGTACCAATAGTCTTTTGCACTAGGTTGGTGCCCTGCCTGGACTTATTTGTGTTCTGTTGTATTTTGTTATATTGTATTTTGTTATATTTGATGTATTTGCTTTTGTGGGCCATGGCTGCATTGTTTGTTTGCTTAGAAAATTGTATATATATGTATAGACTGTATGGCAGAAAACCCTGAGGGGGTGGACTGTAGGGTAAAGAAAATTTCAGGCTTTTCTGCCCTTCCGCCATCAGGATAGATGATGGATCCTTGTCCTGAATGCATGCCTGATGGCGGGCACCTGGAATAGGGTGTGGCATAGGTAGATGGGATTCAGCTGAGCTAAGACTGTGCTTTTAAGGGGGCGTCACAGGGACGTCAGCAGCAGCACCAGTAGCAGCAGCAGGAGCAGCAGTAGAAGCCGAAGCAGAAGCCGAAAGAGAAGCCGAGAAGCAGCAGAACCAACGCTAGAGAGCCCAGATAGAGTGAAGACTTGCTGGGGGCTGGGAGGCCTGCCAGCCCCCCAGCCCCCTAGCCAGCACCCCTGCCTGCCATATGCCTGGTGAACCCCAAATAAAAAGCCTGCAAAACCACTGAGGACTCTGGCTCCTCCTTTACCCGGTCTGCATGGGATCAGAAAACCTGCACTGTGCCCAGCCTGCCCCTACAAGGGATTTACCAGGTACACGGCAGGCAAGGGTGCTGGGGGGCCGGGAGGCTGGCAGGCCTCCCAGCCCTCCCAGCCCCCAGCAAGTCTTCATTCTATCTGGGCTCTCTGGTGATCTCTGCTTCTGCTTCTTTGCTTCTCTTTTGGCTTCTCTTTCAGCTTCTGCTGCCGTCCCCGTGATGCAGCCCCTAACAGCCCAGTCTTAGCCCAGGTGAATCCCATCTACCTATGCCCACACCCTACTCCAGGTGCCCGCCATCAGGCATGCATTCAGGACTGCAGGGATCCATCATCTATCCTGATGGTGGGACAGCAGAAAAGGCTGACATGTTTCCTTACCCTACAGAGGCCTACCAGCCTACCAGCCACCTCCTGCCCCAGCACCCCTGCCTTCCATGTACCTGGTGAACTCAATAAAAGCCTGAAAAAGCCACTGAAGGCTCCAGGACTCTCCTTCACCCATCTGCATAGGATCATAGAGATCCTGCCCTGTGCCCTTCCTGTGCTACAATGTGTAATTCATTTCCTGGCGATCTATTTCTACAGAAATAGATATTGTAAAGATGCCTGGTGTAGGGTAAGGTAAAAGTATCAAGCTTTTTTGCCCTCCCACCATTAGGTTAGATGATGGAACCCTGTGGTCTTTAATGCATGCCTGATGGTGGGCACCTGGAGTAGGGTGTGGGCATATGTAGATGGGATTCACGTGGGCTAAGAATGGGATTTTTTTTTTTAGGACAGCATCATGGGGACCCCAGCAGAAGTCGAGAGAACAGAAGCAGTAGAAGCAAAGAAGCAGAAGCAGAATCATGAGAGAAGCAGAGAACATGAGAGAAGACCAGAGAGCCCAGATAAGAGTGAAGACATGCAGCACCCCTGCCTGCCATGTACCTGGTAAATCCCAATAAAAGCCTGAAAAAGCCACTGAGGGTTCCAGGACTCTGATTCCTCCCACACCCTATCTGCTTGATCAGAAATCCTGCACTGTGGCCCATCCTGCCACTACATTTGGCGTAATCAGCAGGATGATCCATGCAGACGGGTATGGAGCCCTCCAAAGACCTGGAGGGACTGAGGAGAAGCTGACTATGCCTGTGACAACACTGGATGTGTCATGGTGGCACAGGAGGTGGACAAGGTCCAGGAGCTGCAGGAAGAGACCTCACCTCAAGGAGGAGACAGCCGAGAGGACCAGCCAATGACCCTTGGGACAGCAGAATCGTTGGGGGATAAAAGGAGCACAATTTGGAGCTCACCAGTGATGATGCAGTGAAAGGTCAATGGATTTGGACTATTGGACTTGGACTGACAATCCCGCCAGAAGGTGGAGGAACCTTGGCAGGTTGTTACATTTTGGGGACCCAGGGTGTATGGTATCATTTAAAATCAAGGTATGGCCAGTGGGCCTTGATATAAGAGCCCACAGTTGGCTGAGGGAAGAACCCTCATCAAATTCTCTTCAGCCACGCAGAGAAAAAAGCCAACTGAGAAATCAAAAGCTGGTACTGAGATTGAGAAGCCCTGAGCGGCTGTTAAGCACTAAGTAAGCTAAAGAAGGCCATCAAGTCTCTTAAAGTCACCTGTGGGTGATGCCCTGCTCATGGCTGAGTGAGGGTGAGGAGCTGAGGACCCCAACCTTGGGGGACAGGGTGTGGGGGGGGAACGTAGCTTGGGGTGGACCCAAGCCGAAGAGGGGACCCAAGAGAGGCCGCATGTGGAGTTTGGATCCCCGACCCATGTTGCTGCAGGGGGCCTTGTTGCCCCAGCCAGATAAGACACTGGCAAGCAGCAAAGCTAAAGGGCCTCACACCGTGGGGCCGAAGCAAAAGAGCCTCACACCGTGGGGCTGAACTAACATTCCTTCATTTTTTGTCCTTGGTCATAAAGAGACAAAATTTCTCAAAAAGCACATTAGGCAATAAATTATATGCATCAGTATACTGCAAATAAATGGCACGGAAAATTATCTGTTTAAAAATTAGTTATTAAACAATTTGGCCCACTTGACAATGGGAGATGATTTATTGTACATATCTGACAAGCAATCCAGCACAACAATTATAGTAAATCCTTCTTTTGCTTTGTTTGAAGTTTCTTAGGAAAGTTTTTAAATGAAGTTAACTGTGTTAAGAAGTTTCTAGGTAGAAAAAGTTATGAGAGCTGAGTAGCAGCGGGTCTCCGGCTGAAGGCCATATGCATAGAAGAGTCTTTTGATGCTTAGGCTTTAGCTGATAGGGATATACTGGAGGCTATCCACTGTCTTAGGTAATTGTCTAGCTGAAATAATAAGTTTTAGTGTTAGGTTTGGTTTTTTTATCTATTAACCTTGAAGGCTACTGTCTAGCTAAGACCCATAGGAGCCAGTAGTCCATGGGAATAAAATACACTAATTGTTTCTGCTTTGCACATGATGATGTAATTTTTCTGATTACTAAAAATGAATAAATAAAGACCTGCTGAGTCTCTCAGCAGAAGATACTTGCACCTCATCCAGTGTCAGTGTCTCCTTAATCCCCTTCCCCTCAGCCCTTAAGTTTCAGCCCCTACCGTGTCGCCTAGGCCGTCTCATCCTTTCAGGAACCCCTGACACGACATTTTGCTGGAGGTTGGTCCCTGGCACCATGTGCTTGTACAAGAGGTTGGCCTGAGTGCAGGGGTCTGTGTGTTGCATTGGTGGCTATGAATGCTGAGTGTTGGAGGGACCGCAGGCAGAAACCATAAGGGTTGGCTATTACCCCCAACAGTATAGAATCGCCAATCCCAGAGAGTGCTTCCTGGGAGTGGACGCGGTGTGTGGCTTGTGGCCAAGACCAGAGCCAGAGACGGTCAAGAAGCCTGATGGCTCCTGGCATGTGACGGTAGATGCCATGAGTGGTTCCCCTTCCTCGCATGAGCAGTGCCTTTGGCAGCAGAAGTGGTGGCTCATCTGCTGGTACCAATAATTGTTTTTTGCCACTAGGTTGGTGCCCTGCCTGGAATTATTTGTGTTCTGTTGTATTTTATGTATTTTATTGTTCTATTGTAATGTGTATTGTTTGTTTTTGTGGGCCATGGCTGCAGCGGTCTATTGCTAAGAGAAATATATATGACTTGTATAGACTGTCTGGCAGAAAACCCTGAGGGAGTGGATTGTAAGGTAGGGTAAAAGTATCAGGCTTTTCTGCCCTCCCACCATTAGGATAGATGATGGAACCCTGCGGTCCTGAATGCATGCCTGATGGCGGGCACCTGGAATAGGGTGTGGGCATATATAGATGGGACTCACCTGGACTAAGACTGGGCTTTTAAGGGCGGCATCATGGGGATGCCAGCAGAAGCAGAGAAATGAAGCTGTAGAAGCAGAGAAGCAGAAGCAGAACCATGAGAGAAGCAGAGAGAACATGAGAGAAGGCCAGAGAGCCCAGATATAGTGCCAGCCTCCCAGCCACTCCCCCTCAGCACCCCTGCCTGCTGTGTACCTGGTAAATCCCAATAAAAGCCTGCAATAGCCACTGAGGACTCCAGGACTCTGACTCCTCCCTTACCCCGTCTGCTGAATCAGAAAACCTGCACTGTGGCCCATCCTGCCACTACACCTGCCTTGGGCTGCCTACCCAAGGCAGTAATTACCATTAGAGCCCCTCTCCAACCTTTGCAGGCATGAAGTTTAAGTCAGGTATGAATTTTATGTTTTTAGCCACTGATTTTTGAAGTTGTAGCCTAACTGGGAGTCCAGTATTTCTCCATCTTCACTATGCATCAGGATCACCTGGAGGCTTTGTTTAACCATCAACTGCCTGTCTAATGTGCTCCAGGTGATATTGATTCTGTTGGTCTTGGGACCGAGTGTTCAGAAACACTGACCTAGCCTATCCTGACTAGTATATGCTATGAAACTTGGGGCTGAATAATAGTTTAAAGAACTCCCCACATAATTATTGATAATGATTTCAATATAGTTGCTTATCCAAATATATGAATGGGATAAACGTTCCCACAAATATGATAAATTAACAAAATTAATATTACGAAATAGTTTATTGATTAATTATGATGTGCTTTCACTTACACTATTCTATTTTAGGTACTGTCTCCATCAATACAAAGACATTTTGTACTTATTGTTTTCCTTTGCCAACCTATTAGAAAATACAAAAGTTAAATTGTATTCTAATTAAGCTAGTCACACAATTTATGACCTAATTTCTAAATAGAATTCTTGTTAGATGGTGTCTGACAAACTCTATAATGTAGTTACTAACAAAAAATGAAACTAATTAATTGATCCTGAAGCAATTTTTAATAAAAATTAACCTGGAGCACACAGAAGTTTCTCTAAATGCCAACAAGAGAGAATGATATTATTTTCTAGCTTTTAAATACAGAGAAACAGAAACAAAAATATAAACAACTTTAACTTACATGAAAAAATCTCAAAGGAAGCACAGACACAAACATTCAATATAACATTGTCTGTCTCTTCCATTTTGGGACAGAACAAGGAGCCATTTCTCCAAAATGCCCAACAGAAATAACCAAGCACATACAAGTAAAATGTAACTTTAAAGAAATGATTGTGTCCCCTGTGCCCTAATATTATTTCTGTAATATTCTCCAATTTTTCCTTGAAGTAATGGCTGATTTATGACTGAGGCAAAATGGACCAGCAGCATCACAAAGCACCAGCAAGGATTAGAAATTGCATAAAAGGTAAAACAATGGCAGAGACATGTCAAAAGGACACAGGAGTCTATTGCAAAAGCTCCAAATAACTGATGTTGGGACAATTGGAACGACAACAACAAAATAGCATACCACTTTATTGTGACTCAAAGTATAAAATAAATATCCATGAGTACATAGTGAGAGAAATGATTGAATAAACAAATGGAGGAACACGAGACAAATCTCCCTGATAGTAAAATTCTAAATAAATTATCAGATAATTATTAGATATCTCCCCCTCAAGGGAGTGGGGAGAACAAGTTGCAGTGGAGTAGCCTGGCTGTAGGGACAGAAATGGGCTAGTGCACAGGTTTTCTATGATCACATGCAGACCGGGTAAATGAGGAGAGAGTCCTGGAGACCTCAGTGGGTTTTGCAGGCTTTTATTGGGATTTACCAGGCACACGGCAGGCAGGGGTGCTGGGGGGCCGGGAGGCTGGCAGGCCTCCCAGCCCCCAGCAAGTCTTCACTCTGGGCTCTCTGGGCTCTCCGGCCTTCTCTCACATTCTCTCTGCTCTTCTCATGGCTCTGCTTCTCTTCTCTGCTTCTTTCTCGGCTTCTCCTGGCGTCCCTGTGACACTGCCCTTAAAAGCCCAGTCTTAGCCCAGGTGAATCCCATCTACCTATGCCCACACCCTACTTCAGGTGCCCGCCATTAGGCATGCATTCAGGACCGCAGGGTTCCGTCATCTATCCTGATGGCAGGAGGGCAGAAAAGCCTGACATTTTTTCCTTACCCTACACTGGCACCCACTGCCTTACCCAGGTGATATAGTATAACATCAAGTTGATAGCATGTGACCTTGACATAATGTCGAAAATGGTACTTTGCTTTTGTGGTCTTCCTCTCAAAAAAATGATCCATCTTCCTGAGAAAAACATCAGACAAACCCATGTTGAAGAAAATTCTACAAAATACTCAAACACATCAAGGTCTGGAGGGAGTGGGAGGTGGGTCAAAACAGGACAGGGAAGAACACAAAGGAATATAATGATAGTTCATGGGTGATGGGTGATGGGTGATGGGTGATGGGGAGAACTATGAGGACTATAACGATGTAAGGAAAAAAATAAATAAAATTTAAAAAAGAGGGAAAAGCTTTCAGGAACACAACCTATTTTTGAAGGGTGCCCTGGACAAGCTTCAGGAGACACAGGTCTCTGAAGCTTTTCTGGTACTTGGTGTGCAGCCCACTCCTCCTAAATTACCAACCATCAATCTTGCCACACTGAAACTTGCACTGGAAATACTCTCCAACATCAGAGAGCTCACTAGCAGACTGAAAATTCCCAGCTGGATGGGAAGATACAGGAGCTCTAGTTGCAGTTTCAAGACGGGGTGGAATCATATGAAAAACAATCCTGGCACTGGAGAGGAAGAGGGCGGAGGACAAGGCACACTACATGAACATCCTGAAGAAACTTCTCAGCACTTGCCAGGGCCAAGTCTGGACTTCAAGGCCTCAACAGGAAGATGACCCAGGCCCAGGGCAGAGAGCTGCAGAGAGCCACTGCTTCCCATGTTAATAAGGAGCTGGGTCTGTGAGAGAAGAGGGCCCAGAAGAGCCAGGAGCCAGTCACGTGCAAGGGGAAGAAGCTCTTTCTTGAAGACAAGAAATGGACACCTTGGGCAGAAGCTGGCCAAATTGGAGGCCAAGTTTTTTCCTCTATCCTGTGGCCTGTTGCTCCTGGGGCTCCCACCTAGAGGCCCTGCACTGCCAGGGGCTTTCTTGGGTCTCGAACTGTGGTGTGGCCTGGAGGAGGGTCCCCCGCAAGTTTGACCACCCCCACGCCAGGTGCTGACACCCTATGTACCCAGTCACACGCCGAGCTATCTCCTCAGCTCAATTTGAGTCCTCCATTGATGACTCATAATTCTTATTGTAGCTTGACAATTTTAAGATTATATTTTAAATTAAAAAAATTTTGAAAATAAAAAAAAAAATCAAGGTCTAGAAAAAGGAAGAAAAGTATGAGAAACTATCATATCCCACAGGACTCTAAGGAGACATGAGGACAAATGAGCATTAGGGAAAAACCAATATAGCATAAATAAAGTGTAGCATCTAATTACTAAAAATATATCAATATTGATTCATTAGATGTGACCAGTCTGTAATAGTAACATAAGATACTAACGATAAGGAAAACCAGATGTGGTATATATGGAAACTCTTTGTGTTATCTTTGAGAGTTTTCAATAATTCTGAAACAGCTTAAAAATGGAAATTTTAGATATAAAATACCTTGGACTCACTTTAAAATTTCCCTTATATTTAATTGTGAGATAGCTGTGTTCTTTGGTTTCCAAAATAACCTCCTAGGAGATTTTCCTGACCAGATACTGAAAGGGCACTGTGTCAACCAAGGAAGGCTTCCCTCATGAAGATAAGGCAACATAAGTCTTCAATCTGGTGAAATTTCCACCAGTTACACTGGTAGGTGCTTCTGTGATTTTTGTTTGCTTTTTTTTTAAAAAATTTATTTATTTATGCATACAATGACTGGGGTACAGGCCAGATGTGTGGGGGGTGAGAGGATTCACCAGAGACAGAGTGGAGGGCAGAACAGAGAGATCTACTGATATACACTGCTGAAGGGAGCAGCTGGTGAGACAGGAGAGGTCTGCTGCGACATGTGGGTAGCTCCCTGGCTGGGGATTGAACTCATTCTGCAGTGGCTGGAGATAGTTTCATAGTGCTGTGTCTTAACCCCTTGTGCCACAAGGGAGGCCCCTACACTGGTAGGTGTTTCAATTAGGTTTGAAAATGCACTGAAATCTTTACTTATTAGACATTAGACTAAAATTAATAAATTTTTTTTAAAGATTTATTTTTATTTATACAAGAGCTGGGGTACAGGCTAGAGTCGCAGAAGGGTGAGAGGATTCACCAGAGACAGAGCAGAGAGCAGAACAGGCAGACAGACGGAAAGCACTGCTGAGGGGAGCAGCAGGCAAGGCGGGAGAGGTCTGCCTCGCCATGTGGGATTCTCCCTGGCTGGCTAGGAATCAAAAGAGTGCTGCGGAGGCTGCAGACAGCTTCACAGCACTGCGCTCAACCCTCTGCACCACTGGGGAGGCCCTAAAATTAGTAAATCTTAAACAAATAAAACTATATGTGTTACTCTCATCCCTTCAGTTGAGTGGACACCTTTTGCCTTGATGGTCCAAGATCTAATCAAATTTGAACAAGAAATATGCTGATTTCTACCTAGAATAGTGAGCTTTTATACATGTCTCTGGAAATAAATTGGATTATATCAATGACCACTTAAAGTCATTTTTAACTGATTTGTATGAGCATATATAAATTTACTATAGACCAGGAATATAAATTATTTTATGTTATGGGGTTAGGAATTTATACACACACACACACACACACGTATATCTACATACACAAACAGATATATATATTTTTTTTTAACCACTAGCTGTTCTTACATAACCAAAATCATATATCAATCAATAATTACCTAAAAATGATGATACTACAGTATTTGTTACCTATTTGTCTCTCCCTATGTCTTCTTTGTGAATTTTGGATATTCTTTACTATTTCCTCCATGATGCCCTGGGAGAAACCTGGTGATGGGAGGTTTACAAGAAAGTCTGGGTGCCCATTGCTGGGTGGGATGGGGTGGGATGTGCACACATACTCCTACATTCTGAGGTGATACAGGGTCAGTCGCATGACAGCGATACCTCCACTGTGTAGCATATATAGAGTCACTGAAATGATCTATTGGCCCTATTACTTAATATATTTGACTGGAAAGCTTTATTAATGTTCCAAGGATGAATAAAGGAATGGGGAAAATACCGCATAAGTTGCTTTAATCCATCCAATCCGCCTTCCCTTTGCTTTCCCTGATTAGTCTCAGAAATTTTTCTTCTTGTTTATAATTTCTTTAAAATCTATATGCCTTGATTTGTGCTTTACTCTACACTTAATTTCCTTTCCACTATCATGTGCATGTGCACACACCCACATATACATCACACACATGCTGGAGCCACACAAATGTTCCCCACCCTGTGAAGGGATTCTTTTCTGTTACCTTATTCATGTTCCTGATAGATAAGTTCTTAAAAAATACTTGCCCTATCATCTAAGGTGAGCATGCAATATTCAACTATAATTTACATGAATTCTATAATGCCATTTACTTCCTGATAAGAACTATTAAATTAAAAGCAATCAAATAGACCTCTCTATATATGCCAACAACATACATTTAGAAAAATGCATGAGATTCAAATTATCATATAATCTTAAAACTCAGAATGAGATGTCAGAGAGCTCTTTTAAAGTAAACAGCTAGAAAGAAAAACACGTACTGACCATTATCAGAAATCCACTTTCTTTGATAAGGTTGAATTAAATCATCCAGACAGTAGCTCAGGTCTGAAATATTCTTCCCAGTTATAAATTTGCAGATTACATCCCCTGAAGATATTATTCAGATCCAAACTATGGACTATAGTGTGTCAGTGGTTTCTGCTTTTTATATTATAAATATCTGCTTTTTAACCCTGCATATTTTTTTCATTACCACTTATTTATCTTTTCATATACAACATATTCACATATTTTCACTATTGGATTATGTGTAATGGAAGACACAGAGATTGTAATGCGCAGTTTCCATGTTCCAGGAGATTATAATCCATTGATCATAGTATTATGACATTAAAAGGATAAAAACCTGCCATGAAAAATGTTAAGACATTTAAGCAGATGGAAAGAATAAAATCTCGTGGTGATGTTCGTCACCGAAACTCTTGCCCAATCGTCTTCACTCACACCTACCCCACATTAAACAAAAGACAGTGGAAGTAGTTCAAATATTTCCTAATATGCATTTATAGTCTCTGAAGCATCATAACCATCACCTCCCCTAATTTTTTATTTACTCTACCTTTAACCTGAGAGTGGTAATGAAGGGCAAGCTCTCTGAATGTGCCTGAACCTTTTTCTTGGGGAGCTTTGAGACCCTGAATAAATTATAGTCACTCTACAGATCAGAGACTCCTTATTCGGTAAATAGATATTACTAGCAGAAATTATAGCAATGCTGTGAGAGTTAAATAAACTAATAACAGAATTTAGAAAAGTTTGGCATCTATTAAGTGTTTAATAAATGACAGCTATCATTAATACTGATCTGTGTTTTGTGGTTGCAATTAACTGTTTCTTTGGACTCAGGGACTAAACTACAAACCAGATGCAATGTGTACCTGCAGCCACATGGTACCTCAGGACAGTAACAGTCAAGCCTGTATCACTATGCTCTGGTAAATGAGACATAAGAGATGTTCAGCAGAGAGAAATTGTTCAAATGAGGTTTCAAAGCAAAACAAATTTTGTTACTTTCCTGCAAAACACAAAATTATATCTAAATTTTATTTATAATTGAATGCCAGCCTCCCTGGGATGTTTAGATAGGTCTCTCCATGATGTTCATAACAAACCTCCCCAGGATGTATCACTTTGGCACATGGATTATTTGGGACTCAGCTCAGTTGAGATCCTGCAAAAGCATGAGAGACAAATACTATCTAACTAGTTAGAAGAATATAAATTCAGATATTACCTAGATTTCAGTTACCTTCAGATATAATTGAATAGCTGTCTGAGTAACCTATTTGTGCTGGCAGATATCTAATTACAAGGCACAGGCTCTTTGTCTTGTAAGCCCCCTTCCTCTCTCTCTTCTTGAAGTCTCAGGTCCTTATCCCATTCCTTAGTTCAAGATAAAAACATTTATTTTGACCCCATATACTTTAGAATTTACAGCTATGTAGATTCTCCAAGTCAATCAATTTGCTCCTTGCTCTTACTCATCCGTCTGATGTTAATGTTGATACAGGGCAGCAAGCAACACTGAAACTGGCCAAGAACACTGCCCAAATAGTTTAGCAGTCACTGTCTGTGTTCTTCACCTGAGCACACAATTGCAAGAATACTCTGGCTCAGAGAACAACAACAATGGGATTTATTAACAAACCAGGAAAAACAAAGAGTTAATGAGGCCAAAAATGGCCTTTACCTCACCCGAAGCACTGTCCAGTGTTTTGCAGTCCTAAGCAAAAACAGCTAAGATGGCTTCTTCCCACCACTGAGGACACAGAGCTCCTTTCCTGAACAATAGGCCACATGCCCAAGATGGCATCTTCCTGCCACTGCAGACCTGGAGCACGTGTCAGCTAGACTATAGGCCAAGTTCCAACTCATGAAGACAACAGAAGACATAACAGGAGATGTTTCCTGGAGCTGCTTATAAGCCCCAGCATATCACCAGACAAGCAACATTCAAAGCAGCAGCTGCAGCAGCTTCCAGTCCTTGACTTCCCTGCCAGGATGTAACAGCAGCAAAACCTGGAATGGTTTCAGTAGCTCATCTACTTGCAAAGTGTAGGGTAAATGGTTTTCAGGCTTTTCTGCCCTCCCACCATTAGGATTGCCCTGCCTGATGGGGCACCTGCAGTTGTTACATTGTTGTAAGCTGTCCTGTTTACTTCTGTTGGCCATAGGAGGAGTATTGAGATAGTCACAGAGAGAAGCAGAAGCAGGAGCAAGGCGGAAGAGAGAAGGGGATAAAGAAGCTAGAGAAGCCCAGAGTGAAGACTTGCTGGGGGCTTGGAGGCTTGCCGGCCTCCTGGCCCCCTGGCACCCCAGCCTGCCATGTACCTGGTTGCTGCACTACATGTAAAAGTTCAATAAAAGCCTGAGAAAGCCACCGAGGGCTCCAGGACTTTCCTTTACCTGTCTGGTCTGCTCAAATCCTAGATATCCTGCTCTGTGGCCTTCCTGCCCCTACACAAAGCCTCTGAAATTTACCTCTCTGAGGTTGACTGCTGAAGGCCTCTGCTCATTCATCAGAGGCCCACAACAGTCTTCTGGAAGATCAGCAAGTCAGTCTTGCTGACTTCAGTATCACTGAAGATCTGAAAATGCTGAATTCCAAACATTAAATAATACGGGCTCCTTCTGCAGTCTCGTATATTTCTTACCAGTTGTTCCACCCCAAAATGGGATAATATTTTAAGTATTTTTCCCTGGGGCTATCCATCCTCACCAGAAACCCCCTCCATGGGGCACCACCTGTAACAATCTTTGGCTTCAGTCACCGGTTACAATGTGATTGTTCCACCATCCTGAGAAAACCAAAAAAGGTAGGAAAAAATTACCTCTCCACAGGTAGATGATGCATGCTTCAAAGTAGACTTACTTTCAACATACCTTCAAATGACAGCTACTGTGTTGGTCCATGAATCCCTTATGAAAACAATCCTGATAAATGACCAAATTTCATACTTTAAAATTTGGCTGAATGCCTCCCTGGTGGCGCAGGCAGTTGAGCGCCACACTGTGAAGCTGTCCGCAGCCTCTGCAGCACTTGTTTGATCCCAGCCAGCTGGCAAGCATCCCACAGGGCGCGGCAGACCTCTCCTGTCTCACCCACTGCTCCCCTCAGCAGTGTATTTCCTCAGTCTGCCTGTTCTGTTCCCTGCTCTGTCTCTGACGAATCCTCTCACCCTCCTGCGCATTTGGTCTGTACCGCAGCACTTATATATATATAAATAAATCTTAAAAAAAAAATGAATAAAATTTGGCTGAAATTTAATGTTGTCTTCTTCTGTATCACATACTTTGACTACTATGTTTTTATTTATTTATTTATTTATTTTATTTATTTATTTGTTTTTTTTTTTTTTTTTTTTTTTTTTTTTATTCTTTGCTCTAAGAGTCTCATGGTAACATTACAATACAACCTGGAATTCTGAATCAATCAGGGTAAGGTGTCACGGAAGGTGAGAAATTTGGACTATAAGAATTCTTATCTTGGGCCTCCACTGGTAGTACAGGCGTTTGTACACCACGCTGTGAAGCTGTCCGCAGTCTCTGCAGCACCGGTTCAATCCCGGCCAGTCGGCGAGGGTCCCACATGGCGCGGCAGACCTCCTCTCTCTCTCCCTCTGGTCCCTCAGCAGTGTATTTCGTCAGTCTGCCTGTTCTGTTCCCCAATCTGTGTCTGGTGAATCCTATCACCCTCCCGCACATCTGGCCTGAACCCCGGTTCTTGTATAAAATAAATAAATAAATCTTTAAAAAAAAAGAATTCTTATCATTTTAAGCAGAGTCATCAGCAGCAGGTCATGCCTAAAAGTTTAATCTGTTTGTAAAGTATGTAAACATTTTCAACATCTAAAATAAATAAAAACTACACAAAGAAGAACATAGCTTTCTCCAAAGTGACAGCAACAGAACGGCTTTGAGAGACAACTATAATTTATATCAATTTATAAATTAACTACCAGTATGACAATCATGACGCCAGTCGGTATTTTCGAGTGAGGACATTATTAAATAAGTGTCATCCTGTAGTATGTTTAAATTAGTTAATTTGTTTCAATTCATTAATTTTTAAATTAATCTTTTCTATATGTTCTTTTGAAAAAAACTGCAAGGATTTTCCTGCAACTCAACATTGCCCTCCTATGGACTAAAATTCACAATATGGTATTTCCAATATTTAAAAAAGAAATATATTTCTTTGACACAAATTTTAATTTATTTTTTATCTTTTTTATTTTATGTGAACACTTAGGTTTAAAACTGTGTTCTTTCCATAAAATGCTGCCACTCCTTTTGATAAAACAGTTCCTCCACTTCTCCCAGATCCTTCCATCCTTATAGAATATTAACCTTCAGAAAATTTTTATGGGATTTTATACAGAGTTTTCCTGGCATCTGAAAGTAACCTGAAGTTGCTACTGTGTCCTTGTCTCCAAATTTCAGCTGGAGGAGTTTCTTCTATAAGATTCCAGAATTCTGGGACAAAGCCTCAAACTTTACTGAGAGCTTAATCTGTCATCATGGCCTGAGACTTCATGGAATAGTTAGCCTCTAGGGACCTCATAAGTTTGTCATACCATCCTGTTCTACTTTTTTCCCTTGCTTAATAGCTTCCAGCAATACCATCCTTTTTTTTTTTTTAACCTATTTCTCAAGATACAAAGTTTGTTCTAAATTCGGGACACATTTCTTCTGCAGGATTGGCTTCTTTTCCTCATTGAGATGCCAGTTACCTCCTCAGAGCCAATACACCTTCCCAAAGAAATGGAAACCTCAATCTAAAATCACTTGGTCATCTCTTATTGATTTCATTTTTATACCATGTATCTCTATCTAAAATATCTATCTACACATCAAGTTTGCTCATTTATTGACTATCCTGAACTAGGATATAAGCTCCATCCACACATGCAATGCTTTGCCTGCATTATTTTGTTATATTCCTGGCACCTAGACCTTACTTGGCAATAGTGGGTGTTCAATAGACCTTATTGAATTGATAAGACATACTATTTGCTTCCACAATTAGGGAAATGTGGTTCATGTAGTATAATAGACAAGAAAGTCCTCCAAAGATCAGTGTCCATGTGGGGACATAGTTGCAGCTTGACTATATTAGGCCTTATTATTATATCAGGGATAGGATGAGTTTCATCATATCTGCTGCAGTTATTTAGAAGGAGTAACTTAAAATGATTTCATATGACAAAAACCAAAGATATTTTATTAATTTTGTATATGCCTGTCAAAAGATTTGTGTATTTTTATTAAATGACATGGTACACACTTTCTGGTTGCATATGATGCATGGAGAGAAGGTTGGTAACAGTGAGAAGGTTTATGTGAATAGGTCAGTTGTTTCAAATTGGCTGGGACAGTCCAGCTTCCTAATGTCCTATATTCATACAGAAGTTGTCTGAAAATGTGCTTAAATGCTTATTTAAACAACATGTGAACTGCAAATCCCCTAGATGAATTTATATAAGTTCTTGTATAATACTTCTCAAAGACATTTATCATGCTTAACAATTAGTCTTTAGTTTACAATCCTGTACTCATTTCCTGGAGCATGGCAGAAAAATGTAACTGTGACATCTCCAAGTACTTACATTAAAGGAAGATTGAGTGCTGGGTCAGACTCATTCAATATTTCCTCATAGACGGAGGGGCTCTAGTCCTTCTTCAGGTTGGCTAATGATTATTTTAGCACTAGGGAGGAATATTTAGACCTTACCCCACACTATCCCTTATTCACCTTTGACTATTTGTTCCTCTCCCTTCCCTCTTAGCCTCAGAAAGTTCACTTTGCTTTCTTTGTCAAATATCTGCTATGTAAATACCCAATATTTGTCATTTCAACTTGCTTTACTACAAAATTAATTCTTTCAAACTCCTTCCATTTTGCTGCAAATGGAAACATTTGATTGTTCCTTCTACTGAGAGGTATTACATTGTGGTGCCACTTTATAAACAGTCAACTCTTAGAATTCTGAATAGACACACACATGATTGTCCATGGCATCCCTAAAATGACCTTATCTTATTTGAACTCTTTCTGGATAAGTTCTAATTTAAAGAAAGTTACAAATCTTACACTAACTTGTGGTCTTATAGGACCTCAACACAGAAAAATGAACAATGCCATGGAAGTTTAGTTATTACATTGTTCCTAGTCAATGATTACAGGGACATGCCAAGATAATTTGCTTCCTAGGCATCAGGTATTACCAAAATTAAAAACCTCCAAAACCTCCATTAAGTAAGGAAAGAATAAATGTGTTTGTTAGTTTTGCAATGGAGGCTGCCAGAGATAAATAAACTAAACTTTTCTAAGAATTCATCTGGACATCTGTACTAAGCATGTATAAATGTGAGGCAAGTGGCTGGAAAGGACAGAAACAACCAGTGAGTTATAGATGAATCAAGCTGGATGAAGCCAAAAAGAAAAAAAAAAGGAACATGGTAGGATAACATAATATTTAAATCATTGGAGAGTTTCACTGTACTTTTTTGAAATTACAGTATTAACAAAATGTTTTGTGTATGTGCAGACAATGGTGAAAAGAATAAGTGCCCCAACTAGCAGTTACTTTTATAAAGTGGATGAAAATTATATTCCTTAATCATTGTAAAGAAATTACAAATAAGTCGGGGATAATTTGTTTTAGCTATATGAGCTTCAGTTCCACATCTGTAAAATCGCTGTTTTGCAATTTTGAATGTACACATAAATAATCTGGGAAATCGCTGTTACTGAGTACATTTCATGCTACAGAATGGCAACTTGTAAAAGTTGGCTGATAGTAACAATTGATGACTGTTCAATGCTATATCTTCCCTAAAATCTTCATGGTAAATACAGAGAGAACAATGTAACCTAGGAATTTTGAAAGAACTTAATGAGAATAAGCAACAGATTCATTATGTCAAGGCCAATTCACCATAATGTCAACTTTCACCAAAACTTTATTATAAAAAGCCACATGTTAATTGCCTTCCATTTAGTCCGTTCTAACTACTGTTTAAAAAAAAAAAATCCCCATTCTTAAAGAAGTAATGGGAGTGATTTGTAAGAGAAGATACAGAAATTAGCCCAAGATCTTCATCTCCAGGTTGAAGTGTTCATTCTTAGAAATCTTTTCCAGAAATCTAAACTTTTTCTTATGGGTTCTTGCTGTGCCAGAATATGCAGCTCAAAACACACCCCACAAACCATTTCCTGGACTTAGCAAACTTCAGTCATCTTAGCCAGAAAGATACCGCTTATGTCATTTGTATATTCTTCATTATCCAGTATGTTTTGGTAAGTCAAACACTAGCTACAAGCAAAAATGGGAAAGGTAGAAATTCAATTACATAATTATGCACCAATCAAGACAGTGTTCCCAAGCAAGTCAGAGGCAAAAAAAAAAAAAAAAAGAAAAAAAGAAAAAGCAGAATATTAATTGAGACTCTCATAAATTCAGAGCATTAGTGAGTAGAATTAACCATCTAAAAGAACACTACCCAGGCCTTCCTGGTGATCCAAGGGGTAAAGTCACAGCACTATGAAGCTGTCCACAGCCACTGCAGCAGGGCACGGCTTCCATCCACAGCCAGCCAGGGAGCTACCCACATGGCACAATGGTGCAGCAGACCTTTCCTGTTTTGCCTGCTGCTCCCTTTAGCAGTGTATTTCAGTCAGTCTGCATGTTCTGTTCCCCACTCTGTCTCTGGTGAATCCTCTCACCTCCCTCTCCTCTGGCCTGTAGCCCAGTTCTTGTATGGAAAAATAAATAAATTTAAAAAAATAAAAAATAAAAACTACCCAAGATAAAAGGAGAGTGAAAGTTAAACTATGAATTTGAAATATTGAGTTATTTTAAATTTTTTAATTTTTTTAAGATTTATTTATTTTTATGCAAGAACTGGGGTACAGGCCAGAAATGAGGAGGGGTGAGAGGATGTACCAGAGACAGAGAGGGAGCAGAACAGGCAGACTGACTGAAGTACACTGCTGAGGGGAGCAGCGGGCAAGGCAGGAGAGGTCTGCTGTGCCATGTGGGTTGCTCCCTGTCCAAGGGAATGGAATTGAACCCACGCTGCAGAGGCTGTGGACACACAGTCCTGCACTCAACCCGCTGTGCCATAAGAGAGGCCCTTGACTTATTTTTAATTTGTGATAAATCACTGTTCTAAACCCTTCCTATGAATGTATTTATTATTCACACATTATCAAGTTTTTAAACTGAGGCCCACAAAAGATAGTTTCCTTACTCAAGATTAGACATGTGTAAGGTGTGAGGCCATGTTCAAACCAAAGATGAAGTGAATATTTAAATCAAAGATTTCTTGTTGCAGAACCAGAGCTCTTATCATTCCATGATCATGCCTTTCTAATTTGTTAAATATATTCATTCATAGTTTTTATGTTAGAATACATTACAAATAAAAATATATTTTTACTGGTTGTGAGACATTTTTTTTTTTTATTATGACTCCCTCTATGATTCGGTATCATTAATTATTACTTTATCAAGAAATAAGACAATGAAAATTTATGTCTTCTGTTTGAGGTAGAGAGCTTATGAAAGTTGTTTTGGTTTTTGGTTTTTGTTTTCCTTTGCTTGGTAAGTGTGTTTCTGAAAGAAATACTGGAGGCTGCTTTTGGATCACAGACCTGGCTGCCGTGGATGGCATTATATTGTCTCTGTTTGGATCCTGCCCAGAGACCCATCTCCTCTGCTGCTATCACTTTGAGAGGTGAAAAGGTAATCTCATGTCCCTGAGCTATGGCAAGGAGAAGCCACTACCCACTGCCTCAGAATCAACACTTGTTCCAAGGGGAGGAGTGCCTGCACCTTAAAATAATCCTGTGCTGGTGAAAAGATAATGAGATGACCACAGCTTACAACACCTACTTTTTGGTTTATAGCAACCAATAAAATAGTTCCCCCCCCTTTCTTAAGTTCCTCATGTAAAAGTAATTATCTTAGTTGATCTTTTTATTTAGGCATGAAACATTTTATACCAGCTGATGGAAAATTAGTCAAGCTCTTCTGGAAGGTGTTCTGGAACAGCCTTAAAAGGAGTCTCCCTAAGGATATGCTAGAGGACTTGAGCAGACCAGAGCATATCAGGGGTGATATTATGTAATTTTAGAACTATCTTTCCAAAAATAAAGGTTAAAGTCAGTTGAACAAATGAAAATCAAAGTGTGTTCAAAAAATGAATAAGTATAGAGAATAGCTTTACAACATCTTGGAAGAACTTTTAAGTCTATCAGAAAATTAATCAAATGTAATGTAAATTTGTATTTTAAGGCAATTATTGATATCAGAGCAATAATGAGGATTTTTCAGCTGTGACCAATATTATTTGTTTTTCCAGGATGAGAGCATATCACCAGAGACAGAAACAAAACAGTAAACTAGAACTATAATAACATAGAACCACTTAGCTTTGAAGAGAGGCATCTATTTCAAAGATCAGCAAACACAGTAAAAGGGAGGAAGCATTGATTGCAGCCAGATATCACGAGGCAAGTACAGCACAGAAATAGAGGAACAACAAAAGTAGTCATTTACCTCGGAAGGCGAAAATATCAATTTTTATAATGCTTCAGAATATCACCATTCATAAATAAAGAAAAGTCAGTTAAGGAGCTTAAATTCAGTCATATTTACCAAACTAGACATTCATAAAAGATGCATGAATCTAAACACTAATTCTGCCTATAAACTTTATATCATAGTTATGCAGATTCTTTCTTTCCATAAGGTGAATTGGAAAAATATTAACAGAAAACCCACTTTCATTAATATAGAATTCCAACTTAATTAGTTATCAAACATTGCATGGTGGATTTTCTGTAATTAATACAAAGTAAAAATCAAAATCAACAAGCAACTATAAACCAGAGACACACTTGGGGGGGTGGGGAGAGGAAGAATTAGGTTCAAAATAAGGGGGGTGCAATTGTATGGGGAATATAACCAAAATGAAAATGCATACATTGTGAAAAAATGAAAAATGATGTAAGAATTATAGAAAATAAAATATTGAAAAAAAGATAATAAATAAATATTGAAAAGCAGTGGTGAGAGTGGACATCCTTGTCTTGTTCCAGATCTTAATGGGAATGCTTTCAGCTTTTTGCCATTGAGAACGATACTGGCTGTTGGCTTGTCATATATGGCCTTTATGATGTTGAGTTGTGTGCCCTTTATCCCAAGAATTTCAAGGGCTTTTATCATGAATGGGTGTTGCACTTTGTCAAAAGCTTTCTCAGCATCTATTGATATTATCATATGGTTTTTATATTTCTTTTTGTTGATGTGTTAGATAATGTTTATTGATTTTCGGATGTTGAACCATCTTTGTGTCCCTGGAATGAATCCTAACTAGTTGTGGTGAATTATCTTATGGATACATTGTTGGATTCTGATAGCTAAAATTTTATTGAGGATTTTTGCATCAGTGTTCATTAGGGAGATTGGCCTGTAGTTTTCTTTTTTTGTGTTGTCCTTGTTCGGTTTTGATATTAGTATAATGTTGGCATCATAGAACGTGTTTGGTATTACCCCTTCCTTCTCAATTTTTGGGAAGAGTTTGTGAAGGATAGACACTAATTCATCTCTGAATGTTTGGTAGAATTCATTTGTAAATCCATCAGGTCTGGGTTTTTGTTTTTGGGGAGGTTTTTGATTACCATTTCAATTTTGCTGCTTGTAATTGGTCTGTTTAAGTATTCATTTATTCTTTATCTAGCTTTGGGTGATGGTAGAGTTGTAGGAATTTGTCAATCTCCTCTAGATTGTTGAACTTGTTTCCATATACTGTTCATAGTAGTCTCCGATTATTCTTTTGATTTCTGCTGCATCCATTGTGATTTCTCCTTTTTCATTTGTGATCCAGTTTATTTGTGCTTTCTCCCATTTTTTCTTGTGAGTCTGGCTAGGGGTTTGTCTATTTTATTTGTTTTTTCGAAGAACCAGCTTTTGGTTTCATTGACCTTTGGATTGTTTTTTTTTAGTTTCAATTTCATTTATTTCTGCTTTGGTGTTTATTATTTCCTTTCTTCTACTGGTTTTAGGGGTTTTTTTGTTCTTTTTTTAGTTCTTTGAGCTTTGAGATTAGGTTGTTTCTTTGAGTTCTTTCTTGTTTCTTGATGGAAGTCCTAGCCAGAGCAATAAGACAAGAGAAAGACATACAAGGAATCCAAATAGGAAAAGAAGAGGTTAAAGAAGTTAAACTATCACTATTTGCAGATGATATGATATTATACATAGAGAACCCCAAAAACTCCACAGAAAAAACTAATTCAACTAATCAATCAGTTCAGTAATGTGGCAGGATACAAAATCAACATGCAAAAATCAGTAGCCTTCCTATACACAAACAATAAATCTGAAGAAGAAATAAAAAAAATACCTTTTATTATCAAAACAGAAATAATCAAATACTTGGGAATAAATCTAACAAAAGAGGTAAAGGACCTATACAAAAAAAAAAACTATAAAACACTGTTAAAAGAAATATAAGACACAAAGAAATGGAAAGACATCCCCTGCTCATGGTTTGGGAGAATTAACATCATCAAAATGGCCATCCTACCAAAAGCAATACACAGATTCAATGCTATTCCAATAAAAATTTCGATGACATTCGTCAAAGAAATAGAACAATTATTGATGAAATTCATATGGAAGCACCAAAAACCCTGAATAGCCAAAGCTCTTCTGAAAAAAAAAAAAGAAGGGGATGGAGGCATCACACTCCCAGACTTCAAACTGTACCACAAAGCCATAATCATCAAAACTGCATGGTACTAGAACAAGAACAGACACACAGACCAATGGAATCAAAGAAAATCCAGAAATAGACCCACAGATTTATGGTCAAGTAATATTTGACAAAGGAACAAAGAATATGCATTGCAGCAAAGAAAGTTTGTTCAATAAATGGTGCTGGGAAAACTGGATCGCTCCATGCAAAAGCATGAAGCTTGACCACCACCTCACACCATGTACAAAAACCAACTCAAAATGGATTAAAGAACTAGACATAAGACTGAAACCATAAAATACATAGAAGAAAATATAGGTGAAACACTACATGACATGCACATCAACGATATCTTTACAGACACATCACCCAAAGCAGTGATAGTGAAGGCAAAGATAAACAGCTGGGACTACAAAAATGAAAGAGCTTCTGCACAGCAAAAGAGACAATAAACAAAACAAAGAGAAACCCCACCAACTGGGAGAACATTTTTGCACACCACACTAATGATAAAGGACTGATCACAAAAATCTGCAAAGAGCTAATGAGACTCAACAAAAATAAAGAAAATAATCCAGTCAAAAAATGGTCAGAAGAGCTAAAAAGAAACTTCTCAGAAGAAGAAATGCAAATGGCCAACAGGCATATGAAAAAATGTTCAATATCACTT
Source organism: Talpa occidentalis (assembly GCF_014898055.3). NCBI lineage: Eukaryota > Metazoa > Chordata > Mammalia > Eulipotyphla > Talpidae > Talpa > Talpa occidentalis. The sequence goes on along the minus strand of NW_023604295.1, from coordinate 91,638,988 downwards.
CTAATCAGGGAAATGCAAATCAAAAGTACAATGAGACACCGTCTCACACTAGTGAGAATGGCACATATTAAAAAAAAAAAAACTAGCAACAACAAATGTTGGTTAGATTGTGGAGAAAAAGGAACTCTCCTGTACTGCTGGTGGGAGTGCAAACTGGTCTAACCACTATGGAGAGCTGTGTGGAGATTTCTTGAACTACTAAACATAGAGGATTTACCCAAATGACCCAGAAACAGTAATTCCAAAGAGCACCTGCACCCCTATGTTTATAGCAGCACTATTTACAATAGCTAAGCTATGGAAGCAACCCAAATGAACAAAAATAGATGACTGGATCAAGAAGATGTGGTACATATCCACAATGGAATATTACTCAGCAATCAAAAAAGATAAACACATGCAGTTTGCAGCAACATGGATGGAGCTAGAAGGGATCATGCTCAGCGAAATAAGTCAGAAAGAAAAAGAAAAACACCGGATGGTCTCACTCATAGCAGGAATTTAGAAAACCTAAATAAGAGACCAGGAAAATGACTAATGAATACAAAGTAAATATCAAAATCAACAAGCAACTATAAGCCAATGACACACTGTGGGGGAGGGGAGGAAAGGGCAGGGAAAGGAAGGACTGGAGTCAAAATAAGGGGGGTGCAATTGTATGGGGAATATAACCAAAATGAAAATGCATACATTGTGCAAAGATGAAAAAAGATGTAAGAATTACATAAAATAAAATATTTAAATTTTAAAAGATAATAAATAAACAAACAAACAAATGCCCCAGGAACCCTAAACTTAAAAGGAAACATGAGAAACTATTTGCACACAGCTGCAGGTAATTGCTTTTTCTCTTTGTTCCCTTGTTATTTTACCTGTCATTTAGGGAGGTGAGAGGGCAAAATGCAGAGGGAGAAGCAGATGAGACTTAGGGAAGAGGAAGAACATGAAGAATGAGAGTGGGGAGAAGAGAAAGCAAGAGAAAGAAGAAGAAGAGAAGTGTGTATTGGAATGAAAACCAGGAGAGGAGAAAAATAGAAGAGTAGATGGGAAATGGGATGGTGTAAGGTAAAAGTCTACTGCTCTCTATTTCTCTAAAGGATTATGTAGGATAAATGCAGATTGTTCAGGCTTTTGCGCCATTGGCCTCTGACTGTCACCCATGTCCTTGAATGCAGGAGGCATTTGGGAGCGTGGGCTCGGGGTACAAGATGTCTGACGGTGGACACCTGGAGTATGGTGAGCTGAAAGACTGAGGCATTGAGGGCAGCAGAGGACAGTGCGGAGTGGGCAGCAGTAAATAGCTATCACCACAAGAGGAAGAGACCATGAGAGAATGCTAGGGAGTGCAGAGGGAGTAAAGATTCCCCAGGGCTGGGAGGCCTGCCAGCCCCTGCCTGCCCTGCACATGGTTGACTCACTGCAAATTTTGTAGAAAGAGCATTAAAAGCCACTGAGAGCTCCAAGACTCTCTTTTATCCATCTGCCCAGATCTACGGAGAATTTGCCCTATGTCATGCTGACACTACAAATTAGAATATTGTTTTAGGTATAAACTGAGCTGAAGTTGTTTAAATTTTTAAGGCAATGTGAATTTTAACCTTGCAAATTTTATAGTTAAACCATTTCTTCTAAAGATGGGCAGGAAGCCTTTTTTTTTTCTTTAAGTGTGTCATCTAGTTCTAAGGATGATGGTTAAGGGAAAACCAGTGCCTTCAAAGAAAGCTATAAAGAGATACATGATGTAGAAAATCTACCATTTATAAAGAAAATCTGGTGAAGAACAAATTTCTGGTTATGTTAGTAAAATCTGGTCTTTTACTAAGATTTTCCAGCTTATTTGCCAGGTTGGAAAGGAAAATTAGATGTAATTATTGGTTTTCCCATTGAAAATTACAGGCTTTTTGTGATGAAAGGAAAGTATCTGAGAGATCACAAGCCTAAAATCTTTAGGTCATAAATCAAAGTGCTTGCAGACATCAAGTACGTCAATGTTTGAAGAGGTGCAGTGAGTGCAGTAGCAATCAGGAGAGTGTGTGACCCATGTGAAAATGGCAGGCAGTTCCACTTAGTTTCAACTGACATTCCCATGTGGAGCCCTGGTTTTGCATTGTCAGATCTTCTAATTTCTCAAAATAAACTCAAAATACAGATCTGCACATAAAATAACATATATGTGTACACACATGTGTAAATGTATGTGTATAAATATATATGTATATATATTTAAAGACTTTATATTTAGAGCAATTTTAGGTTCACAGAGAGATCAAACAGAAGTTACAAAGATTTTCCATAAATCCCGTCCCCACATGACATAGATTCAAATAATGCATATCTGATTTCAAAGACCATGCTATTTCCAAAGTATCAAATGGTTTCTCAGTTTGAAATGCCCACCAACAATTATTTTAATTAATAAACTTAATTCTTTAAAGCAGGTTTAGATGTATGGCAAAACAGCAGAAACTGAGCATAATGTGCAGTGCTCCCCTATGCTCCATGTCCCCCCAAGCTCAGTCTCCCCCACTCTAAGCATTGCCCAACAGAGTGGTACATTTGTTAGAGTTGATAAATATGCATTAATATATCTTTATTTCCCAGAGTCCATCGTTTGCATTAAGGTTTACCCTTGGTTTTGCATATGCTATGGGTTAGGATAAATATGTAAAGACTTATCACTGTAGTATCATACTGAGTATTTTCATTACCCAAAGTATTCTCTATGCTCTGCTTGATCATCCCTCCCCTACCATCCAGACATCCCTAGCAACCACTGATAGTTTTAGTGTCAACATAGTTTTGCCTTTTCCAGAATGTAATTGTACAGCATGTAGACTTTTCAGAGTCTCTTCTTTCACTTACTAATGTGCATTTAAGGTTCCTATGTGTCTTTTCATAACCTGATAATAACTCATTTCTTTTTAACATTGTATAACATTTCTTATGCGATATACCACAATTTATTCACACACTGCAGAACATCTTGGTCACTTCCAAACTTTGACTATTATGAATAAAATGACAATAAACATCCATGTGCAGGAGGTTTTGTGGATGTAAGTTCTGACGCTCTGGGTAAAAAACAAAGAGCACAATTATTGGATCCTAAGATAAGAGAGTATTTTCAGTTTTTAAGAAACGACCAAACATCTCCCAAAGTAAATATATTGTTTTGCCTTTCCACCATCAGTAAGTGAGAGTCCCTGTTGCTTACAACTTGAAGTTATGAGTATTCTGGATGTTGGCCATTCTAATATGCATGTAGCAATATATATTTGTTATAAGGAGTTTTAAATGCTCATGACTCTTTGAGAGGCAAAGAAATATTCATAATGCTGTATCCTCTGACTTAAGAAAATTTATTAATTAAGTTCAAAAGAAAAGAAAGGGGAGAAGGAAGAAAAGGAAGGAGGGAGGGAGGGACAGAAAGGGAAGGGGAGCGTGAGTACTTCATGAATCACATCCAGGTGCTGCTAGACTTCTGCTGCCATCCAACATTTTAGAAAATGATTTGGCCCAGGAAAGGTAAAGTGCTTAGGGAATGTTTCACAGTTTGGATTGGTAGAGAACAGTTCATTTTAGAATGCAGATTTCCTTTTTCCCAGTCCTGTGCTGCCTGGACTGTACAGACATACATATTTTCACAGATTCTTACTGCAACTCTGACTTTGGCAATGGCTTTGCTCATGTGCTTCTGTCTCCTTAGCAGCTTGGTTAGAAAGTCCTCACATAAACTCCAGCTCTACAGCCAAAGCTGCTGTAGTCCATCCAGTAAATCTCCCAATCTGGGAGGCAAGTTGGAAAAGAAGGTTAGACATTGATGTTTTATAGAAGTTCTAAGAGTCTGAGTAAGTGTTACTGAAACTTCATGCTAGGCCCAGTGCTTTAGAGTCTGGCTTTTCTTTCTGTTGAACATTAACAAAGTGTTGGCACTGAGATTAATATAAAAGTTGCTACCAGAATAAGGATTTTTACAGATCATAGGTTTTTGTTATTATTGTTTTGTTTTATTTGTTTTAATGCTCTGAATTTTGTGGTAAAACTTGGAGTCAAAGATTCTCTGCATGAAGCAAAGTTGTACATGGTCAGAAGCTTAAAGATGCTACAGAAAATGAAGATCTTAAAAGGTCAAAGGGATAGAAAGGTGGTAAATTATGAGAGGAAAAGTCAAACCCAAGTTAAGCAGAAAGTTAATACTCTGAGGAGTGATATTATTTTATTACATTATAAGTCTAACTCAAAAGATATTTTTAGGAACGTGATTCCTTACTACACCTTCAGTCATACATAGGAAGGAAAAAAGTTTCAAGACAATATTTGAAAAGTAATTATGTGAAATAAGTAAAAAGTTATCTAAGATATGTAGATCCTTCAATGTTAAAACTCAGTCCTATAATTACCAAGCAACATGTATCTGTCTTATACTTTAAAAATGATCCTACACAGAATTTGATTGATTGATTTCAAGAAATTCTCTTACATTCATAATTAAGAATCATTATTGTTGTGAATTATGAATATTTATATTATATTATGTCTGCCTTTATACCAAAAAATGTTCACTATTTAAATTCATGAAAGAGTCAGAGAGAGCAATATATTATAATACTGGGTAAGACTTGGTGGTCCCTGGAATCTCAGAGAGCTAATTATCTTTTCGGAGCTAATGTGACTATTTTCATCAGCAGTGTCCTTTAAAATGTGGAACATTTGATAGAAGGACCATTGAACGATGCATAAACGGAACACTCATGTACTTTCAACTAACAATTTAATTAAACATGGTTCATATATTTTGTGATTTATTTTCAAACAAATCTTCAGAGTTGTGTGCTATTATTGAAAATTTTAGTCCACAGGACAAATGACTTGGGTGGGAAAAGTAATGTATGTAGTATTTATTATTAATGTAGAGGAAGAGAGGAAAATAAACAAGATGGTGAAGAAATTAGGACTGAATTATATTTTTCTATATCACTATTTTTAAAGAAACTGGTTTTCAATTATTTACTTCTAGACATGCTGTAACTATAGATGAAATAATACATGGAGTATTTCAAAGTGTAGAATAACCTTTTGAAGCACTCTCTAGCAAATTGCTTCCTTCTTCCTTGCTTTCATTTTGAGATGACCCAAGTTAGCCTTTGTAGGAGAGGCAGAAATTCCTAGAAACTCAGTTGGTCCATCATTGAAACTTTTCCCCTATACCTCCACCTCACAAACCCTCAATTTCTATCACCAGTCCTGAACCAAAGAAACTGCTTTCCATCATGCTTTAAATTCCTGTATTTGGAGAAGTGGTCTCATCTGACCCCATCATGCTAAATATTATCTTAATGATAAAGATTCCCATATCCATCTCTCTTTGAGGCAAATCCTTGTTCCTAATCTTAGATGTCTGTATCTAACTGCCTTAAAAACATCTCAAATTCAACATATTCAAATGAAGTTGTCATCTTTCCCTAAACACAAATTTACTTGTGTCCCTGTGGAAGACAACTATCCATCCACGTGCCCAAGACAGAAATCTGGTTGTATTGGTCCTTCTTTGCTATTTTCCTAAATCCAATCATTGTGCATTTCTGCTTTATTCAGTATTTTCATTTGCCTATATTCTGCCAAATCTTCTTAATCGTCACATTGAATGGCACCATGATGTATTTCCTAGATTATTGACATGTCATTTTGGGATATGCTTTTCCATTTTTTAACCCAGTAATTCATTTTTTAAGCCAAACTGACCTTTATAAAATGGAATACTGACGATGATTGAAACACGTCAATAGCTTCCCATTGTTCCGAAGGTAAAGTCTTAAGACTGACATGGCCTACACAGCTCCCACCAAACCTTTGGCTTCCCTTTGCACTACTTTTCCCTTTTCTACTTCCTTCGCTCTTTCCCCAAATATTAATTGCTTAGTTTATCATTCTGCAAAACTTATCTCAGATATCACTTCTTTGAAAACTTCCCTTTATCTATTATGTGCTTCACTGGCATACTGAGGTTGCTTAACTTGGGACTCATAGTAACTACTGCAATTATATATTAGTTTATTCAACAGAGATTTACTGAACATTCATAATGTTCAAACATTATTCCAGATTCTCTAAGCTTAATGGTGAGCCAAAAAGTTTCTTCTCTGATGGATTCTATTTATATAGAAACTATTAAATCAGCAAGCAGGTGAGAGAGTGATAAATGCCATGAAGAGGGATGGAACAGGAATCAGGATAGCATTTCACTGGAGGAAGAAATCTTTGGTTCAGGGCAATCAGAAAACTTCTCTCATAAGTCAACAAGGTAAGTGAGCCTTGAATATGAGGGAGCAAGTTATGCCAAATTCTGATCAAGAAGATTACAAGCAGTAGAACAAGACACACAAAAACACTAAGATAGAATTGAGCTGGGCATCATCCAGTACAAATGAAGGACTAGTGAATCTGGAACTGGAAACCAGGGGGAAAGCTCTAAGAATGAAAGCAGAGTATTGGGAATGTGAGGCAGGAGGCGTTGGAGGCAACATCATGTGGGCTATAGACAGACCTCACATAAACTTTAGGTTTTATGTTAACTGGAGTAGAAGCATGGGAAATTTGAAGTGAAGAGAGGAGTTCCCTGTCTTAATCACTCTGACTGCTATTTGGAGAACAGACTGTAATCGTCAAAAGGTGAGTAAAAAGGAGATTACTTGAAAACCAATTACAGTTAATAGTCTCACCAAGAAATTATAGCAACTTAACTTCAATGTAGTATAGAGACAATAGGAAGTGAGTGTGCTGGAAATACCTTCAAGGTAAAATCAAAAGTATTTGCATATCAGGCCTCCACTGGTGGCACAGGTGGTTGAGCACCGCACTGTGAAGCTGTCTGCAGCTTCTGCAGTGCGGGTTCGATCCCGGCCTGCCAGCAAGGGTCCCACATGGCACAACAGACCTCTCCTGTCTCACTGGCTGCTCCCCTCAGTCAGTCTTCCTGTTCTGTTCCCTGCTCTGTCTCTGGTGAATCCTCTCACCCTCCCGTACATCTGACCTGTACCCCAGTTCTTGCATAAATAAATAAATAAATAAATCTTTAAAAAAATAAAAAAATATTTGCATATGTAGTGTAAATAATAGAGAGATATACTTGATAAAAATGGATTTATCAAGGACCACACCGTATTTTTTGTCTGAGCGACTCTCAGAATAGAATTGCCATCATATTAAGAAGGGGAAAGCAGTTTAGAAAAACGAAATCAAAAATTCACTTTTTGATGTGGTAGACTTGAGAAGCCCATAGGAGAGAAAATAGAAATGAGGCATATCAGTTGGCTATATTAATCAGAAAGAATTCTGTTATCTTGGCTTACAACCTGCAATTAAACTATATGAGGACAGGGAAATTTTGTGTTTTAACTGATAAATTCCTATGCTTAGCTTCTAACTGGAATAGATTAGGTATTTAATAAGTAATAGATATTTTATTAGTAAATGGATAAATGAATTTCCAATTTCATGATTTGAAAAGAGGACTTCAGGTATATTAAGTAATTTTCGAGTCACCACCAGTGATTCTATAATTTCATATTTATTAAGAAATAATAGTTAATAGAGAATGAGAAATTGTTCACTAAGGCAAAGTGCACTCTGAAATAATGTCAACAAGGCAAAACAATTATTTTTCACTGGACAAGGGAGCTGGAGTATTAACTTGAAAAACTTCATCTTGTAAAGGTCTAGGTATCTATGACCAATGTACAAAAGATACTTAGGCTTTGTTTCCAGAGCCCACCATATAATGGACTAATTATCGCCTCTTTGTAACTATAATAAAATAGGGTCCAATTGCCTCCAATTTGGAGTTCATACAGAGTCTAGGAAGGTGTTTTCAAATTGTCCTCAAAATCTAGATCTCAGTTTTGGCCTATAGATTGATTTAAAAAAAAACAATAATTGCCAATGAACAATGAAAATAATTTCACTTGTATTTGGAGTGTGGTTTTAAAAACATGCAAAAATTATCATATTAACCAACACTGTGTTAGCTTTCTGGCAATGCATTAACTGGCTGGCAGAGTGGCTGCTGTGCCCCTAGGATGTACACTCCTAAATCTCCACTATCATTGTGATGTAATTAAAATTACTTTAGGCAATGATTATAGAAAATACAGAATTTCCTTTTTTTTTGAGACTTTCTAAATTTTTTGAGAGAAAATTGGTTTATATCACTGTACATGATTCAAAAGAATAAGTTCATATCTTCTCATCTATAAATCACCATACCCCACCTACCCAGACCAACTATATGCCTTTTATCATATCCCACTGGGTCCCTTCCCACTATGTTTCCATGACCAATCCTCCTTTTCCAGCAACCTTCATCTACAGTCATTGCTAGACTTGTGTTAGTTTAATATTGATAGTCTGTTTTGTTTCTCTATATGCCATGAATTAGTGAAATCATCTGATATTTGTCTTTTTTTTTAATATTTATTTATTTATTTACACAAGTGGGTACAGTCAGAAGCACGGGAGGGTGAGAGGATTCACCAGAGCCAGAGAAGGGAACAGAACAGGCAGACTGACGAAATACACTGCTGAGGGGAGCAGCGGGCAGCGGGAGAGGTCTGCGCGCCAAGTGGGACCCTCGCTGGTGGCAGGGGACAAAACTGGCGCTGAAGAGGCTGGGAGCAGCTTCCCAGCCCAGCGCTCAACCACTGCGCCACCAGGGGAGACCCCTGTCTTTCTTCTTTCTTACTTAATTTAGCTTAATCCCTTCCAGTTCAATCCATGTTGTTGTAAATGGCAGGAGCTCATCTTTTCATACATAGTTGAATAGTATTCCATTATGTATATGGGCCACATCTTAATCCACTTAACTGTCTCAGGCAGTTGTAAATGGTGCTGAAATGAACATGAGTACCTATATCCCTTTGAATAAGTGAGTGTTTTTTTTTTTTTTTTCATTCTTTGGGTGACTGTTGGATCAGAATTGCTGGATCATATGGTAGATCTATTTTTAATATTTTTAGAAACTTCATAATGTTTCCATAGGGACTGGAACAGTACATATTGCCACAAAAAGTGTAAGAAGTTTCCCTTTCTCCACAGCCTTGCAATATTTTTTGCTTGTTTATTTTTTTCTGGTTGTTTTGATATGGGTCATTCTCACTGAAGTGAGATGGTATGTCATTGTGGTTTTGATATGCATTTCCCTGATAAGTGATGTTGAACACTTTTTCATATGCCTGTAGCCAGCATTTGTATGTTTCCTTTGGAGAAGTGTCTATTTTGTTCCTCTGCCCATTTTTTGATTAGGCTCATTTTTCACTCTTCATTGATTTTTATTTTATTGTGTGAGTTCTTTGTAGATCTTGAATATTAGACCCTTATGGGATGTATAATGGGCAAATATTTTCTTCCATTCAAGAGGGTGTCTTTTTGTTTCAATAATAGTTTCTTTTTTGTGTATAGAAACTTTATTTTAATATGGACCCTTTTTTTTTCTTTGCCATTAGATTGAAATCCCTAAAGATATCCCCAATGCCATAGTGTGTTTTGCCCATGTTTTCAACTGTGAATTTAGTGTGTTTTCATCTTATATCCAAGTCTTTAATCCATTTTGAGAATTTTTGGTACTGTGTGAGAGAATGCTCTAGTTAACATTTCTCAGAATATGGCTGTCCAGTTATCTCAACATCATCTGTTGAAGATACTTTCCTTTCTACATTGTATAATCTTGTCTCTTTAGTTGTACATTAGCTGTCCATATATAATATGCACTTATTTCTTGGCTGTCAATTCTATTCCATTGATCTATTTGCATTTTTTTTATTCTAATACCACACTGTTTTTGAGTAGTATGGTCTTGTAATGTATTTTGAGATCTGGAAGTATAATACCTTCATTCCCTTTTTGTTGCTAAAAATGCTTTGACTATTTGGGATCTTTTGTAGTTCCATAAAAATTTAAATGATGTTTACTCTATTTCTTGAAGATACTGGAACTTGACAGGCATTATAATGAATCTGTAAATAGCTTTAAGTAAGATGACTATCTTGACAATGGTAATTCTTCAAATCCATGAAGATGGAATAAATTTCCATTTCCTTGTGTCTTCTATTTCTTTTAGCACTGTCTGAGTTCTCACTGAAGGAAATTTTCACTTCCCGTGTTGTTTAATTCCTAGGTATTTAATATATCTTGATGTTAATAGGATTGTTTTCTTAATTACTTTCTCTTCATTTACATTATTTGTATATATGAATGCAGCAGAATGTACTTTAATTTTTAAGTCTGCCATTCTCTGTATTAATGGCTTCTAGTAGCAGTTTAATGGAGTCTTTTTGGCTATACATACATATATACATACATACATACATACACACAATTCATACTGTATATGTGTGTGTATATATATGTGTGTGTGTGTGTGTGTGTGTGTATGTATTCACATTATCTGCAAATAGTGTTTATTTCAATTCTTCTTTTCCAATTTGAATTCCATTGATGTCTTTGTCTTGCCTAATTGCTATAACTAGCACTTCTAATACTATGTTGAGTAGTGGGGATAAGAATGGACATTCTTGTGGTGTACCTGATCTTAGAGGAAAACATTCAGTTTCTCATATATGAATTTTTATGTTTAGATGCATTTCTTCTAATTCCAGTCAAAAAATGGGCAGAAGAGCTAAAAAGAAACTTCTCTGAAGAGGAAATGCAAATGGCCAACAGACATATGAAAAAATGTTCAACATCACTTGTAATCAGGGAAATGCAAATCAAAACTACCATGAGATACCATCTCACACCAGTGAGAATGGCACATATTAAAAAAACTAGCAACAACAAATGTTGGCGAGGATGTGGAGAAAAAGGAACTCTCCTGCACTGCTGGTGGGAGTGCAAACTGGTCCAACCACTATGGAGAGCTGTGTGGAGATTTCTGGACCTACTAAACATAGAGCTTCCATATGATCCAGCAATTCCACTCCTAGGTATTTACCCAAAGGACACAGAAACATCAATTCCAAAGAGCACCTGCACCCCTATGTTTATAGCAGCACTGTTTACAATAGCTAAGCTTTGGAAACAACCCAAATGCCCAAAAATAGATGACTGGATCAAGAAGATGTGGTACATATATACCATGGAATATTACTCAGCATTCAAAAAAGATAAACACATGCAATTTGCAGCAACATGGATGGCACTGGAAGGGATCATGCTCAGCGAAATAAGCCAAAAAGAAAAAGAAAAATACCGGATGGTCTCACTCATAGCAGGAATCTAGAAAACTTAAATAAGGGACCAGGAAAATGAATATAAGAAAGTGAAAATCAAAATCAACAAAAAACTATGAACCAGAGACACTTTTTGGGGGGTGGGGGGCGGGAGGGGAAGGATTGGGGTCAGAATGGGGCGTTTGCAATTGTATGGGGGAATATAAAAATAAAATTTAATATTTAAAAAAAAAAAAAAAAGAATTTTTATCATAAAGGGATACTGAATATTGGGGCCTCCCTAGTGGCACAACAGGTTGAGCACAGTGCTGTGGAGCTGTCTGCAGCCTCTGCAGTGTGGGTTTGATTCTTGGCTGGCAGGAGAGATACCCACATGGAGCAGCAGACCTCTCCTGTCTCGCCTGCTACTCCCCTCAGTAGTGATTTTGGTCTCTCTGCCTGTTCTGTTTCCCGCTCTGTCTCTGGTGAATCCTTTCGCCCTCACACGCCTCTGGCTTGTACACCAGCTATTGTATAAATAAAATAATTTTTTTGAAAATTAAAAAAATAAAAGGATACTGAATCTTGTTAAATGTATCCTCTAAATCTATTGATATAACCATATGGATTTTATCTTTCCTTTTGTTATTCTGGTAAATCATGTTGGTTGATTTGTGTATGTGTATACTGAACCATGCTTGCAGCCAAAGAATAAACCCCATTTGGTCATGATATATTGTCCTTTTCAAGTATTGTTGTGTTTGGTTTGCTAAAATTTTGTTGAAGATTTTTACATCTGTGTTCATCAAGGATAATGTGCTATAGTTTTGGGGGGTTGTTTTGTGTGTGTGTGTGTGTGTGTGTGTGTGTGTGATGCCCTTGTCTGCTTTTATAAAGATAGTAACAGTGGCCTTACAGAATGTATTTTGGAACATTCCAGCTTCCTTAGATTTTAGAAGAGTTTGAAAAAGATAGGTATTAATTACTTTATGAAAGTTTGGTAGAATTCATTAGTGAAACCAGCCATCTGTTCCTGGACTTTGGCTTTGTGAGAGATTTTTGATTACTGTTTCATTCTTTGCTTATGTTTGACTGTACAGATTTTCTGTTTCTTTTTGTTCAGTTTGAGAAAGTTCCATGATGCTCAGAATTCATCCCTTTCCTTCAGATTTTCCAATTTTTGGTGTAAAGACATTAATAATAATTTCTTATGGTTCTCTGCATTCTTGAGGTATGTGTTTTAGATTTCTACTCTTTCAAGTTAGACTATCTATGAGAGTTTTCTCTCTCAGCAACATAGGCCTTACCATATACTTTACTAAACACCAAAAGATCTGCCTCTATTAGTATTTCTACTCAACTCCCCACTTTTCCTTGCCCACTAGCAGAAGTTGACTGAAGATATTGAAATTATTATTATTATTATTATTATTCCTCAAACTCTTGAAACTGGGAAATATGAGATCAGAATGTCAGTAGACTTATTGTTTGGTGAAAAACATTTTCTTGTTTATAGGTTGTCCCTCTATTTTTTATGTGTCTTCATGTAGAGATCTATTTAGCACATTATAAGAGCATTAATCCCATTCATGAAGGCTCCACTCTCATGTCCAATCACTTTTCATAGTGCCCACCTAATGCCATCAGATTAGGGATTAAAAAAAAGATTTATTTATGTATACAAGAACTTGGATACAGGCCAGAGGTGCGGGGGGTGAGAGGATTCACCAAAAACAGAGTGGTGAACAGAACAGGTGGATTGACTGAAATACACTACTGAGGGGAGCAGCGGGAGAAACAGGAGAGGTCTGCTGCGATGTGGGTACCTCTCTGTCCAGGGATCAAATGCTTGCTGCAGTGGCTGTGTATAGCTTCACAGTGCTGACTCAACCTTTGTATCACCAGGGAGGCCCTGCCATCAGATTAAGGGTTATTTTAACACATTAATTGGGGTGGGGGTTACATATTCAGCCTGTAAGAGATCTCCGATCTCCTTGAAATTTTTTAAAATGTACATAGTTTACCCAACTTCATATTTCTTAGGAAGCTTCTGAAATAAACTTAATATAAAGTGCCACATCACTTTTCATCTATTGCCCTGAAGAAAGAAGTTAGCAACTTGCATCTCTTAATATCTTGCTTTCTTTTGCAGTCACTTTCTGAAACAGCATGTGTCTGTTATCACAGATGATTACCACTTGAGTATTTTCAAATGGAAACAAATCAGATTTTACAAACAGATATGAGATGTTTTGGTTAAAAAGGAAAAGCAGTTCTACATTGTCTGTCCAAAGAAAATACAAATGTGTCTTGCTTACTTTAAGATTGAAAGTCTAAAATCTCATAATTTTTTTGTCTTATACTCTATAGAGTTTCAAGATTACTGGAATCTAGGACATCTCCACAATTTTTTAAAAGTTCATGTTTCCAAAATAAAAGCTTTTTATACAGGGACCAGTAGTTCATGGCTGATGTGGTGTCCTGACCAGGAAAGGATGAGAAATTGAATAGTCCACATTCCAGCCTGATAAGTGGAAAGAGATGAAAAATTGGAGGTGGTTTTTAGGCAGCCATAGCTCACCTTAGTCCATAAAATAACATTTTATTTTATTAATTGATTGATTAATTGATTGACTTGACTTGAACTTGATACAAATAAGGTACCAAAAACTTACTAGAGATGGAATTATTCTGCACATATATGGAGTATATTATGTCTTTTTTATTATATGTATTTACAAAAGTTTTTGGCTATGCCTAAAATAAAACAAATAAACTATGTAAATTGTTTTAATAAAAATAAACTGGAATATTGGCAAAGCACATTAAGATAGTGTCCAGAAAATATTTCTGTCCAGAAAGTACAGTTGATCTCTCAATAACACAGACCAAATGTTAGATAGATTCAAATTTGACCCCAAATATGACTTTGTTGTTACTTTGGCTAAGCTTAAATTACTACTCTCTATGCTTTATTTAACCTATCCTTGTAAACTTGTAAGTAATAGTAGTTTGTACTCACAAAATGCATGGGTGGAAAACCCCAGGACTGTCTGCGTGGCAAAGACTACAAGCATATGGGAATGATAAAAATCTCCAGAGAGAACTAGTGGTAAACTAAATCCATAATTACAACTAAATTATAATGTGATAAAAATGTATAATGATTATCTTTTAAAAAGTTGATTCCTGATCAAAGTTGAGGACTTTTGTGAATATAAATTCCCCCATTTATTACTTCTTAAAATATACATATGGGTCTATATATTGACAATACAGTGGCCCTTTTCTGGAATTATTTCTCATTGTAGTGAATTTAAGATTTGAAACTGATTTATAAATTAGCATATACTTTAACTTCAAGATGTCAATTTTTCTTTGAATAAAGTTATATTGTCTTCATTTTTTCTTATCATTAATGTGGATTCTGATTGCATTTTCTGCTATGATAAATTCATTTACAAAAAATTCTGAAGTGCAGGAGATAAATGATTTTTAATGAATTCCAATTTGAACATGATTGGTAGAAAACAACTAAGAATCCAATAAGGAAAATTAGATCATATGCATGAAACATACTATTGTGTTATGCTCCTAAATTCTAAAATATACCTTTCACCTGAAATCATCCAGTGAATGTAATCCTGATATAGTTACAGGATAATAATCACATTTCTTAGGTCCTAGGTTTTATCTCTAGTACAAGAAATAAAAAGAAAATACACTGGATTCTCACGAGAATGTCAGATTCTAAGAGTGTTCCTCTAACTACTCTCACACTAACACACTATGGCTTGGAAATTCAAGACACAGAAAACTTTTACTTGAATGAAACTTCAGAAAGATATCCAGACACATAGTTTGTTTTGTTTTTCGTATGTTTCTTTAAAGCCTAATGTTTTCTCCAAATATCTTCTGCACTCAAGGTTCCTAGCAGCAAAAGACAGTTTTATGGATTTTTGAGAATGGCCAGGTTTTGCAGAATTTGGATCCTTAACTTTGGACTTAGAGCAAAACCTCTTTTTGAAGCTCCCAAAGTCCCAGACTCTGAACATTTATGTTGGATTCCTGAATGCCAACGGGTCTTCGAAAAAATAAAAAGTAAATTGATTGAAGCACCAGCTTTAGGATTGCCAGACCTCAAGAAGCCTTACAGACTCTATGTCCTTGAAAGACATAGAGGAGTTGAATTGGGAGTGTTGATCCACTTATTGGGACCAGAAATACAGCCCATTGTTTATCTGTGCAAACAGTTGGATCAGATGACTAAGGGATGGCCTTCATGTTTGCAGGCTGTGACTGTGACTTGTGACCTTCTGCATGAAGCAGAAAAGTGTACTTTGGGTCAACCCATTACTATGTATTTACCACATCAGGTTCTGACATTGTAAGAACAAAAGAGTGAAGTTTGGCTGACTGCTGGGTGCATGGGAAAATATCAAGAGGCCCTACTGGATAATCCCAATGTGCAGTTAAAAATGACCAGTTATTTAAACACGGCTACTCTGCTCCCATTTATATAGGAAACTTTAAAGATGGGATGCTAGCCCATAATTGTGTGGAGGTTATTGAAACAATGTATCCTAGCCTCTGCCAGATCCAGATTGGGAGCTGTTTACTGTCGGGAGCAGCTTTATGAACCTGGGCCGCCAATGTGCAGGATATGCAGTGGTGACTCTTAAAAAGACTATAGAAGCCAAGTCCCTCTGGCAGGGACATCAGCACAGAAAGCTGAATTGAGAGCTTTGACTGGAGCCCTAGAACTCTCTAAAGGTAAAGGGGCAAATATCTTGACTGACTCCAAATATTCCTTCACGATTCTCCACTCACATGGTACCATTTGGAAAGAGAGGGGACTCCTTGCAGCCAACAACAGGGATGTTAAACACCCACTAGAAATTCTGGCATTATTAAAAGCAGTAACCCTACAATCAGCTGTGGCAGTGGTGTAATGTCCTGGCCACCAAAGGGACAGGACTGAAATTGCAGGGGACAACAGAACAGCTGACCATGAGGTTAAGGCCGCTGCTCCTTCTGCTATACAAGGTGCGTTAATCCATCTCGTAAATTTGTATAGGTATGTTCTCATATACAGTGACCAAGATGTGGAAAGGGCCCCAAAATGGTAATTTAATGAATTTGACTCCAGTTCAACTTGAAAAATGAACTCTCATTCTTCAGGATGAGAATGAAGGATGATTCTCCCAAAGACCCTCCTCTATCTGGTATTGAAACATCTACATGAAGGATCACACTTTGGGAGAGATGCATTGCTAGAATTGATACACCCACATATAAGGGACCCAGTTTGCACCAGGCAGCTTAACAAATCACAAAATGTTGCCATATTTGTGCCAAAAGTAACCTAAAAACTGATTCACAACCCAAAGTTACTGGGTTTCAATATCAGGACAATTGCCCTTTTTGAGGATTGTTAAGTGGACTTTACACAAATGCCTAGAGTTACTGGAAATTATAGGTATCTATTAGTTTTTGTAGACACCTTCTCGGAATGGGTAGAAGCATTCCCCAACAAGCCAGATGTTATGCTACCTCTGAAGCATATTTCCTGTTAAAGGAAATAATTCCTCATTTTAGACTGCCAAATTCTATTCAAAGTGATAATGGGCCTATATTTGTCTCTGAAGTTAATCAGAAATAAGTAGTGCCTTACAAGTAACTTGGAAATTGCATGCAGCTTGGAGGCCACAATCTTCCAGTCAAACAGAAAAAAAATGAATAATACACTGAAGAAGACTTTGGCAAAATTATGCCAAGAAACATACCTGCACTGGGACCAGGTATTATCCATTGCTCTCCTTTGTATTAGAGTGTCCCCTAGAAGTGGGCTACCATCAAGCTCCTTTGAAATTGTCTATGGGAGACCCTTCCAGGCCTCAGTTTTAAATGCTACACCAGAGATTAAACAAGAGTGCAGAATCAATCAAGATACAAAGCACATCCAAGAGATTTTGGCAGACACCTATAATTTTGCAATCTCTAGAATTTCTCTCCCCCCGCAGATGAACCATTACACCCTTTCAGATCTAGGGACTGATCTGGAGACAAGGTCTTACTTAAGACCTGGCAGAGTGAAGCTGCCCCAGCCCAACAGTGTGAGAAATGGTCTGGTCCTCATGATGTATTACTAACCACACACATTTCTTTAAAGTTTGTGGTTATAAAACCTTGGGTACATCACTCAAGGGTAAAGAGAGCTCTAAAAGATGACCCCGAGACCAGAACTCAAAGGACTTGTGAACTTGTTGAGGACTTGAAATATTTAAGAAAAAGGAAAGCTGATGGTACTCTTATTATAATGGTGTGGTCCTCCTGTTGTTGCCTTTTGTATTATGTAACATTTTTTACTTGTATGAGTGTAAGTTGTACATTTTTTGTGCTGTGTAACATAATTCCTTGTAGTTAACTGATGTAACTTATGGTATAATTGTAAGTAATGTATAATATTGTTATTTATAGCTAAGACAACAGGTAGACTTGTTCTATAGATCACCATGGAAATGGTAGCAAAATTGAAAGTGGGGAATTGTTACTGGAACCCAGCCATCTCAGCAGTGGGATCCAGCAGGAGCAGTGGTGTACTTTCAACCTGCTGCCCCACCACAAGTCAGTTGTGGCAGTTGCTCCTCATAGCCTGGTAACTGCCCTTTATAATGGACCAATCATGTGCGAGCTATGAGTTGATTGGTGCTAAATGGTTTAATCAGACTTGTGGGTGAAAGAGGATATAAGCCAGGGTTGGAGGAGGCTGGGAAGCCCCCAAAGGAGGAGGAGAGATGATGCCAGCCCCCGCAGGAGGAGAAGACAACGCCAGGCCCTGAAGAAAAGATGATGGTTCCAGCCTCCGAAGAAAGAAGAAAAGAAGCATCCAGCAGCCACCGTCTGAGGAAGGAAGAGAAGCCAAAGGACTCCATCACAGACTGGGCCTCAGTCCTGTCTCTGACATTGCCTGAAAGGGGCACCAAAGGCGCTGGGCCTGGTGTCTCAAAGAGCTGTTTGATGTTGGTATAACCCAACAACTCACGAAGAGCTGTTAACACTGGGTGTCTCTGACACCACATCTTTGGGACCAGCATTGGCCATCACTACTGGCTAGTGCTGTCCAACACTCCTGGTGAGCGGTGGCGACCATCACTGATGGTACCTGTGTGAGGCAGCCGCTGCTTGTGGATACGGTAAGCTCTTTATTTCCACTGTTTGTAAAATAAACCCCATGGTTGTTGTTCCTGGAGTCTAAGGTCTCTTGCAATTGTGCACGCAGGTGAGAACCCACAGTGAGTGGCCTGTGCTCTTATCAGGCACTGTCCTTTGTTGGCATAGCTCTTGGTTTTGGTTTTTGGCCTTTTGGGACTTTTTTGGTGGCTTTCTGGTCGGAGAGCCTGGGCAGGTGGGTGGCCATTACATTATTTTCTCTCGATAACTGTGTGACTATCTGTCAGCAAATGTTTCAATTTGATTTTCGTTTAATTCCTATGATTTAAGTGAATAGCAACGATTCTGCCAATGCTTAGACTACTCTTAATTGTGTTCAAAATGTCATAGGGAAAACTTTGGTGGGTTTATAATATATAGTTGTGCATGTATTTCTATTTAAAAAGACCCAACAAAAGCAGCAGACATACAAGTCCCAGAGCTCAATGTACATTATGCTATCAGAGTCCTGAAGCAGATAATCTTGTTTAATTTTTTTAAAACAAAAGTTCACTACTTTGCAGATTCTTTAATATTTGTTAACATGGCATATTTGGGAACTTGCTAAAAATGGTAAGGTTGAAATGGGAAAAAAATGTTACTCAATTTACATGCAAGCATTCACATAAGTATTCAAGTCATTATATCACTATTGCCATTATCATAAGGTAATTTAGAGTTTACAAAACACATTTAAAAATGTCATTTCATTATATTACAGTAAACATCTTTGGAGTTAGAATGGGCATGTATTAATCATATCACTTTGAAGTATATACAATTTAAGTTATACAAGTTAAGGTTCTAATAAAGATAAACATGTCCACTTTGTCTCTTCAACCAAATGCAAACAAAATCCCTTCACTGATGTCCACTCTCACACTGCTTTCCAATAAACAAATACACAATATTTATTTATTTGTGTATGGAGTAGCCTTACACAAAATTCCAATAAATAGCAAAAGGTGACTGGGGTAAGAAAATAAGAGGTTGAAGTATAGATATATAGTGGAGAGTGTGCTTATTTTCTCCCTTTTCCAAGCATATCTCCTGTCTTTAAATTATTATGAATCTCAAAATAGTGGACAAGGTATGAACTAAATGTTTTCCAAAAGAAATTACTCTTCCATTGGTCTTGGGATGAAGAAATAGACCCTTCAGATGTTAGAGAAAGTGGTGGGGGGAAACTCCATGACTGTTTCTGTTCTCTTTGAGCTTTTCCTCAGGATGACCCACTCCTGAAGCAGAAACCCTGTAGTAGTAGTGGCAGAGACAGTAAGGCCATACCTAATGAGAGGAAAATTTTGCTTTATTTATTATTATTATTATTTAAATTTTATTTTTACATTCCCCTTACAATTACAGCCCCCTTATTTTGACCCCAAGCCCTCCTTTCCCCGCCCCCCAACCCCCATAGAATATACCTGGCTCATAGTTGTTTGTTGATTTTGATATTTTCTTTCTTATAGTTATTCTTTTTCCTGGTCCCTTATTTAAGTTTTCTAGATTCTTGCTATTAGTGAGACCATCCGGTATTTTAATTTTTCTTTCTGGCTTATTTCACTGAGCATGAGTCCTTAAAGTGCCATCGATGTTGCTGCAAATTGCATGTGTTTATCTTTTTTGAATGCTGAGTAATATTCCATGGTGTATATGTGCCACATCTTCTTGATCTAGTCATCTATTTTTGGGCATTTGGGTTGTTTTCAAAGCTTAGCTATTGTAAACAGTGCTGCTATAAACATTGGGGTGCAGGTGCTCTTTGGAATTGATGTTTCTGTGTCCTTTGGGTAAATACCTAGGAGTGGAATTGCAGGATCATATCGAAGCTCTATGTTTAGTAGGTCAAGAAATCTCCACACAGCTCTCCATAGTGGTTGGACCAGTTTGCACTCCCACCAGCAGTGCAGGAAAGTTCCTTTTCTTGCTCCACATCCTCGCCAGCATTTGTTGTTGCTAGATTGTTTAATATGTGCCATTCTCACTCTTGTAAGATGGTATCTCATTGTAGTTTTGATTTGCATGTCCCTGATTACAAGTCATGTTGAACATTTTTTCATATGCCTGTTGGCCATTTGCATTTCCTCTTCAGAGAAGTTTCTTTTTAGCTCTTCTGCCCATTTTTTGACTGGATTATTTTTTTTTGTTTTTGTTGAGTCTCAACAGCTCTTTGTAGATTTTTGTGATCAGTCCTTTATCATTGATGTTGTGTGCAAAAATGTTCTCCCAGTCGGTGGGGTTTCTCTTTGTTTTGAATGTTGTCTCTTTTGCTGTGCAGAAGCTCTTTAATTTGATGTAGTTTATCTTTGCCTTTACTATCACTGCTTTGGATGATGTGTCTGTAAAGATGTCTTTGATGTGCAAATCACGTAGTGTTTCGCCTATTTCTGGATGTTTGATAGAATTTATTTGTAAATCCATCAGGTCCTGGGCTTCTGTTTTTGGGGAGGTTTTTGATTACCATTTCAATTTTGCTGCTTGTAATTGGTCTGTTTAGGGGTTCTATTTCTTCTTTATCTAGCTGTGGGTGACTGCAGAGTTGTAGGAATTTGTCTATCTCCTCTAGATTGTTGAACTTGTTTCCATATAACTGTTCATAGTAGTTTCTGATTATTCTTTTGATTTCTGCTGTGTCCGTTGTTATTTCTCCTCTTTCATTTATGATCCTGTGTATTTGTGCTTTCTCCCTTTTTTCCTTTGTCTGTTTTATTTATTTTTTCGGAACCAGCTCTTGGTTTCATTGATCTTTTGGATTTTTTTTTTTTTTTAGCTTCAATTTCATTTATTTCTACTTAGGTGTTTATTATTTCTTTTCTTCTACTGGTTTTGGGTTTTTTTTTGTTGTTGTTGTTGTTTTTCTAGATCTTTGAACTTCGAGATTAGGTTGTTTCTTTGAGTTCTTTCTTGTTTCTTGATGTGAGCCTCTAATGCTATATAGTTTCCTCTTATTACTGCTTTTGCTGTGTCCCATACATTTAGGATATTGGTGTCCTCCTTGTCATTCAATTCAAAGAATTTTTTAATTTCCTCTTTGATCTCCTCATTAGTCCAGTGGTCTTCCAGCAGTGTGGGTTTCAATCTCCATGAGGTAGGAGATTTCCTTGCCTTCTTTTTATGGTTTATTTCTAGATGATGCCTCCATGGTCAGAAAAGATGGTTGGTATGATTTCAATCTTGGTGTATCTGTTGATGTTTGTCTTGGTTCCCAGTATGTGATCGATCCTGGAGAAAGAACCGTGTGTACTTGAGAAAAATGTGTACTCAGATTTTTTTGGGGTTAGTGTTCTATAGAGGTCTGTGAAGCCCAAGCACTCTAGATCCTTATTTAGAGCTTTAGTGGCTTTACTTATTTTTTGTCTTGTTGATCTATCCATTGTTGATAGTGGTGTGTTGAAGTCTCCCACTACGTATGTGTTTTCTCTGATGTCTGTTTTCAAAGATGATAATAGTTGTCTGATATATTTTGGTGCTCCTTCGTTTGGTGAGTATATGTTAATGAGTGTTATTTCTTCTTGAAGTATTGTCCCTTTGATCATAATGTAGTGACCATTGGGGTCTCTTTTTACCTTTTTGAGTTTGAAATCTGTTTTATCTGATATAAGTATAGCTGTTCCTGCTTTCTTTTTTGTCCATTTTCTTGTAGGATTGTTTTCCATCCTTTAACTTTGAGTCTATTTTTATCTTTTGTAGCTAAATGTGTTTCCTGGAGACAGCAAAAGGTTGGGTTTTGTTTCTTAATCCAGCCTTCAACTCTGTGTCTTTTTATTGAAGAGTTTAGTCCATTTACATTTAGAGTTAATATTGATGTGTTAGCATCTGTATTTGCCATTGTGTTTTTCTTTCCTTTGATTTTATTATTTATTCTTTTAATATTTTTTTTTACCTTCTTTCATTGTTATTTGTCCCTCTGAGGTTCTGGCTTTAGGACTCCTTGTAGTATTTTTTGGAGTGGGGGTTTAGTCGTAATGAAATTCCAGAGTTTCTGTTTGTCTGGGAAGATCCTTATTCTTTCTTCATAGAGGAAGGAAAGCTTTGTGGGATATAGTATTCTTGGTTGGCAGCTGTTTTCTTGGAGTCTGTTGACTATGTCCCTCCACTCTCTCCTGGCCTGTAGCATTTCTTCGGAAAAGTCTGATATCAGTCTGATTGGTTTTCCTTTGAATGTTATCTGTTTCTTCCCTCTTGTCTGCTTGCTTCATTATCTTTTCCTTGTCTTGGATTCTTGGGAGCTTTACTATTATGTGTCTTGCTGTGTTTTTCCTTTCAGCATGGAAGTTTGGTGTTCTTCTTGCTTCTTGTATATCAATTTTCAGCACCTTCTTCACGTTTTGGAAGTTCTCTTCAATTATTTCCTTGATTATTTTCTCTGTTCCTACATCTCTCTCCTCTTCTTCTGGGATTCCTATAACTCTATTATTTCCTTTCCTCATGGAATCAGATTGTTCCCCAAGTCTTTCTTTGGTCTTTTTCCTTCATACTTCTCTTTCCTTTTCTGTTTTGGTTCTTTTTATTTCTGTGTCTTCAAGAGTACTTATTCGTTCTTCCATTTAATCTATTCTGCTGTCATTGCTTTTCCCAGAATTCTTCAGCGTCTCCGTTAATTCTTTGATCTCCTGCATTTCTTTTACTTCCCTCTTTAGGGAATCAATCTCATTCTTCTGAGCATTGTTTTCCTTAATGACTTCCATCAGTTTTTTCATCATGGCAATTTTAAATTCTTTTCCTGGAAGGCTCAGAAGTTCTTCCAAGTCACCGTAGTTGCAAACTGGTGGGTGGTTTTATTTTTTTGTTTTTTTTTGGTTTTTTGTGGTGTGTTTTTTCTGAGGCATTGCTACTTTCCTTGTAGTTTTTCTTTTCCCTGCTGCCTGTCTTCTAATTTGCCTTATGTGTTGGGACACTGTGCCACTGGTACTGGCTGGCATCTTTTTGGTGTGATCTTTTGGGACTTTCAGAAACTGGCAATCCAATGAGTCAAAAACTGTTATGCCAAAAATCTAGTGAGGCAGTGGTACTTTGAGTATGTTAATGGTCACTGTCACAGAATCTCTCTTCCTTCTGTGTTTAGTTACAAATGTGCGTCTTGAAGTCCCACAGACTTTCCTGGAGGTGGGACAGCTGGATTACACTCTGGGTTCCAAATCTATGGATCCTCCTCTGGGCTCAGACTTCCTGCCAGGTGGGACCGGGCTTGTGGGGGCCTCCAGCTCACCACTGACTGCACAAGGAACCTTCTCCCTCTGGCTCCACAGGGAGCCTTCTGCCAGATTCAAGCAGTCTTTATTGAAGAAAAGTCCCTGTTCCAAAATGGCGCTTTGGAGACAGGCACACTCTTCTGCATGCCTGGTCTGCCCCAACCGTGGGTGCCCGCTCCCCCTCTGGGTTCGGACTGCTGGCCTGAAGGGGCCTGGCGTGGGCAAACTTCCCAGCTCACCTCTGGCTCCTCCGGGAGCCTTCTGCCAGTTTCAAGCAGAATGGAGATTCAGAGATAGGCACACTCTCCAGCACACTGGATCTGCCCAAGCCGTGGGTGCCCACTCCCCCTCTGGGCTCGGACTGCTGGTCAGAAGAGGCCTGGCTTGGGCAAACTTCCTAGCTCACCTCTGGCTCATCTGGGAGCCTTCTGCTGGTTTCAAGCAGTCTTTATTGAAGAAAGGTCCCTGTTCTAAAAAGGCAATGCGGGTATGCACTCCCCTGCATGCCTGGTCTACCCCTGCGCCCATGTGTGCCCGCTCCCCCTCTGGGTTCTGACTCCTGCCCAGAAGTTTCCTGGTGTAGGCAAACTTCCCAACTCACCTTTGGCTCCTCCGGGAGCCTTCTGCCGGTTTCAAGCAGTCTTTACTGAAGAAAGGTCCCTATTCTAAAATGGCAGTTCAGAGACAGGCACACTCTCCAGCAGGCTGGATCTGCCCCGGCCGTAGGTGCCCGCTCCCCCACTGGGCTCGAACTGCTGGTCAGAAGGGGCCTGGCTTGGGCGAACTTCCCAGCTCACCTCTGGCTCCTCCAGGATCCTTCTGCAGGTTTCAAGCAGTCTTTACTGAAGAAAGGTCCCTATTCTAAAATGGCAATTCAGAGACAGGCACACTCTCCAGCAGGCTGGATCTCCTGGCCGTAGGTGCCCTCTCCCACTCTGGGCTCGAACTGCTGGTCAGAAGGGGCCTGCCTTGGGCAAATTTCCCAGCTCACCTCTGGCTCCTCCAGGATCCTTCTTCAGGTTTCAAGCAGTCTTTACTGAAGAAAGGTCCCTATTCTAAAATGGCGATTCGGAGACAGGCACACTCTGCCACGCGCCCAGTCTGCCCCAGCCGTGGGTGCTCGCTCCCCCTCTGGGTTCGGACTGCTGGTCAGAAGGGGCCTGGCGTGGACGAACTTCCCAGCTCACCTCTGACTCCTCTGGGAGCCTTCTGTAGGTTTCAAGCAGTCTTTACTGAAGAAAAGTCCCTATTCTATGGGGTGTTGGTGATTTTTTTCTGGTCTCTAGGTGGCGCCAGAGATCTCTCCTAGTGTCCTTGGGGAGCTCTTTTTTTCACCCCGTGGGACGGGGAACAGAGTGGGAGTGGTGGTGAAAGCCTCAACGGCTTTGCGGTGCTGTGTCTGCCTTGTGCCCCACCGTCGTGGGGATCCCATGCCCCAAATTTCATGCCCCGGGTCTCAGTTCCAAAGCCCGCAGGTCCAGGATGCAGGCTGTAGCCCAGTTCAGTGTCCACAGAAATGGAGGCTTTTGCACCCCGCTCCCATGTCCGGGCGCCTGGTTTCTGATTACTCAGTGAGGGACATTCACCTCAGTGAGGGCCCCTGTGAGTCTCCCCACAAGCCTAGGTCACAGGCGTGGGGACCTGGGCAGCTGTGATCCTCGTATCCTTTTCAAGCGCGCCACTTTTCTGCACAAGCTTACCACCTGGCCTGGGGCTGTTTGTAGGTCTCCTGGAGTCTTTGTTTTTCTCTAATGGCGCCTGGAGCCATTCGCTCACCTCCGAGGTGAATCCTGCAGGGTTCTCCACAGCTCCCATTCACGGGGTGTGGTGGCTGAAATAGTTCCTTTCCACTCAAAGTCCCACTTGATGCGTAATTTGTTCTTGTTGGTTGTTTTACTCTTTTTTTTGTTTGTTTTTTCCTCCTTTCTGTTGGTTGGAGAGTGCTGACTTTGTGGGTGGGGGAGGGTAGCAGGGTTCTGAACTTTCCTCCCTTCTAGTCCTCTTTTATGGCAACTTTCTTCTTCGGGTAGTTTGCTGGAGTCCTCCGTTTATCTTCCGTGTCCCAGTTCTCACTGGGACCTGCCGCTTTTCCTCCCTGTTAACTTTTTTTTAATGGGAGATCTCACTCGCAGCATTTCCTTGCTGCCATGTTGATCTGCCCTCTCCTAAGTCTACCGAGAGGGAAATTTCTAATCAGAAATACTATATAGTCCAAAGGCCATTGGTTAAAATTAAAACAAACAAACAAACAAACAAACAAAAAAACTCTATTCCCCCTCTATCCTCTTGCCACATGAATTGAATTTAGAAGCAAAATGAAGCAAAGGACTTGAAAGACAGGGTAAGGAGACCACTTAGAAGACTGAGAAGGAGGGACTTCAGCTGTCAATAGTCTGGGAAGACTTAAAAAGGGATCTAATAAAAGGGTCCTAAGATTGTTTATATGCCTTAAAATCACCCCTGATAAACTGATAAGTGGATCTGGTGCTAAATAGTGTACCAATCACTTTGAGATTTCAAGTATGAGACAGACTATTCCATAGACTTCTCACTAGTGTGTCTGTGAGTGGTACGCATGAAGAGAGTTGAATAACATTGCAAAGACTTTGAAAAGTATAAAATGACTTAAACCACTATCCACATAAGGCATGTCAGAAATTTCACTCAGCATCTAACTGACACAATAACCTACTAAGATGAAAGGATAACAATTATCTATAGAATTTAATCAACACCAGACCCTCATAACATAATATTCAAAATATCCAGCATATAATCCGGAATCATTCAACATAAGGGGAATCAAGAAAATCTGACAAATTACCAAGGGAAAATAAAAAGCATTGGACATGAACATAATGTGATCCAGATGTTGAATAATGAGACAAATATTTATAAAACATTCAAAGTATGAACAAACATTATTAAATGTTTTTTTAAAGGAAAGATAAATAGAAAACATTAAAGAAAAACAAATGAAAATTTTAGACCTGAACAATATAAACATGAAAAAAAATCACTAGTGAACTCAACACCCAAAAATAAAAGAGAATCAAGATAACGTACTCAATGAATAAGTTAAAGACTCCAGCGATAACTATGAAAACAGAATAACCAAAATGGAGGGTTAATCAGTGATTGAAAAATAAAAATGCAAAAAGAACTCAGTGGGAATATACAACAATCTTGATGAGATGTACAAATTTTATTTTCTCATTTTTTATAAGATTTATTTATTTATGCATACAAGAGCTGGGGTACAGGCCAGAGATGGTAGGGGGGTGAGAGGATTCACCGGAGACAGAGTGGGGTACAGAATAGGCAGACTTACTGAAATACACTGTTGAAGGGAGAAGCAGGCAAGTCAGGAGAGGTCTGCTTCGCCATGTGGCCGGCTGGGGATCAAACTCGTACTGCAGAGGCTGCGGACTGCTTCATAGTGTGGCGCTTAACACTTTATGCCACTAGGGAGGCCCAGAGACGTACAAATTTTAAAATTATACAATCACCCAAGGTGAATAAAGAAGAAATAGAGAAGTTAAATAAACCAATTACAAGAAAGAAATTTGAAATAATAATGAAAAATCTCCCTGTCCTTTGAAAAAGCTGAGGGTTTCACAAGTGAGTTCAACCAAATATTCAAAGATGAACTAATGCATATCCTGCAATAACTCTTTCAAAATATTGAAGAGTACTACTAAATATATTTCACAAACTCATCATTACACTAATACAAAAACCAAACAAAGACAACATAAGCAAAGAAAACTAAAGACCAATCTCCTCAACAGATGGATGCAAAAAACTTCAACAAATTCTAGCAAACCTGGGCCTCCCTGGTGGTGCAAGAGGTTAAGCATAGCACTGTAAAGCTGTCCACAGCCTCTGCAGCATGAGTTCTATGCCCAGCCATCCAGGGAGCTACCCACATGGCACAGCAGACCTCTCCTGTCCCGCCTGCTGTTCCCCTCAACAGTGTATTTCACTCAGTCTGTCTGTTCTGTACCCCACTCTGTCTGTGGTGAATCCTCTCACTCCCCACACCTCTGGCCTGTACCACAGTTCTTGTATGCATAAATAAATAAATCTTAAAAAAAATTCTAGCAAACATAATCCAACAATGCATCAAAAGGATAAAAAATCATGACCAGGTGGAACAGACACCAGGGACACAAGGATGGTTCAATATCTGAAAATCAATCAGTGTAACTCATCACATCAACAACAAGAAAAATAATAAAAACTATATGATCATATCAATATGTACTGAGAAAGCATAAAGTATAGCATCCATTCATGATGAAGGCCCTCAGAATTATTGGAATAGAAGGAACATACCTTAAAATAATAAAATTCATATAGGGCCTCCCCTGGTGGTGCAGTGGTTGAGTGCTGGGCTGTGAAGCTGCCCGCAGCCTTTGCAGCACCAGTTCAATCCTGGCCACTGGCAAGGGTCCCATATGGTGCGCAGACCTCTCCTGCCATGTCTACTGCTCCCCCCAGCAGTGTATTTCATCAGTCTGCCTGTTCTGTTCCCTGCTCTGACTCTGGTGAATTCTTTCACCTTCCCACACTTCTGACTGTACCCAGTGCTTGTATAAATAAATAAATAAATCTTTTAAAAAAATAAAATAAATAAAATAAAATAAAAGTCATATATGAAAAACCTACAGCCTATATCATTCTTTTCTTTTTTAAAAATTTTAAAATATTTATTTATTTATTCATACAAGAGCTGTAGTATAGGCCAGAGGTGTGTGGGGGGAAACAGAACAGGCAGATTGACTGAAGTCCACTGCTGAGGGGAGCAACAGGTGAGTCAGGAGAGGTCTGCTGTGCCATGTGGGTTGCTCCCTGGCCGATCAGGGATCGAACTCGTGCTGCAGAGGCTGCGGACAGCTTCATAGGTTGCTTCTTAACTCCTTGCACCACCAGGGAGGTCCACCAATATCATTCTTAATGATGAGAAACTTAAAGTTATCCCTTTAATCTGGAACAAGACAGGGATGTGCACTCTCACACTGCTTTCCAATTTAATACTGGAAGTCTTTCTAGAGGATTTGTTAGAGCAATTGGGTAAGAGAAAGACATACAAGGTATCCAAATAGGTCAAGAAAAAAATAAACTATTAATATTTGCAGATGATATAATAACATATATAGACCCTAAAAATGCCACAGAAAAACTAGTTAAAACAATAAATCAAGTTAGTAAAGTTGCAGGTTACAAAATCAACACAAAAATCAATAGCTTTCTCACATGCAAACAATCTCTGAATAAAAAGTAATCAATAAAAACATTCCCTTTAAAGTTGTACCAAAGAAAATTAAATAACCTGAGAATAAACCTAAGAAAGGGAGTGAAAGACCTACACAAAGAAAATTATAAAATGCTGATAAAAATCATAGAAAAACAAAGAAATGCATAGACATTTACTGTTCATGGATATGCAGAATTAACATTAACAAAATGGCCATCCTATGAAAAGCAATTTGCAGATGCAATGCAGTTCCAGTAAATATTTCAATGGCATTCTTCATAGTAATAGATAAAACACTGCTGAAATTCATATGGAATCACAAAAAAACTAAAATAGCAAAAACTCTCCTGACTGAAAAAAGGAAGAATAGAGCTATTACACTTCCAGACTTCAAACTATACTACAAAGTCATAAAAATTAAAACATCATAGTACTGGAACAAAAACATACAGACAAATGGAATCAAACTGAAAACCCAGATATAAAGCCTTACATATATGGTCAACTAATCTATGACAAAGGAGCAAAGAACATGCACTGGAAATATAGGATAGTTTCTTCAATAAAGCTGCTGGGAAAAATGGACTGCATCATGCAAAAGAATGAAACTAGACTACTACTTCATAACACACACAAAACCAATTCAAAATGGATAAAAGCCCTGAATGTAAGACTTATAACCATAAAATATATAGAAGAAACACAGGCAAAACAATTCAGAAATATAGCTCAGAACCATCTTTGAGGACCCATTCCCTAATGCAAAGAAAATGAAGGAAAAGATAAAGAACTGGAACTACATCAAACTAAAAGGCTTCTGTGTAGCAAAGGAGACAATAACCAAAATGAAGACACACCCCACAGATTGGGAGAAAATATTTGCTCTCCATACAGCTGATACAGGACATATGTCAAAGATCTACAAAGAACATGCACAACTCAATGAAAACAAAGTAAATAACCCAATGAGAAAATAGGCAGAAGACTAAAAACACACTTCTCCAAGGAGGAAGTGCGAATGGCTAACAGGCGTATGAAAAAATGCTCAACATCACTTATAATCAGGGAAATGAAAATCAAAACTGCAATGAGATACCACCTCATGCCAGTTAAGAATGGCCCACATTTAAAACAAAACAAAACAAAAACTGGGAACAACAAATGCTGGCGAGAATGTGGAGGAAAAGGAACCTTCTTACACAGTGGTGGGGATGCAAACTGGTTCAACCACTTTGGAAAGCTGTGTGGAGGAACTCAAATTACTAAAATATGAGCTACTATATGACCTAGCAATTCTATTCTTTTTTTAAAAGATATATTTATTTATTTATACAAGAACCAGGGTACAAGCCAGATGCGTGGGAAGGTGAGAGGATTCACCAGAGACAGAGCAGGGAACAGAACATGCAGACTAATGAAATACACTGCTGAGGGAAGCAGCAATCACTACAGGAGGGGTCTGCTACACCATGTGGGACCCTCGCAGGCTGGCCAGGATCAAACTGATGCTGCAGAGGCTGAGGACAGCTCCACAGTGCTGCGCTCAACCACCTGGGCCACCAAGGGAGGCCCAGCAATTCTATTCTTAAGAATCTACCCAAAGGACACAAAAACTTGAATTCACAAGGAATCCTACACTCCTATGTTTATTGTAGCAATATTTACAATAGCTAAGATATGGAGAAGACCTAAATCCCCAAAACAGATACTGGATGAAGAAGATGTGGTCTATATACAGGTTGGCATACTACTCAGAAATCAAAAATAATACACTAGTCATTCACAGAAACATGATGGAGCTGGAAGTGATTATGCTCAATGAAATAAGTCAGAAGGAAAAAAGAAAATACCAGATGGTTTCACTTATAGGAAGAACATAAGGAACCATATAAGGGGTTAGGGAAGAACAAAAAAGACAAAAGTGGCAGTCAAACTATAAATTGCAGACATTCATCAGGAGAGGGGGAAAGAAAGGGGTCAAAACAGGAGGGAAGAGTACAAGAGTCTATAGTAATGGTTCATGGGTCTTCCTGACGGTAATTTTATGGGGACAACACCTGAGAGGAGAAATCAGACATTGTGCAAAAATGAACAACAATGTAAAAATATAAATAAAAAATAATAATTGGGAATAAATGAGGAATTAAATTAATGACTATCAGAAAACAAATCTAGCTAGGCCTGAAGAGTTCTACACATTAAATGACAGTAATTATGGCATCAATTAAATGTCGAGCCAGGATGGAAGGAGAAACCACAGGTGCTTCTCCAGAGAGAAGACCTGGCACAGGTATTTGTCCAGGTTGTGGGGCTTCAGGTCTGTCTGCTGGGAAATTGAAGCAAACCTTCCAGACCCCCTTCTAGCAGGATCTTTCTCCTTGCGGTGGCGGGGGAGGGGGGAGCTGGATAAAAGGGGTAATAAAGTAATAAGGGGAGGGGGGTAATAAAAGATCCAGCAGGATCTTTCTCCTTGCAAGGTACACCTCGATGGAGATGTGGTGACTCCCAGACCACTGAGGGCTGTGTGAGGAAGAGCAGCAGCCATAGCCACCCTCTGCATGCACAGGAAGGACACCTGGATGTTGGCCAGGATGTGTCTCAGGTGGGCAAGCTCCTTCCTCAGCTGTGGGGCCATCGTCTGGTCGCCCAGGACTGCCATGAGTCTCCACTCAGCTTCTCCTTCATAGGACCACTCATGCTCAGGTAGAAAAGGCTGGTCCTCTCCATCTCTCCTCCGTGTCTCCTCCCATCTTCCTGCAGAGGCTGGGTGCCAGGTCTTCGTGCAGAGTGGGGTCCTCGGTGTTGATGGAGTGGTTGGGGTATTTCCCTAGACACCAATATTTTCTGCGTCTGATGAACAAAGCCCTGATGGATTCCAGGACACTTCTGGAGAGTCAGCTGAAGCCTGGATGTCACTGCTGAGCTTGGCATTATTAGACTACAGAGAGTCTAATAATGAGTCCACTACAGCCTGACCTCCTGTGACCAGCTTCTCTGATGGTCCTCCCTCCAGACTGCTCTTCAGAATGACACCCACAACGATCACACAGGCCAGGAGCACCCGGGGAAGCCTCAGACTGGTGTGAAGATTTTTGATACAGAACACAGAGCAGCCCATGGCCTCTGCAGCACCTGCTGGGGAGCTTTAGAGGTTGGGGAGGACAGGCAACAGGCATTCACTAGCTCCATTGGGCCCTTGGAGTCTGCCTGAGTAGCCAGCGTCCTGAGGAGACACTCCTGACTGTTGGGAATCCTGTGGAGTCCTGGGTCTCCAAAACAAACCTGTGCCAGGCAACGGGCCACGCCATCACCAGGCAAGAATGGGGGGGGGCGGAGACTGAAATGGTTCTAGAACACAGTGTTCTCTGGCCACTCTGCCCACTGCACTGATATAGATGGAATGGCCTGTACAGGACAGGGGCAGGTTGGTAAGTGGTGTTGCTGAGGACAGCTGTTTTCCTAATAAACTCTCTCTTACATTTCAACTGTAGGTGTATTTGGAGTGAGCTTTGAGAGGGTCAAGTAAAAAGGGGGAGCATGTGGTGAAATTCCTGTGAGCCACCCCTTGATGCCATTCCTCCTTTGGTGACAATCAAATGAAGTGACACACACGTAATGTCACACATATGAAGTCATTATGGATGCCATGTTATGGTGTGATGTGTGATCCCCACAGAAGGGGAGTTCTAGGTTCCCTGCTCCACCTTCAGTGATGTAGCTGAGCAGAGAGGGAAACTAACAAGGACTTGGGAGAGAAGACTTTACAGAAGACTTAGAGAAGGAAGGTGGAGCAGAGAGATATGTGAAGAAATCTCCCCTGCTGGCCTCTGCAGCACAAGTTCGATTCCTGGCCAGCCAGGGAGAAACCCACTTGGCGGGACAGACCTCTCCTGTCTCGCCCACTGTTCCCCTCAACAGTGTACTTTGGTCTGTCTGCCTGTTCTGTTCCCCGCTCTGTCTCTGGTGAATCCTTTCACCCCCTGCATCTCTGGCATGTACCCCAATTCTTGTATAAAAATGAATAAATCTTAAAAAAAAAAAAGAAATCTTTCCTGCCGCTTGGCCGTGGGCCCCAATTGGGACCTGTGGGTCGTATGTATGGGCACCTTCATCTTGACAATATTATAGTTCTGCTCCTTTCCCTGCGGGCCTGCCTTGCACCTTCTGCCCTTTCCTGTTGTTCCCCAACAAAAGGTCCTTAGACTTCTGGCAAGGATTCAAGTCTCAGTGCCTGATTGCCTGGGCATTTGCCCACTAGGGGACAGATACCATTATCTGTTGACTGGAAACTATTTTTTTTCTCTCTAATGTGCACAATTCTTTTAAATTCCTTGTCTATTGAGAGTCTCATGCACCAGGAGATTGTTTTGTGTTTATGTGGTGGATGGCAGAACCTATTTAGAGTGGGCAGGTTTGGGGATCCAGAGGTGCTGCACAGTCTGCTGGCTAACAAGGGCACATTACATATGACAGTATATACATTTTTTTTAAAGATTTATTTTATTTATACAAGAACCAGGGTACATACCAGATGTGCAGGAGGGTGAGAGGATTCACCAGAGACAGAGTGAGGAGCAGAACAGGCAGACTGACGGAATACACTGCTGAGGGGAGCAGCGGGCCAGACAGGAGAGGTCTGCTCCCCATGTGGGTTGCTCTGCCGCCGGCAGGTATGGAATCGGCATTGCAGAGGCTGCGGACACCTTCACAGCACTGTGCTTAACGGCCTGCGCCATCAGGGAGGCCCTGTATATACAAATTAAGAATAATATGTGATCAGTCCTTTATCATTAGTGTTGTGTGCAAAAATGTTCTCCCAGTCGGTGGGGTTTCTCTTTGTTTTGGTTATTGTCTATTTTGCTGTGCAGAAGCTCTTTAATTTGATGTAGTCCCAGTTGTTTATCTTTGCCTTCACTATCACTGCTTTGGGTGATGTGTCTGTAAAGATGTCTTTGAGGTGCATGTCATGTAGTGTTTTGGCTATATTTCCTTCTAGTATTTTATGGCTGCAGGTCTTATGTCTAGTTCTTTAATCCATTTTGAGTTGATTTTTGTGCATGGTGTGAGGTAGTAGTCAAGCTTCATTCTTTTGCATGTAGCGACCCAAATTTTCCCAGTACCATTTATTGAACAAACTTTCTTTGCTCCAGTGCATGTTCTTTGCTCCTTTGTCAAAGATTAGTTAAACATAAATCTGTGGTTTTATTTCTGGGTTTTCTATTTGGTTCCATTGGTCCATGTGTCTGTTCTTGTTCCAATGCCATGCAGTTTTAATGATTATGGCTATGTAGTATAGTTTGAAATCTGGGAGATTGATGCCTCCATTCCCTTCTTTTTTTTTTTTTCAGGAGGGTTTTGGCTATTCAGGGTTTTTGGTGGCTCCATATGAATTTCATCAATATATTGTCTATTTCTTTGAAGAATGACATTGAAATTTTAATTGGAATAGCACTGAATCTATAGATTGCTTTTGGTAGGATGGCCATTTTGATAATGTTAATTTTTCCGATCCATGAGCAGGGGATGTCTTTCCATTTCTTTGTGTCTACTTCTATTTCTTTTAACAGTGTTTTATAGTTTTCTTTGATGAGACTCAACAAAAACAAGGAAAATAACCCAGTCAAAAAATGGGCAGAAGAGCTAAGAAGAAACTTCTCCAAAGAGGAAATACAAATGGCCAGCAGGCATATGAAAAAATGTTCAGCATCACTTGCAATCAGGGAAATGCAAATCAAAACTACAATGAGATACCATCTCACATCAGTGAGAATGGCACATATTAAAAAAACTAGCAATAACAAATGTTGATGAGGATGTGGAGAAAAAGGAACTCTCCTGCACTGCTGGTGGGAGTGCAAACAGGTCCAACCACTATGGAGAGCTGTGTGGAGATTCCTCAACCTATTAAAGATAGAGCTTCCATATGATCCAGCAATTCCACTCCTAGGTATTTACCCAAAGGACACAGAAACATTAATTCCAAAGAACACCTGTACCCGTTTATAGCAGCACTATTTACAATAGCTAAGCTTTGGAAACAACCCAAATGCCCAAAAATAGATGACTGGATCAAGAAGATGTGGTACATATACACAATGGAATATTACTCAGCAATCAGAAAAGATAAACACATGCAATTTTCAGCAACATGGATGGAGCTGGAAGGGATCATGCTTAGCAAAATAAGCCAGAAAGAAAAAGAAAAATACTGGATGGTCTCACTCATAGCAGGAATCTAGAAAATCTAAATAAGGGACCAGAATATGGGGGGGGGTGAAGTAGGGATAGGGGTCAAAATAAGGAGGTTGCAATTGTATGGGGAATATAAAAATAAAATTTTAAAAATAAAAAAATAAATAAAAAAGAATGATATGGGAGGGGTGGTGTATAAATTAGTTGTGCTCAATAAGATATTTATTCAAAAGATTTAAAGTTGAAATGTACTCAAGATACAAAGGGGATTAAATTCTCCATGTCCACCAAAGTCCCTAAATTGCAAGTTCACCAGCCTCTTGTCTGTGCTTTCAGATTATGGGTGAAAAGCCAGCATCTGTACAGTTATTTTATCTCTTAGCATGAGGAAGGTGTCTAATTATTTTATTTGAAAGCCTGCTTTTCCTCTCTTGTGGACTCTTGTCATCTCTTTTTGTCAGTTTTCTTTCATACTTTTGATGTTTTTTTGACTTATTTAAAGGAATTCTTTGTGTATTAGGGAAATTAGTACTTTGTTAAAGGCCTGTTTTACCACAAGTTTCTTGTCTTCAGGAAAGTATTTTAGATTTTGTATCATGTAGCTTAGTAATTAAAGAAACCTCCCCTAGTCCAAAATTATTTTAATATCCCCTCATTGTTTCTCCAGTGCTTTCATGAAATCATTTTTTTTCCCCACATTTAGATTTCAGGTCAGTTTCACTTATCTTTTAAGTATCATGTCAAGCAGCCCCTACTTCATATTTCCCTCCACAGCAAATAAGTTACCCCAATACCATGGACTGCACATTTCATCTGTCTCCCAATTGATTTGAAAGGCATCCTCTACATATACTAAATCCCTATGTGTTCTTGCGTTTAAAATGTAGGATTGCAAAGACAACGTGTTGTAACTAATATGTCCAGGCAGAGCATAAGAATTTGTGAACTTGAATTTACCCATTCAAAATCGCACATGGAACAGGGACTATTACCAAATGAGAACACAGTGGATTAAAAGAGAATATATTTATTAAATTCATTTCTTAAGTGTGTGCATGTGGGTAACACAATACTCTTGGCATTGTGAGCACTTTTGGGGGGTCACATTTCTTCTACCAAATCATTGGTTGGTTTAGAAGTAGGTTTTGGTACTACAATGACCTACCACCTTGATCTGAGAGTGGTTAGCTTAGATGGAAAGTTTTCCTTAAGCTTAAAGCAGGTCAAAATGCAGGGACCTTCCTATCTGTCTCTGGATAAGGCATCTCCCTGACTAAGAAATTTGCAGCATCTAGGTCCCAAGCTGGGAGGCAGCCTGAGAAAACAAACTGAGAACAGGAGAGTAAAAGAAGGGGATTGGGTGAACCTACCTTTCAAATTAATTAATTAAATTGCTACCCCTAGAGATTTCCTAATATCACACTTTGATAGAAGGCTAATCAATGACCTTCTCTTTCAAGACCTGCTACTTGTACTTTGATACTTGCATCTAAATTATCCTTACATCCAGCTTCTCTAAGATGCTGAAAAATCTAGAAAGTTCTCTTCTTGCATGATCTGCCCCTAATCTCTCTTTGAAGTCACTCTCTTTCAGTGCAGAACAGGGTGAGAAGGGAATTTTTTAAAACTCAATAGTGTCAAATAAAATTCTAAAAGCTTCACATTAATACCAAACCAAGCAAAGACAACACACAAAAAGAAAACTACAGATCAATCTCACTAATGAACACAGATGCAGAAACCCTCAACAAAATCCTAGCAAATCTAATCCAACAATGCATCAAAATGATAATACATCATGACCAAGTGGGATTTATACTAGGGACACAAGGATGATTCAACATCAAAAATCAATTAATGTAATTCACCAAATCAATGAATAGAAAAATAAAATCCATATGATCATATAGATAGATGCCAACAAAGTGCTTAATGAAGTTCAACATACATTTATGATAAACGCCCTTAATCACTTAGGATAAAAGGAACATATATTAACATAATAAAAGCCATATATTACAAGCCTGCAGGTCACATCATTCTCAATGGTGAACAATTGAAAGCCTTTCCATTAAGATCTGAAACAAAAGGAGTATATTCATTCTTGCCAATGCTTTTCAATACAGTATTGGAAGTCCTAGGAAGAGTAATTAGGCAAGAGAAAGACATAAAAGCAATCCAAATTTGGAAACAAGAAGTAAAAACAATGACTGAAAACTAATTAAAATAATAAACTAGTTTAGTAAAATAGCAGGTTACAAAAGCAACACAGAAAAATCAGTAGCCTTGGGCCTCCCTTGTGGCACAGGTTGAGCGCTGGGTTGAGAAGTTGCCCGCAGCCTCTGCAGCACTGGTTCAATCCCCAGCCACCGGGTGAGGGTCCCACATGGCGCGCAGACCTCTCCTGCCGCCTGCTTCTCCCCTCAGCAGTGTACTTCATCAGTCTGCCTGCTCTGCTCTCTGCTCTGACTCTGGTGAATTCTCTCACCCTCCCACACTTCTGACTGTACCCAGTGCTTATATAAATAAATAAATTCAGTAGCCTTCCTATATGCAAACATTTAGTCTGAAGATAAAGAAATTAAGAAAAACAACCCATTTGCAATGATACAAAAAAAAATTGTGAATAAACCTAACAAAGCAGGTGAGAGACCTATATAAGAAAATTACAAAACATTTTTAAAAGTAGAAGACACAAAGGTATGTAAAGACATTCCCTGCTCATGTAGCAGATGAATCAACATTATCAAAATAGCCATCGAATCCTACAGATTCAATGGAATTCCAATAAAAATCTCTATGGTATTCTTCAAAGAAATGGACAAATATTGCTGAAATTCATATGGCATCTTAAAAAAACACTGAAGAGCTAAAGCTCTCCTCACTAAAACAGGGAAGGGAGGTATTATACTCCCCAACTTCAAACTATACTAAAATTCCATAATAATATAAACAACATGTTATTGGAATGAAAACAGATATAGAGACCAATGGAATCAAATTGAAAACCCAGAAATAAAACCACACATATACGGTCAAGTAATCTTCGACAAAGGAACATACACTGGGAGAAAGGAACCCTCTTCAATAAATGGTGCTGGGGAAACTGGACTGTCACATGCAAAAGAATGAAATCAGACCAAAACTATCTCACACCTGAAGAAAAATTAATTCAAAATGGATAAAAGACTTGGATGTTATACCTGAAACCAAAAAACATAAGCAAAACACTCGATGACATAAACTTCATAAACATCTTTGAGGACTTGTCTCCTGAAGCAAGAAAAATAAAGGAAGAGATAAACAGTGGAAACTTCATCAAACTAGAAAGCATCTGTACAACAAATGAGACAGCAACCAAAATGACAGCAACCACAATACTGTAAGGGAGAAAATATTTTCACATTATGCATCTGATGAGGGACTTTGTGAAAGATCTGCAAAGAGCTTAAAAAATTCAACAAAAACAAAGCAAACAACTCAATCAAAAAATGGGAAGAAGAGAAAAAAGACACCTCTGCAGAGAACTGCAAATGGCCAAACATCACTCATATAAGGGAAATGCAAATTAAAACCACAATTATATACCACCTCACACCTGTGAGATTGGCCCATATTAAAATACTAGAAACAACAAATACTGGCAAGGATGTGGTGAAATAGGAACCTTCTTACACTTCTGGTGGGAACGTAAACTGGTCCAGCCACTATGTAAAGCTATGTGGTGGCTCCTCAACACATTAAATATGGATCTACCATATGATCCAAAGAACAAGAAAACACTAATTCAAAAGGACATATGCACCCCTCTGTTTATTGCAGCACTATTTATAACAGCCAAGATGTGGAAACAACCTAAATACCCCAAAACAGATGAATGGATCAAGAAGATGTGGTAGATATACAGAATAGAGTACTACTCAGTGATCAAAAAAATATAAATCCATGCCATGGATGAAATTATGTTAAGCCAAATAAGGCAATACACACACACACACACACACATACATATCTATATCTATATCTATATCTATATCTATATCTATATCTATATCTGTATCTATTAGATGGTTTCACTTATATGTGTAATATAGAGAAACCAAACAAAGGTTCAGGAAAATGACAAAACTTACAGGCTAACCATATATCTGAGGCATACAACAGGAATGGGGGAGGGGGAGAAATTTTCAAAACAGGGGACTGTGGTGATGGATCACGTGTGTTATCATGGTAGGAGAACTACAGGGACTACACCTCCGAGAAGAAATCAAATACTGTCCAAAAATTAACAACAATGTAAGAAAATATATAAATAAATTTTATTAAATAAATAAGACCATACGGTGAAAAAAAAAATTACAGAAATTCATCTCAATCTAAGAAATAAACCAGACATTGCAAACCAAAAGGCCCAAAGAGTTCCAAACAAAACAGTAACAGAGACACACACACACACCAAAATACATTATAATAAAGGTGTTCAAAAACCAATGACAAGAAAAGAATATTTAAAAACGAAATGGAAAAAAAAAAGAGTAACTTACAAGGGAACACCAATGAGACTGTCAGCAGCAGAATTTTCTGCAGAAGCACTATGGGCCTGAAATGACAGAAAGGAGATACTTAAATTACTTAAAGAAAAGACTTCCAACCCACAATCCTTACACATACAAGACTAATACTCAAGACAGAAGAAAGAATAAGGTGCTTCACAGAAATTCCAAAAGGGCTGTTATAAAGCAATAAAATGATGAATATTGTTGCAAAAGACACTTAACATGGAGGAGGAAAATAACAATGTGAGGACTCCCTGGTGGCGCAAGGGGTTAAGCACCGCACTATGAAGCAATTTGCAGCCTCTGCAGCAAGAGTTCGATCCCCAGCCGGCAGGGAGCAACACACATGGCACAGCATACCTCTCCTGTCTCGCCCACTGCTCCCCTCAGCAGTGTACTTTGGTTGATCTGCCTGTTCTGATCCCCACTCTATCTGGTGAATCTTCTCACCCCCTGCATCTCTCTGTACCCCAGCTCTTGTATGCATAAATAAATAAATCTTTAATAAAGAAAATAACAATGTGAGAGAACCAGTCAGAGAACCAGAGTCCATAATGTTCGGTGGATCACACACATAACACACCACATACTAACCTCAGTAGAACCTTCAAACAAAAATTAATAGAAGTAACTCAATAGATAATGGAAATGAACTTGAACAAAACGTAACTAGAAGTCCTTAAAATATACCAAGACAAGAAAAACAAAAAAAAAAATCAAACAAAGAAAACAAAAAGCATAACAAATGGCAATAAGCCATTACATATTGTATAATATCTATATAGTGAGACTTTATATATTCATATATATTTATGTCTATTGAGTCATAACAAACATATATCTCAATAATAGCCTTAAACATAAATAGCTTGAACTCACCAGTCAAAAGGTATAAAGTGGCTGAATGGATATCAAAATACAATTCAATCTTGTGTTGCTTATAAGAAACTCTTTTTTAAAGATTTATTTATTTATGCATACAAGACCTGGGGTACAGGCCAGAGGTGAAGGGGTGGTGAGAGGATTCACCAGAGACAGAGTGGGGAACAGAACAGGCAGACTGACCGAAATACACTGCCTAGGGGAGCAGCGGGCCAAACAGGAGAGGTCTGCATAGCTCCCTGGAAGGCAGGGAATAGAACTCATGCTGCAGAGGCTGTGGATAGCTTCACAGTGCTGTGCTTAACCCCTTGTGCCACCAGGGAGGCCCTATAAGAAACTCTTTTTATCAACAAAGACAAGCACAGACCTAGAGTTAAAGACTGGAAGATAGTTATACAAGCAAATGGCAACCCACCACCCCACCACAAACCCCCCCAAAAAAAAAATCAGGATCAGCTATACTTATATATGGTGAAAATGAACTTCCAGTTAAGAAAGGTAATGTGAGATAAAGATGAATGCTATTTTATGTGCAAGTGTCTAATTGAACAAGAAATAATAACATTCCTAAATATACATTCACTGAATGATAGAGAACCCAGATACGTAAGACAACCAATAAGTGAATTTGAGAGATTTTGATAACAACTTGATAATAGCAGGGAATTTTAATACTCACATACAGCAACAGAGAGATCAACAAGAAAAACAATAAATCATGAAATAATATCCTTAAATTAGGAGTTAGACCAAACAGACATCAATAAAACCTTCCAACCGAAACCACTGCATAGATTTTATTAAAGGACACACAGAACTATTTAAAGAATTTCAACAAATTCAATAATAGAACATATCTTGGGACACAAGTTAAGTGTGAGTAAAACTACAAAGATTTAAATTATGCCTAGTATTTTCTCTAACCATAATTCATAAAGTTAAAAATCAGGAAAAAAATATGACTATATGGAGATTAAACATGTTCCTTAATAGCTGGATAAATCAAAGTAGAAATTAAAAAGTAACTTGAGACGAATGAAAATGATGATAGAAGCTACCAGAATCAAAAAGCAGTCTTAAGGGGAAAGATAATTGCAATGCAGGCCAAAGTGAAGAAAGTAGAGAAATCCTAAATAAACAATCTAATATCACATCTCAAGTAACTTGGAAAAGAGGAACAAACAAGACCAAAGTTAGTAAAAGAAGGAAATAGTGAAAATAAGGACAGAAGAGAATGAAATGTAGATCAAAAAGCCTATTTAAGGGCCTCCCCGGTGGCGCAGCGGTTGAGCGCTGGGTTGCGAAGCTGCCCGCAGCCTCTGCAGCGCCGGTTCGATCCCCGGCTGCTCCCCGGCCACCAGAGGAGGGTCCCACATGGCGCGCAGACCTCTCCTGCCGCCCGCTGCTCCCCTCAGCAGTGTCCTTCGGTCCTTCTGCCTGCTCTGCTCCCCGCTCTGGCTCTGGTGAATTCTCTCACCCTCCCGCGCTTCTGACTGTACCCAGTGCTTGTATAAACAAAAACAAAGAAAGAAAGAAAGAAAGAAAGAAAACATGCCTCTATATAAAAATAAAAAATAAAATAAATAAATAAATAAAAAAAAAAAAAAAAAAGCCTATTTAAAAAAAAAATGTAACTCATAGTCTGGCTTCACCTCCAGAGAATGGAATTTAATACATCTTCATGGGGTTCACAGTATTAAGTGCTTTTGAAAACTTCAAACTGCTTCATATCTAAGTCATTGCTCTAAAACTTCAGGATTCTTTGCTTATTTTCATTTAACTGCATTTAAGCATGTTGTTTGTTTAAAAAGAAGGAAATTTTAAGTGTTGTATTCATACAACTGAATAGAAAAGAATTAAAGTAAACCATGCTCTCACACCATACAGCAAAAACAACCTAAAATTAATCAAAGACTTGGGTGTAAAACTTGAAACCATAAAAATACATAGAAGAAAACGTAGGCAAAACATTTCATGATATAAGCTTTAGTGATGCCTTTAGGGATCCATCCCTAACAGGAAAGAAAACAAAAGCGGGCATAAATAACTGGGACTACATCAAACTAAAAACTGCTGTACCATGAAAAAAAAATAACTAAAATAAAGGATACCCAATTGATGTTAGAAATTATTTGCATAGCATGCATCTTACAGAGGACTGATAGAAAGACATATAAAGAACTTGAAAAACTCACCAAAAATAAAACAAATAATCCAATTAAAAATGGGCAAAAGAACTAAGCAGACACTTCTTGAAATAGGACATTAAAATGGCCAACAGAAACATGAAGAAATGTTCACAATATCTTATTAGAGAAATGCAAGTCAAAACCACAATGAGTTACCATCTCACTCTGTGAGGATGATAGCAAGTGCAGGTGATGACGTGGAGAAAAGGGAACTCTCCTACACCATTGGTGGGAATGCAAATTGGTGCACCCTTACAAAAGCAATATAGAGGTGTCTCAAAACATTAAAAATGGATCTTCAGTTCAACCCAGGAATTCTACTCAAAAACACCCATTCAAAAGGAAATGTACACTCTCTTGTTTACTGCTGTGCTGTTTACTACAGATAAATTATGGAAACAATCAAAGTGCTCCAGAACAGATGAGTGGATCAATAATACAGGAGATATATATAAAATGGAATAGTACTTAATGATCAAAAAGATAAATAAATAAACTCATGCCATTTGTGGCAACATGGATGGAGCTGGAAGAAATTATGCAAAGTAAAATGTCAAAAGGAGATAAATAAATACCAGATGGTGTCACTAATATATGGAATATAAAGTAGTAAAATTAATAGTCAGATAAAGGCAAGCTTGAAAACAAACCCTTTATAGCTGTGTACAGAATTGAAGCACCAAGATGGGGAGGAGATGGGAAGGGTTAAAACCAGAGGGAAGGAAGCACAATGGTCTATGGTGACAGAATACGGGCGACTTGGTGATGGGTGCACTTTGTTGGTAACATCTGATGGGGGTATCCCAATATTACTCAACTTAAAAAAAATAAAATTTTTTAAACAAGAAAGTTATTAACAGAAAAATAATTGTAGTCTTTAACACTACACTGATTAGAAAATTCTCCAAAGCATTCCAATTTTTGTTGGGTTTTCAGAAAAGTTTTATAAATTATCAGGATGCAGTTATTGAAGACTCACTCATCATTCTGAGTGTCATGAACCAGAATGAAAATGACAAACCCATGTTTGTCAGTCGAGAATTATGCTGAGAGCACTTTCTAAACATTGCAAAAATATAAAACCATAGTTTAAAACTAATAAATTGAATAGTCTTCTATACTCAGCTCAATGAAAACAAGTTCTGTTAAAAAAAAGACATGGCTCACAAATTTCCAAAGTGAAGAAAACATATGATCTAACTGCATATTGTTAGTGATATAATACCATTGCCCAATCTCCAACAAAAGTGATTTGATACTAAATTCACAGAAATCCAATATATGAGTGACTCTTCTCTTTGTTTATATATCCTTTTATCTTACTTAGTGTAATGAATTTTGTTCTGGGCCCCATAGCCACAAACATATTGACATATCATCTCAAGTGTAAAGATGTTTTGTAAAACGTTTTGTAAAATCATCAAGGCACGCTAAGAACAATAGGCTCTTATATGCTTACCCTTGGGAGTGATCCATATGCTTTGGTCACTGCTCAAAAACAGTCACAAGGCCCCACCTAACTATGAGTGAGTTGGTAACCTGAGAAGCATGCCGATATTCAATGAAGAGTACATGCAGCTCTTACAAAAGTAAATCATCACTGAAGATTTAGATTCTGTTCTATACGCCTGAGAGTGGATACAGATAAATTGTGTAACACGGACAAGTTCATATGCTGCACTGTTTTGTCTTTAATTAGGCTTTTAAAAAAAAGTGCAACATTGAGCTAATTATTTTCAAGAAAGTCTGTTATAGGATCAAACAGTGCAGACAGTATGTTTCCCCCCAAATAATAGAATAATCTTAAATCTTAACATCAACACAAATGTCCCAAATTAGTAGAACACCTGAAGTCAATGTAGAGTTAACAGGGGTTTATGTCATTTTTACATTCTTACTTAGGATATATTTACATTGACTATACCTCCTGAATGTCACTGCACTCTC
This sequence comes from Talpa occidentalis, assembly GCF_014898055.3. Taxonomy (NCBI): domain Eukaryota; kingdom Metazoa; phylum Chordata; class Mammalia; order Eulipotyphla; family Talpidae; genus Talpa; species Talpa occidentalis. The sequence goes on along the minus strand of NW_023604295.1, from coordinate 91,594,357 downwards.
CCAGGTCTTTATTATTTCACATAATTGAATACACTGTTTGCCACCATTTAAATATATGAGGTCAGCAAAATTCATTAGCAATTTTGAACAGATAAAACTATCTCTTCAATATTTATAAAAAAAAACAGTAACTTCCATATCTGTTTCATTCAAACTATTAGACACAGTCATGAATTTTCTAAGTGTTGTTTTTTTTCTTTTTTCTGACATCACATCTCCCATAAATAATTCATTTCTTGAACAGCTTCATATAGGTCCATACTTTTGAAATTATAATTTTAGTTCCATTATTTATCACATTTTTAAGACCACACTGAATAGATGTTAAAATGGTGTTTTGTTAAAATCAACAAGGCACGCTCAATGAGAGGTGCAATCTGTAACCATAGTAACAACAGTAGTTTCAGTGAAAATACACATTAAGGACACACTCTCCTTGGCATTTGAAAACCCACTGTTTTCACATTCTATTTTGAAACTATCTTTTAGTTTGAAGTGAAAAGATAAAGCATAGGGCCTCCCAGGTGGTGCAGCGGTTGAGCTCTGGACTGCAAAGCTGCCCGCAGCCTCTGCAGCGCCGGTTCAATCTCCGGCCGCCAGCGAGGGTCCCACATGGTGCGCAGACCTCTCCTGCCACGCCCGCTGCTCCCCTCAGCAGTGTATTTCATCAGTCTGCCTGTTCTGCTCCCCGCTCTGGCTCTGGTGAATTCTCTCACCCTCCCGCACTTCTGACTGTACCCAGTGCTTGTATAAATAAAATAAATCTTAAAAAAAAAAATAAAGCATAGTTTTTAGTCAATAGATAGACATAAGGCTTTTAAAAACATTCCACTAATTGCTGTTTTAAAATCTGTAATATCAAACTTATTTGTTTCAAAATGCTTATTTTGAAAAATCTAATACACATTAAATATGTTACTCATAATCTGACCACTCTCCAACTCAGTTCTTTGGGCCAGAATGCTAATAATAATAGCGATAGAAGTTTCTTTTTGTATCATCTTAATACATCACTCTATTTAATCTACATATCACTTTAGTAGGAAGAAACTGCATAATTTTTCTCAAGTCTTTAATCCACACATCATAACCAAAGTACATATAAATTTATTTTTAGTTTTAGTTTATCTGTTAAATTCAAAACTCATTCCCTTCAGCATGGTTTTGATTCAAATACAAACTCATATACAACCAACTCCCAATTACTCATTCCTGAGTACCTACTATATGCTGGACTGTAAGCTAAGCTATGAAACAGAAAAGATGAATAAGGACTAATACCTTCCCTCAAGGAGTCTTATAGAGGAAAATGAAAGGTAAACAAATAGTATAGTGTGGTAAGTACTCAGAGTAGGACCAATTATAGAGGCAGTAAAAGCCATTATTTTCGTTTCCATTTTCTATTCCTGAGTAATAAACTACACAGAACTTTGTAACTTAAAATAATATTAACTTTTCCTCTCATGGTTCTGTGGGTTCACTGAATTGGTAACAGCTGATGTACGAGCTCAGCTTCCATTGTTGGCCAATGCTTTTGCATGGCCTTTCTAAGTAGCTTCCCACAGAATGGCACTTGGGTTCTAGAGTCATATCTCTCAGAGTCAATGTTCAAGAGATTAAAGACACAAAGTCTCTCATACCTCAATTTAGAAAATATGATCACTTCTTTTGCACAGTTTTGGTTACCGAGTGTCCACATAGACTCAACATGTAAGGTAAATTGTAAAAAGATATGAATCTTGATAGACATGATTTGTTGGGGAACATCTTTGGAGACTTTCTATCACAGGAGGCAAATCATTTCAGTTTCAATAATACATATATTCTAATCTCTTCTCCTTTTGGCTCACAGATGATCAATAGGGTAGCTATCTTGGACTAATATGAAAATCAATGAAGAATGAAATCACTACAGTTAAAAAAAAAAGGAGCACCTTTATTCAGTCAAGCAGTCAAGTAACATGTTTAACCAATGAAAAATTGATCAAGAAGATGTGTGCTCAATGTACTGAATATGGGAGAGTTGGAGTAAATTAGAAAAATTTTAGCATATCTCCCTTCAACAACTTCAGCAAGAACAAATTTCATTAATCCTAAAAAAGTCAAAACATTTACAGTTCATCTACATCAAGTATTTTTCTTGTGTAAAATTATAGTTTCTAATTTTTATTACAAAAAATGTCCAATGCATATAGTTATACCTGATATGACTAGAATTATTAAATCAATGGCTAAATACATCTTAAATATTGACATACCTTGCCAAATTGCCCACCCAAAAATCTGCATTGACATACTTTCTTCAACAACAGAGCTCATTATTTACATCAACTCCAACACTAGATATACCCAATCCTTTGACTATTTGCCATTTCAAGGGATTTAAAAATAGTATCTCATTTTGGGCCTTCTCTGGTGGCGCAGGCGGTTGAGTGCTGCACTATGAAGCTGTCTGCCGCAGCCACTGCAGCACCTGTTCTATCCCGGTGGCTGGCCAGGGTCCCACATGGCGAGCAGACCTCTCCTGTCGCGCCCCTCAGCAGTGTGTTTCATCGGTCTGCCTGTTTTGTTCCCCGCTCTATCTCTGGTGAATCCTCTCACCCTCCCGTGCATCTGGCCTGGACCCTGGGTCTTATATAAAATAAATAAATAAATCTTTAAAAAACTTAAAAAAAAATAAAAATAGTATCTCATTTTAATTTTGAGTGAAGTTTAATGGTTATACATATTATTCATATTTACATTATATTATGGAGAAATATTTTATATCTTTTGTTAATGATTTTTATATAATTTTTATTGGCATAGGTGTTCTTTATATTGAGAATCTTTAACTTTCTGTTCACATGCTTTCCCAATCTTTTGTCTATTATTTTAGTTCCATCACAGTCAAGATACAGAATAGTTAAACACTAAAAACAACTCCATTGCACAATCTATGATCAAATCCTCTCCCCACTCCAGCAGTTGGCAACCACTGTTCAGTATTTTTCATCTTTTTGAGAATATAGTATGAACAGAACCTTAAATTATGTACCCTTTTGAGATTACACCAAGATATACAGCCTTTTGGTTTCTTTTACGCAATATGACTTTGAGATTCATCCAAGTTGTGTTACATGTATTAATATTCATATATAAATAATATATTCATTTTCATTCCTGAGTGTGAACACACCATCATTAATTTATCCAAATATCTGTTGGAAGTCATTTTTGTTAATATGAATGTAGCTGCTATAAACCCCATGTATAGTTTTTGTTTGTTTGTTTGTTTTTTATGAGCATGAGTTATCATTTTCCTGGCATAAATATTCAGATTTGAGATTGCTAGGTCATATGGTATGTTTAACATTTAAAGATAGTGCAAAACTGTTTTGAATGGCTGCATAATTTTGCATTCCATCCAACAATTTATGAGAAATTTAGTTGTGCATCCATCCTCACCAATTGTTGGCACTGTATTATTTTGGACATTCTAATAAACACATTGTGGTATATAAAATGATTTTGAATAAAGGTGTGTTAAAGTCTTTTATCATTATTGGTTTTTAAATTTTTCTTCACATTTCAAAAACCTTATTACACAGTTTACTCTGCTAACTGAAAGAATAATTTTACAATTTGGTAGGTTATTTGGGGACCTGAAATTGTTACTATCATTTAATTTAAGTGGAAAAAAATTTTGAGCATTCCCAGGCCAAAATAAACAATCAAGTCAAACTTCTTTAGTGTTCTACTTTAAGATTGCAGGGGAAGCATGCAAAAGTTTAGAAACAGAGTTTTTAAGATTATAATACATTAAAAAAAATATTTCTGCATAACTATACTTTCATTGGCCAAAAAAATACCCCAAACTTTACTTTGTTCCTCCTAAAAAGTATTTTTGTAGGATTCTATTTAGTCTTAACACAACCATATATACTTTTGTTAGCATCTGTGTGGTATACTTTTTGCCTGTTTCACTATAATCTGTGACTGAATTTTGTCTTTTGGACATAGCACACAGTTGGATTTTTGTGTTTCTGGTCAAGGTTAAGAAATCCCAGAATTTTACCTATTCACTTTTATTTTGAGAAAATAACTTGTTTTTATTTTGTGCATTTTTTTCAATGTAGCCTTTGATTTTCCTGGCTTTTGTTTGATTTTTAAATTCTATCCCCCTTTTTTGGTAGTTTAGTTTGACATATATTTCCTTGTCTTTCTTCTCTGAAGAGAAGAGACTGTTTCAACTAAGCACAAGTTTTAAGTTAGTGGATACTGCACTTAAGTGTTTTGTTTTCAAATCATATCTTTAATTTCCTAGAAAAAAGGAAGTATTTTTTTAACATCCCATTATTTATGGATATGATATCCTTAAAATCTCTGAAGATCTTAATAACTACATTATTTTTAAAATTTCTTGTTTCTTTAGTAACTATTTTGGTAATTAAGTTAATTTGTTTAAAATTGGTGTCTCCTTTTATGTTACTTGTTTCCTTTAAATTTGATGATACTTGGCTTTCCGTATGTATAGATGAAGACTTGAGGTAAAAACTTGAAGTGCTTTTCCTCTGCCATATGAGAATTCTATTTTACTTTCAGTGAACGCAGATTCTAATCATAGGCACCTTCAGCGATTATAAATGGAGTGGCAAGTCACTGCAGCAAGACAATGTGTGGGCAGCCTATCTTCAGTTTCTTTTTGTAGGTAAGTGGCCAATGCCCTTAATCTCCAGTCCTATTGTTTTCTGTGTTAGAACTCCCACCTCAGAGAGACCTTTTCTTAGTTTTAGCATGTTGGCAAACTCCTAACCTAGGTACCTCAAAGATGAATGGAGAGGCTTACCTGGTCCACTCTTTAATTGATTGAGCTTTCAATAATCTGCTGCCTTCTAGAAATTCCACATTATACATTTTCTGCTTTACAGCTCTGCTGTTTATTTTTGTTTTAATATTTCTTCAGTCATTTCAATGGAATTCTACTTTTTTAAAGATTTATTTATTTATGCACACAAGAACTGGGGTACAGGCCAGAGGTGTAGGGGGCGAGAGGACTCACCAGAGACAGAGTGGGGAACAGAACAGGCAGAGTGACTGAAATACACTGCTGAGGGGAGCAGCTGGTGAGTCAGGAGAGATCTGCTGTGCGTATGGGTAACTCCCTGGCCGGTGATTGAACTTGTGCTGCAGTGGCTGCGGATTTCTTCATAGGTTGCATCTTAACTCCTTGTACCAACAGGGAGGCCCCCTCAATGGAATTCTACTTTGGTAATTTCTCTGAAGATCTGTTATTTCTAGATAATTCCTTTTCTTTGACTTCAGGTTCCAGAAATCACAACTGCTAAAGGAGTACATGTTCTAGCAATGAATTTATAGACTCCAGTCCCTTCTTAGTGACTCAGAATCTGAAGTTGTTATGGAAGTTTCTGAGGCCTCCTAAATAGAGGCTGGGATAGGGAAGGAATCAGGAGGCAAAGGTATTCTAGCATTATCTGCAATTTTCTGAAATTGGGTACTTTCCATTTGTCCTAGGGTGTTCTGCTTTAATTCTGGTTTTCTCCAAGTGTTTGGTCTTCCTTACTTGAATTACTATAAGTAGAATTCATCTGGGGAAAACCTAGTGAGTGAAAATTTCATGGATATATACCAGGCATTGGAGCAAGCTGCCCAAGCCCAGCATCTTTAAAGAGATCAGGAATGCATGGCACTTTTGCAAAAAATTCTCAATGCTGCCCAAAATACTTACATCAACCAAGATCATGTTTGTCAATGACCTTGTATGCAGGCTTAAGACAAAGAAAAATTTACATATCTTAATTGAGTATTTTCATGTTCCAGCTCACTGACTTTTGTTTTTTAATTAGCCTTAATTCCTCCAGTTTTTCCTGTAATACTTCTTGCCTTAAAATGCTTTTCTCAGGCTTTTCTTGAACACACTCTGAAGAATTATTAGCCTTTTTATTTTTTGAGGAAAAAGACTCTCTACTCTCATAGTTACAGGAAAATATGATTGCTGCAACTGATTTTATACATCAAAATTTTGAGTTTGTAGAAAACCCCCTTTTCCTTTTGCACATTCTGCAGGTCGCCAAGGCAGGAAACGACACATGCCAGGTGGTAGAAGTTCAGGAACATATTATTCTCTACCAAGGGAGTTTTTTATTTCTTTATTTACATGTTCCTTTTTAGCCCACACAATTCAAATAGTGCCTTTTCCTTTTCCACCACTTCCCAGTTTTCTTTTTCTGTCTACAGTTCTGAATAGTTCCTTCACTGTTAGAGAAGTTATCCACTAGTAATCTGAATTGAAACTCCAGTCTGAGGAACTTTATTTTTTTGATAACTGCATTTATCACAGAATGATCAAATGGTGGATTTTTATTTCTTTTATCCAGAACAACTAGAGTCCATTGTTTTCAAGGGCCTTTAGTAAAACCTCTTTGCTCCTTCATTCGTGAGGCCACAATCCTACAAAGTGTTGTAAGTCATAGATCTTCACTAAGAGATTCTATGAAAGCTTTTGCACCAAGGTCACCACTAAGCATATTGCATTTCAAAGTGATACATCTCAAGCCAGCCATACAATCAAGGTCACATCGTCTATAACCAAGACCCTCAGGCCAGGTTTCATGCTGCCTCCTTGTGGTCTGATAATTTAAGAGCTTAGCCATGTGATTTGTTCCCTGCCATCTTAAATTACAGGCCTTAAGAGTGCAGCACAGAAGTATTCTCTCTCTCTCTCTCTCTCTAACCCCGCCCCCCCCAGAACAAGTCAATTTACCTCTCCTTGTTCCTTGGAGCACCTCATATACTTGAAAAGTATTTCAGAACTTTTCCATGCCTGGAAGGTTACATTAAGTTTCTTAACGAGGGAACACAACTTCTGCAAATTTTTCTTTCTTTCTAAAAATGATTTATGACTGTTAACTTTTGGGCAGTGTTTGATTTCTCCTCTTAGGTATAGTCCCTGTAGTTCTCTTACCACCATAGCACTTGGGATCCATCTGAGCACTTCCTTTGTGTATCGTTTCCTCCTTTGACCCATTCCTCTCCCTGTCCCCTGCTACATGCCTCAGATCTATGGTCAGCTTGAAAGCTTTGACTTTTTTTTTTGAACCTTTTGTTTGATTATATTCCATATAAGTGAAACCATCTGATATTTATCTTTTTTCCTTCTGAATTATTTCGCTTAGCATTTTCCCTTACAGTTCCATATTCCCTTTCAGTTCCATCCATTTTGCCGCAGATTGCATGAGTTTGTCTTTTTTGATCTCTGAGTAGTATTTCATTGTGAATAAATATCACATTTTCTTGATCCATTAATCTGTTTTGGGGCATTTAGATTGTTTCCATATCTTGGTTATTATAAATAGTGCTGCAATAAACACAGAAGTGCAAGTTGCCTTTCAAATTAGTGTTTTTATGTACTTTGGGTAGATTCCTAGGAGTGGAACCACTGTGTCATAAGGTAGATCCACTCTTAGTGTTTTAAGGAAACTCCACACAACTTTCTATAGTGGATAGATCAGTTTACATTCCCACCAGCAACTAAGAGTTTCCTTTTTCACCACATCCTCACCAATATTTGTTGTTTGTTGACTTTTTATTGTTATTTTGGGCCAGTCTCACAGGTGTGAGTTTTTGATTTGCATTTCCCTGATAATAATTGATGATGAACATTTTTCCGTATGCCTGTTGGCCATTTGCAATCTTCTCTGGAGAGGTGTTTTCTCAGCTCTCTTCTCATCATTTGATTGGTCACTAGCTTTGTTTCTATTGAGTTAACTTTATGAACTTTGATATCTATTCTTATTAGATGAATAGTGTACAAATATTTTCTCCCATTCAATAGTGTATCTCTTCATTTTGGTTGCTGTCTCATTGGCTGTACAGAAGATTTCTAGTTTGATATAGTCCCCACTGTTTATCTCACTTCTGGAGACAAGTCCTCAAAGATGTTTCTGAAGTTTATGTCATGGAGTGTTTTGCCTGTATTTTCTTCTGTATGTTTCATGGTTTCAGGTCTTACATCCAAGTTGTTTATGCATTTTGGATTTATTTTTGTCTATGGTGTGAGATAGTAGTCTAACTTCATTTTTTTTTGCATGTGGCAGTCCAGTACCATTTACTGAAGACAGTATATTCTTTGTTCCTTTGGTTCCATTATCACAGATTAGTTGGATTAATTGACTATATATGTGTGATATTATTTCTGGGCTTTCATTTCAATTCCATTGTTCTGTATGTCTATGTTCTGGTACTATGCTATTTTCATTATTGTGGCTTTGTAGTGTAGTTTGAAATCTGGGAGTATAAAACTGTCCATCTTCCCCTTTTTAATCAGGAGATGGCTGGCTTTGAAGTGTCTGGCAAGAATGTGAAGTGTCCAGGCAAGAATGTGAAGAGGGCAGCTACACCCAGTCCTTCAGAGGACAAAGATACAGTGCTAGAAGAAGCCAGTGGCACTGTCAGGGCACAGGTTCACCCTGTAGAACATACCAGAGAACAGCCTTGAAGAACATCAGCAGTGAAAATGACAGCCAAAGTCTGGAAGCTCTAGGTCACTGTCAGGTGCCCTAGGCCAACCTGGCAGCTGTGACCCCACATCCGAGCATAGAAGTGGCAGCTTAGCCAGAAGACATGGAGTCACCTACTCCAACTAGTCTGCTTCCTAAACACAGAACTCCTGCACAAACTTCTACCCAATGGGCCACATTCTAACCCTCCATTGCCTCAATCACCCAATTTTTGTGCATCGGATACCTATCTTCATTGTTGCACTTACAAAAACTGCTTATTATGATGAAAAAAATGCGGTTTACCTCAAAGTGATTTTTAAAAATAAATTTATTTTTCTAATACAACCCTCTAGAACCACTATAAAATTATGCAAGATATTTTGCCTACACAAAGCCAATTACTCTTTCAGTTGTAATTGACTCTGATCAATTGGACACCAATTGTGTTATTAAACCAGGTCCATATTCCTTAGTGAACACAGATTAGCCGTTTACAAAATAGACAAAGAGTAGAAGTAAATTGCTTCATTGGTATTGGAAATATGCCATAACCTACTTGAATAAAATGTGTACTCTCCACATTAGGGGTGCTCTTCAAGGAGCCCTCTTTGGTGGACCCCACCACATGGAAGTTCATGCAGCACAAAAGTAGGGGCTGCCCCAGAGAGGGATATAGGATCCCACCATCTAGTCAAATAGAGGCATTTACCTTTCCTCCCTCTTCTCCACTATGCAACCAGTCAAATGTCAGAAAATGGGAGCAGAGGGGGGAATCATGTGGATCATATAACTTAATTTCTTTAATCTCTTTACCTGTAGATCTGGTTAAGTCATAGGAATACTAATTTTGGACAGCATTTTTACATCCTAATGTAACATTAAGTCATGTTTAGCAACTATAACTTTTAACATCTATAAAACATATACATTTAAAGAATCTAATTTTGGAATTTAAAAAGTAACTTGTTTTATATTTCTTTGAAAAAATAATATACATCTCCCATAGAAAATATAAAAAGAATAGATAAAATTTTTAAAGACCACACAGCATATTTATCCCTTAAACAGTTAAGCTTTTAAAAAGGTAAATGTGAACTGAAATCCCACTACTGAGAAATAACCGTGATTAAACTTTGTAATAGGTACTTTTAAAAAATAAAATAATATGATGTACTAATTCCTCCTTTTAAACTATTGCATTTTTGAGAGGATAATGCTAAGAGAATTAAGTCAGAAGGAGAAAGAAAAATACCATATGTTATAACTTATATGTGAAATATAAAGAAACAAAACAAAGGGTTAGACAAAAAAACAGATCAGTAACAAACTCTGACTGTAGAATTGAGGTGGGGGAAGAAAAATGGGGAGGGGCACAATAAGCTATGGTGAAACACTATGGGTTCATTGGTATGGGAACACACACCTGCAGGGTGTGATCCTATACCTCTAAATCATACATTTCAACATTGGTTTCAACCAATGTTGCCTAAATAAATAAACAAAATAATGTATTGCATCACACTACAATTCCTATAGAAAAGTGAAACTCTTGAAACTATCAAAAAATCAATCTATATTATTTTTATTTATATTAGCTCAAGAAAAAAAAATGAAGCATGAATTACAAAATGTTCAGCTCTTGCTTTTTGCTTACATTTTAGACTATTAGTTATCTATATTGACCACAAGATGGGGCTGTGATGTCATATTCCTGCAAGATTTATAAAACAGATAAAACTTTTTGCAAAGACAGATGAAAAGAGTTTAGTAAAAGTTTAATGTGATAATCATTTTTCAGTTATTAATAGTCTTTCAATTAAAAATAATTGTTAATGCTTAGGTAAAGAAAAATATGCTTAATTAAAGCATATGCAAAAGTAAAGCATATTTTTCTTCTCCTAAGCATTAACAACTATTTTTAATAGCCTATCACTTAATAGCATATTACTTAATATGCTTAATTGTCCATTTCTCACTTGGAATTTATTAAGATTTGTCAAATATAAAACTCTTCTGAGTAGGTGCAAAAATACAGGTCAGCATGCAATTTTCTTAAGGATTCTTTTACCACTAAGTCTCCCAAAATTAGTTTATTGTTCAGCAAAAAGTTCATTAGTCATTGAAAATTTACATGAATTTTTATTCTTCACCATTTTAATTCCTTTTTATAATCTAATATTTTCTTTGTAGTGAGAGTGATTTGAAAGTAACAGTATTTTCTTTATAGAATTCATGAAAGTTTCCATTCCATGTGTTAAAACTATTATTAAATTGTACTTATGTTTTATATTGTTAAATAGGCAGAGATTCGTTTAGATTTTTCAATTGAGTATAAGTATTCAGGTTTTTTTTAAGATTTATTTATTTATGCATACATGAACTAGGGTACAGGCCAGAGGTGTGGGGGTTAAGAGGATTCACCAGAGACAGAGTAGGGAACAGGCAGACTGACTGAAATACACTGCTGAGGGGAGCAGTGGGAGAGTCAGGAGAGGTCTGCTGCATCATGTGTGTCACCTCCCTGTCTGGGTATTGAACTCATGCTGAAGTGGCTGTGGACAGCTTCATAACGCTGCATCTTAACCTTTTGCGCCACCAGGGAGGCTGCTTCAGATTTCTTAATCAACCATTTTTCAGTAAAGAATCACATGCCAAAATAACATTACCACCTCAAAAATCAGCAAAGAATCTACTTTTCCAAATATATATTTCTAATCTATTTAAATATAAGGATAAACAAAACATATTTTTTAATCTTTAAAATTACATAAAATGCTGTAAGGAAATTTTAAAATTAAATCCATACATTCCTAGGGCATATATATTCATCTTTCCAACTTTCTAATTTCATTTATTAGAATAATTTAGGTATAGACTACTTTGCATTTAAAGCATGTCCACATGTACAGTTTACTAGTCTTTTTATTAATAATTTCTCATTATATTCTTCTTCAAATTTAATCTAAAATTCATTGTTCACATTAAATAACGTTTTCCACTGCCCCTTTTTCCTCCACAGTGGCTCTTTTGATAGAGTTATTCTTAAAGGAGTCTGTGACTGGCTGTTCTAGGAAAAACACACACACACACACACACACACACACACACACACACAAACAGTGCTGATTCACAAAGGCTACTTTCATGAAGTCTTGAAGACTTTAATTTTCCAAAACAGTCAACTCTAGTCAGAGAGGTATTTACCAAGACTGGCCCTTTGCCATGCTAAAAATTTTATTGGGATTTCCTGTAACTTGAAGAACACTTGGTGAATAGACCAAGCCATGTCTCCAATGAATGACAGATCCCAAGTCACTCTGGGAAACTAGGACAAACAGTAAAATAAGAGTGAAGGAATATATTGAAGACATTCTGTCATTAGGATGAGTCATTCAAGTCACATGTAGATTACTTCCATATTTTTATTCTGTTAAGGTGTATTTGACAAATCACCAGTAGAAGTTAAGTTACTAGCATTTTCTGGATTCCACCCACAACATGGCAGAATAAAGAGATTGGAACTAAGGTTGGTGACCACTGAAAACATGATAAAAAATATTATTTTTTGAATAATGAGGAAATGAGAATTTCCCACAACAGAATTAAATATGGAAATAAAACAAGCAGAGAGAACATCTAAATTTTTAGATGCAAAAATATCTACACCCACATACATCATTGTCAAACTATCAAAAATAAAAAATAAAAAAGGATAGAATTTGGCAGAAAGAAAGGAATACAAAATAAGGGCTCCAAAATTAAGATTTTCCCTTATTTCAGTCTAGACAATCTCCAAGCAAGAAGAGAATGGAAGAAAATATTCACAATCCTAAAAAACAGAAATTGTCAGTCAAGAATTCTCTATCCCACTAAATAATCACCTAAGTATTAAGGAGTAATAAAGGTTATTTCAGACAAGTAGAAGCCAGTGGATTTTGCCATCAGTAGAACAGATCTTCAAGTCATACAAAAAGGAGTTTTTCTACAAGTTAAAAAAATTGAAGCACAAACTCCTTAAGAAAATGGCAAAAGCAATACCAGTACCAACAAGAATACTATGACTCAGCAACACCAAATACTAAGGGTGTGGAAGAAATGGGTTGACCAATATATCAATTTTTGAATGTCAGAAAACAGATACCAGCTCATTAAGGATAAAAACATAGGAATTCAAGAATAACCCTCATGGTAATCATTAACCAAAAATCCAGAATAGACACCCACAGAAGAAGCAAATAAGTTGATAGAAATATTAAGGAAAGCCATCCAGAAGAAGTAGAGATAAATAAAGAGAAATAGAAACCACAGAAAAATAAACAGTTCATATCAATAATAGCCCTAAATGTGAATGATCTGAATACACCAATAAAAAGATATATGCCAACAATTTAGGTTAAAAAAATTCTATTCAGGGGCCTCCCTGGTGGCGCAAGGGGTTAAGCACCACACTATGAAGCAATCCGCAGCCTTTGCAGCATGAGTTTGATCCCTGGCTGGCCAGGGAGCAACCCACATGGCACAATAGACCTCTCCTGTCTTGTCCGCTGCTCCCCTTAGCAGTGTATTTCAGTCAGTCTGCCTGTTTTGCTCCCCACTCTGTCTCTGGTAAATCATCTTACCCCTCACATCTCTGGCCTGTATCCCAGCTCTTGTATGCATAAATAAATAAATCTTTAGAAAAAAAGAAAAATTTCTATTCATTAATACTTTGATTACAAACAACTTATTGAAAACCTAAAGATAAAATTGAACTAAAAATAATAGACTGAAATAAGTTTATACATGCCAATAATACAAAAAATAAATCAGAAACTACTATTCTTATATCTACTAAGTTAGACTTTCAACTTTCAACTAAAAAAGTAATCATAGACAAAGATGAACACTATATAATGATCAAGGGAACAACAACTTACCAAGAAGATAATACATTAATATTTATGCTTCAAATATAATAGCACCTAGTTATAGACCTAGGTTTAGGTCTGTTAACAGACCTAAAACAATTTATCAACAAAAATACATCGTTGGAAATTTCAACATACCACTGACACAAAGGAATAATTATTTAGACAGAAAATTAATAAAGAAATCAAAGCCGCAAATGAAGTACTAGAACAGATGGAACTCTCATCCGCTGTTGGGAAGGCAAGCTGGAACAGCCCCCATCGAAAATGGTATGGACACATCTCAAGAAAATAAAAGTGGAAATTGCATTTGATCCAGCATTACCACTATTAGGTATCTCTCCAAATAACATGAAATATGTAATACAAACAGATCTATCAACAACTATGTTCATACCATGTTTTACAATTGCCAAATCATGGAGTCAACCCAAATGCCTTTCAGCAGATGGATAAACTGTGGATCACATATTCAATGGAAGTTTACACAGATTTGAAGAAAGACAAAGTGGTGGCATTTGGCTCAAAATGGATGGACTCTGAATTGATTATGATGAATGAAATCAGTCCAAAAGTAAAAGACAGCTATCAGATGGTTTCCCTTATCTGAAGAATATAAATATATAAAAAAAAAGATAATGTTTATCAGAAATGTTAGGGAGAAGGGTGGAGGAAATGGGACATGGAAATAAGATGAGTTATGGGCACTGGTATTTGGTGGAGGTAATAAAAAATATTAGAGATTAGACTGGGTACTTTCTAGAAGCATAGCTTCTTAAACTTGTGTTAGGCCCTGAAGGCCATGTATTCAAGTTATGCTGACAGATGGTTTTTAGAATCATCCAGGAAGCTGTTAAATCTTCAGATCCTGAAATCGGGCCAATGACAGTTATGTAGCATTCTGTAAGTAAGACTAGGACTGGCTTATGGGATTCATAACTATTTCATATTCTGGAATATATTCTATCAAAAAAATTGAGTTCAGCAGAACAGCAGAAAGAGGTTATTTCCTATTTCTGGAAGCAGAGTATTTTTCTAATTTTATATTCTTTTTGAGCAATCCAAATAACTGGCTTTGTGGTCTATCATATTCACCCAAACAATATGCCAAACCTTGTGCTGGGCAGTGGGTAGACACCCATACACACACTTACACACACACAAACACAACATTGTTTTCCTAAAAGAGTTTGGAGAAAATGAATATGCTGGACCACTAATTCATATTTGGAGAACATATTCACAGTCAGTTGTATGAGAATAAGGCATTAGAAATTACTGCCACCATGACGAGCAGTTAAAGCCATTCGATACTACATGTATAAACACATATGTGTACCTGCACACACAAATGGTTAATACTGACATAAGTATACTTCCATTTATTCATATTAGAATAGTTATGGTAACTTCTCTTTCCTATTAGTTATAGTAAGTTTATCTTGAAATCACATAATGCACAAATATATTTCAAAGTAAATTATTTCCATTTCTCAAAATATTAATATGATCTAGCAATTCCACTCTGAGTATATACCAGAAATATCCATTTCTGATATTGATCCATTTCTGAAAACATGGCATAAGATTAAAACAGCATTTATTAGTGACAGCCTACATATACTACAACTGAAAAGAACCAGGATCTGGGAGAAGACTTTCCTCTGCGGTGGTACCACAAGGGACATTAAGCTGACTTGCCTGGGTAGAACTCTGCTTTTTAATTCATCTGTTCTGACTGAATGCTTGTATGACATGCTAATTGTTACATATTTGGAATACCATCCCTTAACTATAGTTAACATAACCATGCTAAATTACTAAAATATCTCTTCAACCAATGCTTCTTTCTCCTCTTTGGTGGCATTTACTTTGGGTATTACATACCACCAAAGAGGACAAAGAAAGCAGAATCCAACTTCCTTACTTCCTACAAAGTTCATCTCCCAAGATGTTAATTGTAAATTTTTGTTCAACACCATATCCTCTGGGCTGGAAGAGCACCAGGTCCAGAGTAGGTATATAAAAAAAAAAACAACACACACACACACAACACACACACACACACACTATATGGTTTCTTTCCGCACTTGTAAAATGATTAGATAAAATCCATTTTAAGATTACATATAATACCATTCAATTTATAATTCAATAAACACAGTTTTGACTAAGTCATGATCAGTGAATATACCAAACAAAATTGAGGGAAAAAAGGACAGATTATTACATCCAGTATTTTTTCAGGCTAGTCTACCACATACTCACTTTTAAAAAGAAATCAACAATAATAAAGAAAACAAAAGAAACTTTATTTAAATTACTTTATTTTTCATAATTTTCTAACACACAGTGTTAGAAAGTGAATTTTGGCACCATGGCTTAGAACTTTATTTCAAGTTTAACCTTTAAATTAAAAACAGCAGCTACAATAAAGATACTTAAACCTTACTCGGAGAAATGGCAAAAAAAAAAAAAACAAAAAAAAGAGTCCAACAATGTTGTGTGTTGGGGAAATTTTGGAAAGATAGAGGGGAGCTATTAAAAAGAAAGATAAAATGAACACTGTACTAGAAAGAAATCAAAGTGAGTAATTCTGCCTAAAAAAAGAATAAGGAGACAAAATGCAAAAAGGAAGTAGAAAGGCTCACCAACTTTATTTTCCTGATATAAAATTCAAGTACTTAAAATGTATTTTTAAATCATAAAATGTTACTGCAAAATTTTCTTTCTCCTCATTATTTTCTAGAATTGAAAAGCTAAGCAAAATCTGTTTTGACTTAAGGACATTTGCTGATCTTAGGTAGATACTTGATAAACTTTAAGAAAAGGAAAAGATTTGAAAGCTTTCCTAAATCTAATATCTACTTAATAGCATATACATTGGAACATTAATCTGAGAAACACAGGGCTTGATTTCTACTACAAATGTAAAAAAAAAAAAGTGTCTAAATATCTAAACAAAATGCTTTCAACTGGACATGTGTGTATATTGTGTTTTACTGTTTCTTGGGAAAAATATGATGTGTAAGATTGTTCCTTGTATTCCCTCAGTAATTATTAAAAAGCTACCTGCATAGGTAGGCAAAAAAAAAATCTTACACAATCAATCAATCAATTGCATCATATTCAGTTAGAAGCCTGGTTTTCCGATTGGAAATTGTCAATTTTCATTTATATCAATTTATCTATATGTTATTAAATACCATACTTCCCAGAATTTTGTTAAATAAGAAAATATTATTTATCACTTGTACATTTGTACCTGAATATTTCATCAACTGAAACACAAAATTAAAAAAAAATTATCATTATTCTTAGAGACAATAAGGCACAGAAATAAATATTTACTTTAACTTTTGTCCTTTCTTTTCTTCTTCAATCTGTGTTTTAAGGCTCAGAGCAGACAATAAGAAATATCAAACAATTTTTTTACAAAAAGTTTTTCTAAATGTTTGGCCCAAAATGAAGTTGTTCTGTTGAAGTTATTTAAATATTCCTCTCATCTTCTCAAGCACAACTTCAAAGATATATTCATGTCCGTCATTCATTCCCAAAGAAAATTCAATTCCAAGAAAAGTAAAAAGCTTAGGGATCTATAAATGACACTGCAATGTATCTAGTTCCATTTTTAACAGGAAGCCCTTCATGCAAATGTGTGAGTCTCCCTGGATGCATGAAGCTCCAGCCTTTTCGTGGTGATTCAATAGAGCAATTGTACCTCAGAAATTTGCAGCCACCTCCCTAAAAGAAATGGAAAAAAAGTACATCAGCTTACTATGTTTAATTTTTAATTAGTCATAAAATTCAAATTGTACCATCAAAACCAAAATCTAAAAAAATAAAATAAAATTAAGGCAAAGGCCTCCTCATAATAGCATATTTCTTTTCAATAATGTAATAAATAAAAGCCATAATTACCTGAAAATCTTCTCCCACATTATTAAGTGCAATATTTATGGTAAACGTGGAGGCATCGTGGTGAGGACGAAGAGAACGCTGTCTATCAGGGGAGTATTTTACTACAAAATTCAATAGCGCGAAACCCTAAAAAAGGCAAAGTAAACTGATGGAGTTACTTATCAACAAAAATATAACGTAGAACATTTGTGTGAAAACAGGCCATAAGCAAGAGGAATGGGAGGATAACTACCTTCGTATAATACCCTGCAAAGACCTTCAGTGTAACTGGTGCAATAAACTCCCGGATAAAATGAAGCCATACAGTCTCCAGATCAATTTGCTTCATGTGGATATCATCAGTTGGGACATTTTCATAACCACCAGATATACGGCTATCCTAGAAACAGCATTAATGAAATCATAAAATGTGGTCCACATGCAACTCATATTTATATTGTCTCTTGGAATTTTTTCAACTGCAAGATCATAATAAACAATAAAAATAACAGTTCAATTATAGCACACCATCTGCTTTAACTGTAAAACTATCAAAAATAACTTATATGCCAGGCTTGCAAATGTATCAATAATGAAACAAGTATTACAGACTCAGTAGACTCCTTTCTTTCTTATTTAATGTGTGTGTGAGGTTTGGCTATAAAGTAAATAAAATTGATTTCTGAAGCTCTCCCTTATTCCCTAAAAAATAAATTTTTCACAGAGATCCTTCTGGAAGCTTTATTTACTGTGATGGATGATAGATTCTGCTTAGCTCCTTTTTGGATTACCTACCACTGTAGCGATCTTTCCCTGCTAGGTGTCTCACTTCTATTTTGGAGCACTGCAAAGTCCTCCCATGATCACTTTTCATTATGCTACAACTGGTGAAGTCAAGTACTTCCTCACACTTTGAACTTTTGTCTCCCTGCTCAGCTAACTAGCTGGGTGTGTAAATATTCAGAAGCAGTAATATTCCAAAATATTCCACTTAAATTCCTTGGTATTAAGGAGCTAGCATCTATGGATTTTTAGAGCAAAAAAACATGTTGAATACACACAATACTTCCTGCCAAGTCTTTAACACTGAATGTAAATGCAAAACTGAATTATGCATTCAAACACATTCCCCCTTACATTTACACACACACACACAAATTTGGCAGTCAATCAGATAAAATTTTATCTTAGTATTCTCACTATAACTCCCTGTGAAAATGCAGAGAATAAAAGGTGACTTGCTGAAAAGCAATATCCCACAGGAAAAAAAAAAATAATAATGCATCTTTCCATCCCCAACCTCCAGGACACTGACCCTGAGGGACTATCAGGTCTAATTATATGCATAAATGAGAAACTGAGGCCCACACAGGTAAAAATGTTAAATAGTTACAGAATTAGAGTGGAAACAGAGCTCTCCTGAAGTACTGGCTAGCCATTTCATTCTAGTGTAGGACTCAGAGATGTATGACAACATGGACAAATCCCCTCTGAATTCTCATAATACCTACTATTTTCCCACCCCACATATGCACTTTAGTTTTTTTGTGTGAAATTTCAACTTACATGATGTTTTCCCCCAGACCACTTGCCATAGTTCTCCATTTCTTCCACTAATTCATCACATGCTTTTTCAGAAAATATGGGAAACCAAAAGACATCTGGACAAGGCTATAAAAGATGGCATCACCATTATGAGAATAACATTAATGACTTTTAACTAATAACTGGCATTTTGAAAATGGTAGGACAGAATACTTAATATTCACCTCACATTTTAAGAAGTTCACCCAACATTGTTGACATTATATTTACAAGCAATTCTAATAGGGTTTTCCTTTTTAACTCTCTCATACTATTTTTTTTTCAATTTAAACATCTGTGAAATCAAGATGTATTAGAGAAATGATCAGAGAGCCATTGTGATGTAACTGTAAGATCACAGTATAGGTATATGCTTGGTAAAATTTTCATTCTACCCTCATTGTATTTCTTTGTGCACAAGCACAAGCAGATTTAGTTTTTGTTGCATTTGCTCAGATGACTTTTGTTAAAGTGCATTTTAAAGTGACTATTTTATTTCAAGTAACTCTATGATTTGCCACTGAAATGAAAAATTGTCACTAGGATATATGATAAACTCTTTGTTTTAACAAGTCTTATATAACTCTTCCAGTATGTTCAAGATAAAAAAAAAAAATCTAAATGACTAGCAAACAATTGTCATAGTTTGGTAGTATTTTTTTTTTTTCTCACAGTAAAAAAAAAATAAATTTCAGACTTGAGGATGCTTTACATTCTCTGAAATGAGGTACTAGTTGGAACACTAAAAGAGTTCATTTTTAAAAGGCCTTTCTGAACATATTCTTGGATCCCAATCACTGAACAAATCTGGTGCCAGAGATCTGCCAATCCTTATATTAGTTGTTTCAGAGAACTATGATATTTGGGGTTGTGCTGAAAAAGAAGGTATTATATAAAAATCATTCCTAATTTCCATGCTCGCCATTTCTATAACTACCTGATCCTTGATTCTGCTGACCTAGTAATTCAGTTATATGAATTTAGTCATATGGTGTTTCACAACTTTTGCTGAAGCAGTACTGCAGGGAAGTAATCCCTTCTGGAAATCATCAAAAATGCTCTAGACATCATAGTAGTAACTCATACAAACCTGTTCAACAATATTTTCAGTGAAAATCTTTGGATAATCACGGTTTATATACTTGTCCTTCCAATCCTACAACAAAATCAAATGCACAGATTAAAACTAATTACCTTTTCAGAAATATTTTATAGAAAATATAAATTATGCACATTTTAGAAATCACTAAATTTTTTAATGACTGTGTAGTGAACACAACAGGAATTCTCAGAAACCACTGTTTGTTTTTAAAATTTGCCTGACACTGTGCGTACTCATATAATTCTATGAAACATGACATTTTCATAGGTGAAGATATATACCACACGATTTTAAAACTTGAGTAATTTTTACAGTGATTAGATTTGGATGCTACAATAAATCTAATGCATATATGAAGGGGTAGTTATTTAAAGTGTAAGTCCAGGGCCTCTCTCGTGGCACAGGGGTTAAGACACAACATATGAAGAAATCCACAGCCACTGCAGCACAAGTTCGATTCCCAGCTGGCCAGAGAGAAACCCACATAGGGGACAGACCTCTCACCCACTACTCCCCTCAGCAGTGTACTTCAGTCTGTCTGCCTGTTCTGTTCCCCACTCTGTCTCTGGTGAATCCTCTCACACCCTGCATCTCTGGCCTGTGCCCCAATTCTTGTATAAAAAAAATATTTAAAAAAAAAAAGTGTAAGTCCATGAGACAGGGAGTAGGACAGCAGCACCATAGCTTATTCTGGGTAGGAGTATCTGTTTACTTTCATTTTTCATTAAATTTTTTTTCTTACATAGTTGTTAATTTTTGGACAGTATATATTTCTCCTCTCAGGTGTAGTCTCCATAATTCTCCCACCGCCACAGCACCTGGGATCCATAGCCACAGTCCCTGTGCTTACCCTTCCCTTGTCTTTACCTCTCCATGCCCTTCTCCCACCTATGCCTCAAGTCTATGATTAGCTTGCAAATTTTGTCTTTTCTCTGACTCTTCGTTCAATTTCTCTATATTCCACATATAAGTGAAGCCATCTGATATTTATCTTTTTCCTTCTGACTTATTTTGCTTAATCCCTTCCAGTTCCATCCATGTTTCCACAAATGGTATGAGTTTATCTTGGGACTATTTGCTTAAAAGTAAAGGATAATGAACAAACTCCTGCCAACAAATAAAAACAAAAAATAAATATCAAATCAATTGACAATCATAGTTTTATAGTGAATTATTCTTTAACAATCTTTATTTTTTACTATATTTCTGATTAAACTTCAGCTTTTAATATGTATCAAAGAATGATCGTGGGATTACTAATACTTTCACTTTTTAGCTACTGAAATTAAGATATAAAACTGTATACTGAAAAAGAGTTCCACTTCATGCTAATTCATGAAACTGTTCTCTTTGATCAATCTCTGAGGTATAAACCACATAATAAGATACTTCAACTTTGTCAACACTGGCTAAGTAATCCTTTTCTTAGGACTTTGTCTCTTAGGTGAGACAGCCTAGGTAAGAGAAATTGCAGTGATGGGATAAATTCCCAAAGTCCTGTTTGACCATGTGAACTAAATCTTGGAATTGTGAGCCGTGTACACAATTCGGTACCCCACACAGACCATAAGATCTCTTGACTTATATATCATGAGTTACACCTTGACTAATGGTTATCTTAGAATTTCCCAGAGGGAGAAAACCTAGAGCCCATACTGCACGCTTGGAATGTAACCCATCTATGCATCCCAGGCACAGTCTAAACCAAAACAAGCTATGGCACAGCTCTCCAATTCCCCACCTCATGGACTTACCCTTTAAATACCTCCTCCTAAACCCATCCAGGGAGCGAGGTTATATTCTCCTTTCCCACACTGGCTCCCTCATTCATATGTCTCTTTAATAAAGCCTTGCCCTACAATTAGTGCTCTCTGGTGAATTTCTCCCAAGAGGACAAAGGACTCATTTTTTGTGTCAGGACCTGTAAAATGAATCAAGTGTTTTATTTAAAAATCCAGTATATATTGAATGATTTGATCCAAAAAGGTCTCTTCATAGACCTATTTAGGTTGCTTATCAAAATCGTTAATTTTCTCTTTACAAAGTACAAATAGAGGGAGCCAACAGGAAAGAGTTGTATGGCTCAAAATAATTATAATCAAAAAATGTTTCAAAAGATATTTGTCTGAAATATATCTTTTGTGGTCACATTCAGAGAACCCCTGCTAACTTAATCATAAGGATCAAATTACCTTATTATCTCATTTTGACTGATGAGTGTTCTGATTAAAAAATGAGGGGAAATTAGTCATACGTTATGTACTTTTTCCTAAGCCTCATTACTGGTTTTTTTTTGAAAATAAAGAAAAAAGCCCCTAAAATTTTACACTAAGTATTTAATATTATTTTTCATTTTAAACTATCTATCAAATAGTCAATAAACTGTGTTACTTTACCTAATATCTTTTAGGTTCTGAGTGATAATGAGAAATCATCAAATATTTGCTATGAAATATTCCTCAAAAGGTATATTGATCAAACTAATTTATGAAAGACAAAGCAAAAATATGGAACAAAAAGCAATTCCCATTAATATCTGATACTCTCCTCACAATTACATTCTTACATTAATATCTACAATTCAATATAATGTGGACATTGTTGTCAGGAAGCTAACATTACCCAAGAAATCAAGTAAATCTATACCTCAAAATACCAAGAAGCTTAGTACTGATGTAATATATGTAATTTCACCCAAACCATGAAGAAAAGTCTCTTTTAAATTCTGCTGCTGAGAAATATGAAGATACTGCAGCTAAAAATGGAACAAAAGAACTTTTTCAATGCAAACATGTCAAATGATACTTTTTCCTCCTTACAACAGTGTTAAGATATCATTATGGGGCCTCCCCTGTGGCGCAGCGGTTGAGCGCTGGGTTGCAAAGCTGCCTGCAGCCTCTGCAGCGCCGGTTCAATCCCCGGCTGCTCCCAGGCCACCGGAGGAGGGTCCCACATGGCGTGCAGACCTCTCCTGCCGCCCGCTGCTCCCCTCAGCAGTGTACTTCGGGCCTTCTGCCTGTTCTGCTCTCCGCTCTGGCTCTGGTGAATTCTTTCACCCTCCCTCGCTTCTGACTGTACCCAGTGCTCGTATAAATAAATAAATCTTTTAAAAAAAAAAAAATATCATTATGTTTACTGTCCCCAAATGCCAAACACTCCTACAAAATAAAAGACACTTCTAATCAGGTTGACCCAATCTTTTTAATTTATAACTTCACTGTGGCAAAGGAAAATCTTAAATAATTGTATTACAAAGATGGTTAGATGGTTATTCAAGAGAGTATTTTCTCTTGGATAAATATGCCAACTTGACTAAAGAAATTAGGACTCAGCAAGACAAAAAAATAGTTAATCCCTGTATATTCAAATCCTTAAGGGAGATAAGTTTAGAGTCTAAAAGGAAATAGTTTCCTTAAGACTTTCTTTATATGCTGATTTCACTTAGTCAGCCATTTGTTATGGTTATCTTTGGTGCATATTCACAATACTTTTATAAACAACACATAAAGTGCCTATAGTAAGTGTATTTTCCAAGCTAACATCTGTAATTTCCTCTTAAAAATCAGAATGTATGTCATATGTGAGCTACTTGCAAATAATTTTTCTAAAATCATGATTAAAAATTGATGGTATCTTTGTACATATAAAACTGAAATACTGGAATAAATCAAAGATGTTGATGATTCCATCCCCATTTCAAATGCATGTTTTTTTAAATACTATTAATCAAGTTTATAAGTATTTTGCAGATCATGTAGTTAATTTATCTTTTTAAAGATAATATAACTTAAAAAAAAAAAGCTTCTGACCACAGTTTCCTATTATCATCCCAATTGATTTACATCCATTTAGAGTTATGAGAAAATAAATAATAAATATAGCTGAGTATAAAATACATACCACAGGATTTTCAAAAATCTGCCAGAGGTCATTGTTATAATGGGAAGTATTATAATTAGCAGTTGATAACAGTCTTCCAAATTCATGTCTATTAGAAATGTACATAAACATACCCTAAATGCCAAAAAACATCAGTATTAACAATCTTAGAAGTACAAAAAATACATCTAACCATAGGAAAAATATACAGACAATGCAAATTTTAACTTTTATATTTAATTCATGAACATGCATTTTCATTTATCATATAAAACATGCATGATTTAAAATTAAAAAAATAAAACTTGGTTATGTATTCAGACACCACACAAAACTAATTGATAGCACTGACACTCAACTGAAAAAAAGAAGAGGAAGAATGGACTGTTTTTGTCCCTTTCTCATTGATGCTAGATGTAGACATCTGGGGGAAAAAATTCCTGTTTAGAAGGAGAAATATTTTTGAGACACCAAAATACAATGAATTTTACCTCTTCTGGCTTTTTTTCTCTTTCAAATAAGCCAACATATTTTTAAACAAGAATTCAAGTGTCAATATTATTTCATCGGTTTATTTTAAATTTTCATCTTAATTTTTAAAATCTGACCACAGAAATTACTCATACATTGTAAGGCAGCTAAAGCAATTAAGTCTTATATCCTTGCCCCCAACCAAATAAAAGTGGCAAATACCACTAAGGTTAAGAAGTTTCTCTCTGTACCTGTTTTAAATGATAAAACATTAGTTAAAAAAAAATAAGAGTATCCAAATCGCATTTTAATCAATATGTATCTATACTTACATCTACCCCTTCTTTCCCTTAATAAAACAAAAAAATATAAACTGGAAAAGCTAGTGAAACAGTATTGGGTTAAATTTTCTCATCCATAAATATCTTAACTATAAAAAGTAAATCAGCCCAAAGAACTAAGAGTTGACTATGACACAATGTTCACCTCCAATGCACAAAGCATACACACGCATATGCACAGATTGAAAATCAATGATTACCAACATTTTACCAATCTAACTGGAAAGGAGACTTTTGAAGAAAATTTACTGCAAGGCAATACCATATATAGTATTAATAAACAAAAATAAATAAAAGTAAATAAAAAGAACACCTTTGGGGGGCTGAGCATTTGGAATGTTTCCGGAGTAGGGGAGTCTTTTTCCCTTTGTAAAGTCTAAAATGAAGAGAAGCATTGGGTAAGTTGACCTGCAAACCCACTCTCTCAGTATTCTTAGGTAATAAAAATAGCAGCCCTGATCAAAAGCTGACATTCCAAAATGCGCTTTATAAACAACATGCAGAACAAGCAAAGCTTACAGCGCACATAACTCCAGCCCTTTCTTTTTCTTTCTTTCTTTTTTTTGGGGGAGGGGAGTGTCAAACATAAATCCAAGCTCATTCCTTAGCAGAATTTTCATTAGACACAAAATTAAGACAAAGGAAAAAATGTGTAAGAGAGGCCATTCCAGTATGCACCACTGAGTCAAATTAGCTGAACATGAGCACAGATTACAATCACAGGTACTGAGGATATTCAATGAAAAAGTGCAGAAAGATTTGTAGGGAAACAAATATATTCAAACAATACATGCCTTATTAAAAACAAAGAAAATAATACTTGCCAATTTTTCTGATTTTCCCCAAATCTCATTTGCTTAGATAAATTTGAATAATCTCATCATTTATATGACAGAAATTCTTAAAATATACTTTAAACATTTGCACATTTTGAAAAAGCAAATATTTTCTGTAGTTACTCAAGTTTTAAAATGAAAGTTGTTTTTAGAATAGCAATATATCATTAAATTCATATATATACATATATATTCTACATATCTTAATCCTTCACCCATTTTAGTGGTAAAGAAATCATCTTATTATAAGAACAATGTTAATAATGATAGAGAAAACATGGATATTTATTTCAGAACAAAAATGTGCTCTTAAATGTATAAGTGATCATTTTACTTGGCCTTACCTAATTAATTTAATTAAGTCATTTTTACTGTAATTTCAAATGAAATTAAAGATGAACTCTTAAAAATGCAAAGCTGATTTGTAACAAATCCACATTTACCACTGAAATTCTAGTGTTTATGAGTTATCCTAAGCACCAAACCTAACATTTTCAAATTATTTTCTATAATTGCTCCCAAATATTCAAAACAGAACCAAAAAAATTGGCTAGTACTTACAAATTAGAAAGACAAAGATATCAAACTCACATTGACATATCAACTGTTAAAGCAAGCCATTTTATAAGGACTTTGAAGCAAGTCATCATTTTAAACCCTACCATTTCTCTAGCATTTCGGCAAAGAGCCATATCAGGATCCAATTTATCACGAACAAAATAATTCCTTTCACTCATCTCTGATCGCAGTGTCTTGCCTTTAATTAAGTACACGTTAGCCATGTATGGGACATTCCATATCCCTCTAAAAGGAAAGAGAAGACATTCCAAAATACCACAAATACAAAATATTGAATGTTTTAGTATCATGTTAAAATAAATTCTTCACATGTTTATCAATTTTGTATATATGATTATTGGATTATTTGCAATTGCAAACACATTTAAGATAGCTGACAAATATATAAACACAATATACATATAATACATATGAGATTACTTGACAACTTGGTCTATACCACATTTTTATGAGCTAAATTACTATCTCCCTTGATAAACTTCAATTTTAGATTGATATTCATTGGGCATTTTGGCTGTTGTCCCTCAATTTGTCATTAGAGAAAATATTGTTATACCGCAGTTTTTCCATTTAAGATTAAACAATCTGATACCAAAAATAATCACATGCAACAGATGGTATGCTACAGCCAACTAACTCACCCTGGCTCCCCAGAGCTGATTTTTAGCTTCACTTTCTAAATTAATACTCGCTTATTTCACATTTGCAAATTTGAAATTAGTCATGGAAGAAGGATTTACATTACAGAAATTAGGAAACACTATAACCAGGGCACCCCCACCCCCAAGAACTAGTTATTAAGATATTTGTCAACCATTCCCAAAATATATTCTCTTGAAATCCATTAAGCATCTCAAGTGTTTGTACAAAAATGAAGGTATGAAGAAATATGCATTGTTCGGGGCATCCCTGATGGCTTAGGGGTTAAGTCTCAGCACTGCTACCACCATGGCTTATCATGACAGCCTGGGAGCTAGCCAGGGACCTGACCCAACAGAAAGCACCAGACCTCTCCTGTCTCGCCCACTGCTCTCCTTAGTGTACTTCAGTAGATCTGTCTGTTCTGTTCCTCAATTTGAAATCTCTCAGATCTCCCACCACCTCTGGCCTGCACCCCAATTTTTCTATGCAAAAATAAAATAAACCTTTAAAATATACACTGTATAGGATTTATCACTTGAATTAAAAAAGTAATCACTGGTAGATTGTGCAATGTTTCAATTTTGAAGAAAAACACAAATACATGTTTCAAAAGATGTCAAATTCCTTCATGTAGTTTTTGGATATGAAGTGTATTCCTTTATTGACTAAATCAAAAACCTCTACCATATTATTTCCCGTATATTTTAGACAACAATGACAGGAGGGTGGACAAGGACATCACCTGTGCTTAAGGTAACTTAAATGAAACATGAGTTCTCTATTCCACCTCTGCAAATGCTTATTCCAGCTATACCAAGCCGATAT
The DNA here is from genome assembly GCF_014898055.3 of Talpa occidentalis. Taxonomy (NCBI): domain Eukaryota; kingdom Metazoa; phylum Chordata; class Mammalia; order Eulipotyphla; family Talpidae; genus Talpa; species Talpa occidentalis. The sequence goes on along the minus strand of NW_023604295.1, from coordinate 91,566,790 downwards.
CAAGTGTATAGTCCATATAAATCATCCCAGTCAACAAAAGTACTTTGAAATAATAAAATTTGACCTCAGCGGTATTGTCTCAGATGTCAAGTTTCTTACCTGAAGCTAACAAAGGTCTTTCTCATATTTATATCATTTAAATTCACTATTACTATTCTCACATCTTTTACCACTCAACTGTTTAATGACAAGTATGTATGTTTTTTCCCCTAAATTTAAGTGCATATATTTCCAGTCATGAAAGAACTCAGTTCTAATTGTGGCACTATATCTCTGTCACTCACATCCATCATTTGTATGGAAAAAAGTCATACTTAATATTACTTGAGCAAAAAAAAAAAAAAACTTCAATTGCGAATATTTTAGTTAAAAACAACTGTTATTTCAGAAGTAAGTATCAATCATGGTCATATTTTATAAAAAGTATATATATTTTTAAATTCTTGAAATGGAAATCAGATTTTGGTGAACAAAGTAGAATATGATCTATTTCATTCAGCAAACTCCTGCAATAGAAAGTGTGGGAAGGCATTAATTATTGGTGATGTTCCTGTTTGTTTATTTATAAATTTTAAAAACTATCAAAACAACCTTCAACCTGGTCACTAAATAAATTAACTAACCTAAATTCCATTGCCCAAAGTTTTAACTAAAGAATATTATTTTCCTAATAACCATAAAATGGCTACCTATTTTCCATTAACAGTTCATTCTTTTGAACTTCAAAAACAGTTTATAAAATATCAATTTGATAGTATTTCAGGATCCTAAGTGATCACTGGATTTTCAAATTTCCATTAAACATAAAGAAAAGTAATAAACAATAACACATTAATGTTAACAATGTTAATCACATTTTGGATTATAATATTTTAAATTAAACTACTAAATTAAGTCACTTACACTCTATTCCCTTGAACAATATCCACATAATCTTCAGATCGAGCATAATATCCATCAGGACTCAGTGCTCCCCAGAAGTTGGACCACAGCTTTCCATGACGAGTTACAAGAGGAGCAATGATCTTTCTAGTTAGAAAAAAATTCAAATCCAAGTAATTATGTATTTGTAAATTGCCACAGAGTTAAGTGTTCTGGGCTTAGCATGACAAAGAAAACAACAAAGCCATTCAATACACATGTAGTTAGTCTAAAAAACTAAAGGTAACATAAAGGAGGAATTTCTTTCCATTACTTTTGCTTAAATAAGTACACAATTGATGTTCAACAATGCTTCTTAGAATAAAATAACAAAGAACAAGACAAAAGTAATTAAAAATACTAATGAAAGCATAAAAATGACTTTAAGAAAAATTATTGAAGTAATACTGGTTTACATCATAGTTTGTATTTAGGAAGTACAGGAGTCTCCATTCAGGCGTTGCTAAATAACACTCCCACCACCAAAGCACCCTTAGCCCAAATGACTTCTAAAAGTAACTTAGTTGTATCTAAAAAAAGTGAAGCTACCTTAATCATTTCAAGCATTTCAGAAATTATGTTAAATAAATCCAGTATTTTTGTCACTGGGCAGACATAATAGCCCCTGGTGCAATAAAGTATCTAATAAATATTTATTGAATTTTAAAGAAAAAATGAATGAAGATGGGCTGAAATATTTGTCAGTATGTTAGTTTTCTAAATTAAGTCCCACATTACTTTAAAGTATTACTTTTGCTTTACATATTTTAAATTAAGTTGTGTTATACCAGATAACAGTAAAATTTTTATGATCATTTAGCTAAATTAAAAAAAAAAAATACAATCGAGGTAATTGCCAAGGTAACTTCTCTCTCACCACTACCAGAAAGTTGTCCCCTTGAAACAGCCCAGTTTACAATTTAAAAGATGCCAGGGAAATCTAATTTATAATCAAAAATTTACCAAGTAACAATGAAATATGAAGTTCCTCAGTATTACCTCTAAAATGAACTGAACAATAGTAGTGTTCAGTTCAGGTAAGTAATTTTAAGAATAGCTCATGAAACTACTCAAGAGGAAGTATATGGACCAACAGTTCTCTATTAAAAAAAAACGCAAAAACTAGTATTAGTCATGTCATTATTTCAACTAGCTTTAAGTTTAAAAAAGGCCAAATATAATAATGATATATTACACTTGTGATCATAACTAACATTAAATATATCTAATTGTATCAGGTTTTCTGTTTGACTTAATTAAAACGAATTAGAATAAAAAGATTACAAACTTTGGAGAATAAGGTGTCCACACAGATGTAGAAAATGACTATCATTTAAAAAATAAATGTGTAAGGGATCTTAAGTAATACCTGTTTTGTTCAATCAAAATTTTTAAAGTCCTTGCATTTGTCAAAACAACATCTGCATCCACACTAAAGTAATATTCACAGTTTTCATCCTGACGGCAAAAATCCCTGCGGTTGAAAAAGAAGTGAAAAAGAATTAGATAAAACAAATATTGTTGAATGAAAATGTTAACATGAAATTTATATGTAAGGCGCCTCCCTGGTGGCTCAAGGGGTTAAGACGCAACCTACGAAGCTCTCTGCAGCCTCTGCAGTACGAGTTCCATCCCCCCACTGGCCAGGGAGCAACCCACATGGCACAGCAGACCTCTCTTGTCTCGCCCGCTGCTCCCCTCAGCAGTGCATTTCAGTCAATCTGCCTGTTCTGTTCCCCATTCTGTCTCTGGTGAATCCTCTCACTGCCCCGCAAGCCTATGGACTGTACCCCAGCTCTTGCATGCATAAATAAATCAATCTTTAAAAAAAGCTTAAAAAAAAAAGAAATTTATATGTAAAATAAGATTTCTCTACCATACTTTTCAAATCAAAATAGTAAGAATAAATACTGTCTTAAATTGTAAAATGGCAAGTTTATCAACACAGATGTTCATAAGTAGAGCAACACAAAAACTGTAAGCCAGGTGAAACTAATTACTTTCAGGTATTTAAAAAAATAATTCCCTCCTGTCAGAAAATGGTAATTTATAATTAAAATTTAATTTTTCTTAAAGGGGGAATAATTTACTGAAATAAATTTACCAACAAATTTCTCCATAAATCAAAAATTTGTTGGGCCTTCCCCGGTGGCACACTGGTTGAGCACTGGGCTGTAAGGCTGCCCACATCCTCTGCAGCACCGGGTCGATCCCCAGCCTCTGGCAAGGGTCCCACATGGTGCGCAGACCTCTCCTGCCATGCCCGCTGCTCCCCTCAGCAGTGTATTTCGTCAGTCCGCCTGTTCTGTTCCCCGCTCTGGTTCTGGTGAATTCTCTCACCCTCCCGCACTTCTGACTGTACCCCAGTGCTTGTATAAATAAATAAATAAATCTTTAAATAAATAAATAAAAAATGTGTTGCGCTCACTTACAGAGAGTGAAAAATCTTATATATCCAACCACTCAGCTTTGCATGAACCTTGGAGCTACAAATGTATAATTCTTAAGGTATTGGCACTTTTTAAAATTGATTTGCATGAAATTCTTTCCAAGGTAGTCACTTTCCTGCTTCCTAATAAGAAACTATTATGTACACATTTCTTGGTGAAGTCTATATCATTATCACAAAGAACAGTAAGGCGGACCACTCGTAACACCAATATGACACATTACGACTCCACTTATGGTTTCTGGAATTAAGCTTTCCTCTTTCCTTTTCTGAAATCCTACCCTCACTGCTGGCTCCAGTTATCATGTCCTGTTGTTGTCAGAGTCCAGCCCCATATCACATCCTTCTCCAAACAATCCATTGTCAAACACAACATTAACCAGGAAAGCTTATTAAAACTGCAAAAGTGGGCCTCCCCGGTGGCGCAGCGGTTAAGCGCTGGGTTGCGAAGCTGCCTGAAGCCTCTGCAGCACCGGTTCGATCCCCGGCTGCTCCCCGGCCACTGGAGGAGGGTCCCACAGGGCGTGCAGACTTCTCCTGCCGCCCGCTGCTCCCCTCAGCAGTGTACTTTGATCCTTCTGCCTGCTCTGCTCCCCCTCTGGCTCTGGTGAATTCTCTCACCCTCCGCACTTCTGACTGTACCTAGTGCTTGTATAAATAAATAAACCGTTTAAGATAAATAAATAAATAAAACTGCAAAAGTTAGAGACATTTTGAATGTGAATCCAATGGATTCTCCAATGAATATGTTATGCAACTAATTAGCAGCAACATTTGTTTAATTTTTCTGAGGCGTGTTTTTCTGCCACACACCTTAACCCCCATACCAGGTAATAGCTATCATTTTCAGTCCTGAACTTTCACAGCACAAGAAAGAACATCTGATGAGATGTCTCTATGACTCATTTTTCACAGTTCTTAGGCTGCAGCCTGGTATAATCACTAAATATTCACTGAATGCATGATTACTTTTACAGTACTTCAGATTTACTAGTAGTCTGTCTGAAGTATTACAGAGTCTAAAAAAAAAAGAGCTAAACTAATTTTATGTACATCATTAGGTAACTAGAAATAAATAGTACCATTTCCCCCCTACACAATATGACCCACACATTTTATCACGCAACAACCTTTAGATAGTAAGCATTTAAGTCACTGCTAACACTAGTCATACTATTCACTTGCCTAAGCATGTCTTTAAATCTTGATCTGATTTTTACTTAGTAGTATTATTAAATTTGTTGACTCTTAGCCATAAAAAGAAAAGATGAATAACTTCCTTGGTCATTTTTGCAAGTAAATACATCCAAACATGAATATAGTATAGATGAGTTCACATGTGCACAGAGATATGTGTGCACACATACATGTACATACACACACATGCACACACACAAGTTGACATCCAAGTTTAAGGTGCTAGTTTTGAAGGATTGTGTCTTTTTTTAGTAGAAATTATTTAAATTTATCAAAACATACATTCCCATGTTTCTGGCTTCCGCTTGACTTAGATTTTCTTCTGGTCCTACTATTTTTATAGAACTGATTTCATGTTTAGCTTTATCAAAAAATGTCTTGATGTCCTTTTCATGATAAACTTCCTATAATGTATATAAAAAATTGAAAATTAGAGAAAACAGAAGGCAATAATATGACTGAAGTATTCATATGTAGGGATGGTGAAGTTGTGAATTTCACATATACATATTGAGACAAAATTATGACAATTACAGACTAAATGACAACCACATTAAACATGTTATATTTGAATATCACCTAAATGCCACATGAATAATCTCAACTACATAAAATTTAGTACTTTTTAAACAGAAGGTAATTCAAAATTATTTTAACAGCTACTATACAGATCCTTGCACAGATATTCAAATCTTCAATGCTATAAAATGTTTCTAACTTGAGGGATAAAATGGTTATAGCCTGAGAATTTTAGACATGTGTCATAAAATATCTATTTAAATGTCTATTAAATTTAATAGATATTAAACTTTACAAATATAAAATAATTTTATAAGGTTTTATAAAATTAATCTTTTGCTAATCTGTGAAGCTAGAGAAAAAATTAACAGTCACATACAAAATTGTGCTTTTACAAGAAAGGAGAGTTTAACAAAATTTTGCCAACAGGGAAATACAATGTGAAATTCATCACATAATAATCATCAATTAGTGAGACAGAGCTGTGCTAAAAATTCAATAGGATTAGCTGTCTCCAAGCATATGAAATGCTTCATGAAAAGCATTTCATAGCTTTTTATGTATCAAGTTCTACCAAAAATTCTGAAAGATTTTCAGTTTCTCACAAATACTTATCACATAAAAGCTATATAGACTTAACTGTTAAATAAATGAAGAGCAGATTAAAATCCCTGCCTCCTATGAAGGGAAGAAAAATATAAATAAAAGAAACAATACATAAAAACCCAAAACACTTAAATGTAATTACATGAACTACAACACATTTTACAATGCAAATGTTCAATGATTCACCCTTTTAAGTTAAATTAGCAGGTTTTCTGCAAATTTAACATATTCTCTGAAAAAGGCAAATGTTTATCTGACAGATACATTAGAAGGAAATAAAAAACAATTGTTCAACAAAAGTATTGTGACAGGAGAGTGAAAAAGGCATCTTTCACAGTCTGAGTTTTTATAGCTGATATTAAATGCCAATTGTTTCTGTGGGAAAGAGTCAAGTAAAAGGAAATATACTGAAGGAAAATATCTTTAAGTTTAGCTTATAAATGGGAGGTGTTTGGGAAATTGAATATTTTTGAAGGCAATGATCATATCAAAAATTTTGGGAAGAGCAAACCATTGTGTTATTAGTAAAACAATATACTTTCTGAAAGTGATTTCAAGCCCTGATGTTATGGTATCAGCATAAACTGTGAATAATTTAATAACTGGCTTTACAAAAAAAGAAAGAAAATAATAGCACTAGAACTAACCCTAAGGCAAAGCTTTTAGCATCCTAACTTTTGACATCTTTAGGTACTAAAAAGTCAAGAGCAGTAATAAGTTCAAAAATCATTCCCTGACTTTAAGTATATTTTTTATATATAAATAGTAACAAATAGTTTCAAAGAGGATCAAAAACAGTTTTCACATAAAATAGTTATTTCTCAAATACTTACTTTGTTATGAATAAAGAGTTTAAGTGCTTTTTTTGGGTAATCCAGTACCAACAGTCTGTCCAGAAATCGAGGTAGAAAAGGGGTTGGTTGCTCAATGAAAACACCTATTGTTACATTTGGATAGACCTTTGTTTTGTAGTAAATAAACAAAAAGATAAATTATCATCAACGTGGTATTACTTTAACTACTATTCAAGTCTTCAAGTCTTAATCAGTACAATACAAAACACTAGAATATCTGTTCAGCATAATCTGCCAAATTTAAATTTCTCTATAGCAGTTTTCTAACACTATAAATACATTTTCATGAACCTCAAGTGGTTTTATCCAATCATATCTTGGTATTATGAGATAGGTTTATAGAGGAAACTCACTGTCATATTTATTATGTGGGTATAATAAAGGATATTGCCTACTTTATTATTCAATTCCTTCTTTATAATGCACTTAAAGAAGCTTTCATCAAATCTGAATGTATTTTGACAGCTGCATTTAAGAAACCAGAATGTTAACTGTGTTTCCCTTTTTCCCCCATGCTTGGAAGTTCAATGCTTAATTTTTAGTTCAAATAAAGAAATCATAGCAGACTTGAGCCTTCATTTTCATCTGTGAATAGCTCCCCTAATTATTTACTAATAGTACTTTATTTTATTTCATCATCCGATATATAAGGAAAGCTATTTTCTTTCATTTATATATTTTATATTTTATCTATTTTAAATGTTTTCCTAAATACTCTTTGGTTACATTTTAGGAGACTATTTAACCTTTCATTCATTGCATGAAAAATTCTGAAATATTCATTATATTTGTCAGTTCTCATTACAAAAACATTTTCAGAAAATGGAATGAAATTTCCTGACTTGAAAAACTTACAGTATGGAAAGACAGAAACTTAACTAAATGACCATGTAATCATATTATTACCAGAACTATATTAAAGATTTTTTAATAATTTTTGAAACCATGTTTTAAAGCTTGAATTTAAGAATTATAGATTTAAGTTCCATGTAAGTAAATACCTCTCCCCACCTCTTCACACATTGTAACTGATATATTCCTCTTTTATCTGTTTTACAGCAGCATTTGTTTGCACTACAGTACAACTTGTACACCGTTGTACTTCTTGATCAATTCATTTACTCATCCAAATATTCATTACTAAATGATTAAACTAATATAAACTAAAGATGGGTATCCCTGGTGGCACAGGGGTTAAGTCTCAGTGTTATCAAGCTATACCACAGCCAGGGAGATAACCCACATGGCAGCAGACCTCTTCTATCTCACCTGCTGCTCCCCTCAGCAGTTTATTTCAGTAGATCTGCCTGTTCTGCTCCCCTCTCTGTCTCTGGTGAATACTCTCACCCCTGGCGACACTGGCCTACAGTCTAGTTCTTAAATACATAAATAAATAAATCTTTTTTAAAAAGTATCTATTATTTGTGTATTATTGCTGGGATGCCTGCCTTGTTAACTTATTGTCATGTTACATTTATAATCATTTAAGTGACACATTTTTGATGACTATCAACACAATCTTTGATGCTGCCATAGTTAGATATCACATATGGGGGTTAAGTCTCAGTGCTATCACCACTATGGCCTGAGTTCAGTCCCTGGCCAGGGAACTAACTCACTTGGCACAGCAAACCTCTCCTGTCTCATCCACTGCTCCCCTCAGAAGTGTATTTCAGTCAATCTGCCTGTTCTCTCCCCTCTCTGTCTCTGGTGCATCTTCTCACCCCCCGCACCTTTGGCCTATATCCCAGTTTTTGTACTAAAGAGAAAGTATCTACCCTCTGGAATTTCTCAGTGTAATAGGGAAAAAAGAAAATAAAAAGTGAATTACAACTCTCCTTCATATCAAGTGGGATGAAGCATTTCATAACTTCAGAGAGTACTTTATTACTCAAATTTACACAAAGAAAATAGAATTCAGAGAAACTAAACAACCTGGAACACATGGATTAGTAAAGAGCTGGGTATCAACATGCTACACAGCCATTATCAATCAAAGTTAATTTTTATATACTAATGATAATAATACAACAGTCAACATTTACTGATGAGTCAGCACTTCAAATATTTATGCTTGTAAATATTATATATAAAATATATAAAATTTCATTTAATGCTACCAACTCTCTGGGTTATTATTTTTACATATAAAGAAATTTGCCCATGACCCACATCTAAGAACAGGTCTGACATTATAACAACACACATAATTTTACATAATTTTGATAACATTATTAAAAGTAAAATTTTAAATCATAAAACAGTTTATCTCTATTACATAATGACACATAAAACACATGAGAAATTTATTTTTGTAATAGAATGAATATTTTTTTTTCTAAGACTGTAGGAAAAAACAAATAATCAACTGATTTACTTATCTATGAAAATAGATAAAAATTTTGAATATGAAAAATGTAATATATTTTTGTATCTTTGTACTAGTAGGTTTATGTAACTAGAACAAACAGTTAAAAAGTATTAACAATTCCTCCAGTATACAACACTGCTTTCTGCAAAAAAGATCAAAATTAATCTTTAAATATCCTCATGCTGCAAAAATATGGTGACATTCTTTCCAGATAGGAAACATTCAGTTTGTTATTTGAGAGAATGTCCAAAAAATCCTTATTTCAAGTAAAACTGAGCTCTATTCAGAAGTTCCTAAATGTGCAGAAGTTACTCTTTTTCCTCCTTTCTGACAGTTACAAGAATAGAAACTAATTTAGGAGTTTTAGTTACTATGGACATCCTAAAACTGCTCTCATTAATGACAGACAATTCATATACATGTTTTTAAAATAATAAACACTTTCAATTGCTCATTGGCCCTCAAAGAATAAATAAGTAAATAGCTATAATTCCCTCTGAAGTGTATATATATATATATATATATATATATATATATATATATATATATGTAGCAGCATGCTTGGCATACACTTGAAACATCCAAGCAAAATTGTAAAGCAGTCAAGGATATGGGAACTGGAGCCAGACTGCCTAAATTAAAATCCCATCTCCAACACTTAAAAAATTATGTACCCTAAAGTAGGGAGGTAACCTGTCCATACTTCATTTATCTCATCTATAAAACTGTCAAAAGTACTACTGACTTGTGAGATGTTGTGAAGTTTACTAGATGTAAAATGCTTAAGGCCTTCTTATATAAACATATATTATTATTTTTAAAAGACCAAATTTGAAAAATAAACACAAATAAAATAAATTAATACAGATGCTGAGGCATGTAACTATTTTCTTCTCAATGTGTGACCAAGGTAGTTGACTGAAATAAAACATGAGCACCCAACCATACCAAGCTATTAAATATTAACAACCAACTCACTATTATGTGGGTAAGTTATTAGCTGGTTTTGTTTTCAAAGCAGTTCAGAAATATATAAATCTAGCAAATTTTTTAGTCAGCATATTTTATTTTCATAAATGCACTATAATATCAAAACTATAGAATAAGGTGACTTTTTTCCTATATATAAACCTCTGCAATTCATGACATGTAACTTTTTATAACCACATTTTTAAGGAGTCAATCCTACTTACATCTACTTCAGACAAGTCAATTGTATCCAAATTACAAAAAGTGCAGCCATTATCCTGGGTCCATGCATTAGGTACATAGTTTCCAAAATAATTCAGAAGAATCTAGTAAATGAAAGAAAACTGTATTAGCAAAAATGAGCTTCTCCCATCAATGTCTAGAAATGAAAAAAAAAATTCCACTATAAGTCATAAAAGTCACTTTATTTCATTATATAGCAAATAACAGGAGAGACACAATTAAGGGAATATGTCAAACAATGAAACAGTTTTTATTGGACTAATAAGACTTATTAGCAAAACAAAGCAAATAAGAGCAGGTATGTGAATAGTAATTTAGGAATAAGCATGGATTGCCAAGGTGAATGGGAGAGTGTCAAAATAACTTTTTTTTTTAAGATTTATTTATTTTTATACAAGAACCAGGGTACAGGCCGGATGCGCAGGAAGGTGAGGGGATTCACCGGAGGCAGAGCAGGGAACAGAACAGGCAGACTGACAAAAAATTATTATTTCCAAAATAATTCAGAAGAATCTAGTAAATGAAGGAAAACTGTATTAGCAAAAATGAGCTTCTCCCATCAATGTCTAGAAATGAAAAAAAAAATTCCACTATAAGTCATAAAAGTCACTTTATTTCATTATATAGCAAATAACAGGAGAGACACAATTAAGGGAATATGTCAAACAATGAAACAGTTTTTATTGGACTAATAAGACTTATTAGCAAAACAAAGCAAATAAGAGCAGGTATGTGAATAGTAATTTAGGAATAAGCATGGATTGCCAAGGTGAATGGGAGAGTGTCAAAATAACTTTTTTTTTTAAGATTTATTTATTTTTATACAAGAACCAGGGTACAGGCCGGATGCGCAGGAAGGTGAGGGGATTCACCGGAGGCAGAGCAGGGAACAGAACAGGCAGACTGACAAAACACACTGCTGAGGGGAGCAGCAGGCAAGGCAGGAGAGGTCTGCTTCGCCATGTGGGATTCTCGCTGGCCAGCTCTTAACGAACCCCTGCTGCAGAGGCTGCAGACAGCTTCACAGCGTGGCGCTCAACTGCCAGCGCCACCAGAGAGGCCCCAAAATGACTTCTTAAGACCATCACCACATGAAACAAAAACTGTACAAACTTTATCACCAAAGGCCTAAACTCTTTCAGAAAACCCTACTTACTATAACCAGACTTCTAGACAGTGATTCAAGGGCACTGACTTCAGGACAAGAAAGAATGCAGAATAAAACAGATCTAGAACAAGGACCTAGAAACTACCCCAAAACTACCATCAATAAACTAAAGGGGGGGCCTCCTTGATGGCCTAGGCGTTAAGTCTCAGCACTATCACTGCTATGGCATAAGTTCAATCCCCATCCAGGGAGCTTACTCATATACGGCACAACAAACCTCTCCTGTCTCCCTCGTTACCCCCCTCAGCAGTGTGTTTCATTAGATTTACCGGTAATGTTCCCAGCTATCTCTCACCCAGCACCCGCGCCTCTAGCCTATACCCCAGTTTTTCTGTGCATAAATCAATAAATGAATAAACCTTTAAAATAATAAAGGACAGTATTGTTTCCCCACTCACCCCTTTCAGATCTCTCAGAGAGTCTCCTTTGTGAGTTATCTCCCTTTTCTTTGAGTAACTATTAGCACTCAATTTGATCTATGAAGTTTGAGTCCTGGGCCTCCCTAGTGGTGCAAGTGGTTAAGCACAGCACTATGAAGCTGTCTGTAGCCTCTGCAGCATGAATTTGATCCCCTGCCAGACAGGGAGCTACCCACATGGCACAGCAGACCTCTCCTGTCTTGCCCGCTGCTCCCTCAGCAGTGTATTTCAGTCAGTCAGCCTGTTCTGTTCCCCACTCTGTCTCTATTGAATCCTCTCACCCCCCTACACCCCTGGCCTGTACCCCAGTTCTTATATGCATAAATAAATAAATCTTTTAAAAAAAAGTTTGAGTCCCTGTATGTGTTTTGAGTAGAGAAGAGGGTGGGGACAGATGGATGAGGAAAGAGAAGTAAACATGCTACAATAAGCCTGAGTCCTCAAACAAATCCTGAATATCACTACAGAGTGGACATCATAGGGAAAATTCTCCCAAATTACTTTTAAAAAATGACTCTACATGCTATGACAATTGAAATAATAGTTGCAGCATGAACATTTGTAGTTTTTTTATTTTTACTTCTCTTCACAAACTGTAATTGTTTTACCCCAAGACAGTGAAGGTAAGGCAAATTAACATTGACTATAATTTTAGAGCTCTGCTTAAAGGAGCAGCTAAAAATTCTTGCCTACATAATTATTAATTTTTCACTGGAAATCCAAAATGAATGCAAAAGAAAAATGTTTCTCTATGAATATGATGGCCAAAAATGTACAGAATTGCCAACTGGATTTTTCAAGCTTACGAAAGACTCTAAAGGCTCTAAAAGAGTTCTTATGGTATACAATAGATGAGGTAATTAGTCCAGTACTATGACACCAGATTCCACCGAAATATGTGGCATTCCATTCAAATAGTTCTATTGTACTAAAACTAAAACAAATACTTGTGAAAAAAGAATAGCATTCATCACCATGGGAAAATCTTTGTGCTACACAGTTAGAGCAGACAGTTATATTTAATCTGTATAGCACAACCACACACCATGGGCAAGTACCTCAAATGCCATTTGAACTACGTGATAATTTAGGAAACAAAGTAAAAGAAGGGAAATATGCAGGCATATTATTCACTAACATATCAATAATCAATTTGCACATTTTAATGTATTCCTATAAAAATTTACTGTCATCAGTCCTCCCGGTGGCCTAGAGGTAAAGTCTCAGTGCTATCACTACCACGGCCTGAGTTTGATCCCCAGCCAGGGAGCTAACCCACATGTCACAGCAGACCTCTCCTCTCTTGCCCTCTTCTCCCCTCAGCAATGTATTTCAGTAAATCCACTCTGCTCCCCACTCTATCTGGTGAATCCTCTCACCTCCCACACTTCTGGCCTACCCCCCAGTTCTTCTATGCAAAAAATAAAGAAATTTGAAAAAAATACTGTCATCAAATTACAAATGCAAACATTAATTTAATCATGTATGTTCTATACAATATATACAATGTGATTTTGAAGGAGGAAAATGAAAATAGTCATGTGAAAATCATTATTATGCATTAATTCTACTGACTTTTTAAAAGCATTGTTTTGTTTAAAATAGTCTGGGAGGGCCTCCCTGGTGGCGCAAAGGGTTAAGTCTCAGCACTAAGAAGCTATGGGCAACCACTGTAGCATGAGATTGATACCGGGCTAGAGGATAACCCATAGGGTGCAGCAAACCTCTCCTGTCTCGCCCGCTGCTCCCCTCAGCAGTGGATTTCAGTAGATCCACCTGCTCTACTCCCCACTTTGTCTCTGGTGAATCCTCTCACCCCCCACACCTCTGGCTTGTACCCCAGCTCTTGTATGCATAAATAAAATAAATCTTTAAAAAAAAATAGTCTGGGAAATAAAACATTCTTAAAGAAGGAACAAACTCCATAAATAGTTGGCCTAAATCTGCAACTCCCATCTATACATAAAGACTGGTACTTTCCTCACCTTAGAAATCTCATAAAAAATATGAGGGAATGAATATATGTGACTATGAAAAAGATCAATATTTTAGAGCATACAGAACACTACTTTGAGTTTTCAAACGTAAATTTGATTTTGTAAATTTTCTACTTTTTAATTTCAATTTTATAGATTCTTGAGGCATTTTAAAAACATTACTTTTGACTGGAAACCTCCCCTCCCTCTTTTGAATTTCTCACCACACAGGCAGAGTTTGTCTGCCACACCCACCCTCCATGTACATCTGTTTTCTTCATTAAAATGTGCAGACATAATGCTGGCAACTTTGGAAAGTACAGAAAACTGTTTATGCACTTAAGCTGTTCTGGGTGGTTCCTGAGTACTAGGTGATAGTATTTTCTTGATTCTTCTTTCATAATATCAAATGTTTCCAAATATGATGTCATTTCATTGGTGGAGAAACTTTTCCCATCAAATCCTTCCTTCACTTTTCTCCCCATTCTTATTGTTTGTTTGTTTTAGTTTCTTTTAATAACGTACAATTGTTATAAAGACACCTGAAATAATCCTCAATATCTATTAAACTTATACTCAAAGAGTACAAAACCTGATTAAGTAAAACAAAATGGAGAAAAGGTCTGTTCAAGATGATTAAGATGAAAGAAAACAGGTTAGTATTTGGTAGATGTGCAGCAAGTACACTGAAGGCATTTCAATTAGGCAGAATTTGTTCTAAAAAGCATTCACATTACTCAGAATACTCTTCGACTTACTCCTGGGTGGCAAAAAGGACAGCTGCTAAAAGTGGTATGGACAGCCCTGCTTTCTACATAGAAATCAGTAGAGAGAGAAACTGTCAAAGTAAGTGCTGTTAGGACTATCACCCACCCCCTTTCCCCAATGATCACGACCCAAATGAAGACCTCACAGAATGTCAGGGAATTTCTAGGATATACTAAAGCCAGGTTGGGAGATTCTGCTTGGTTTATAATCAATTAAATAATTTAGGCTACAATGACTTTTCTCAAGGGTTGTGTTGATTTTTGTCCTCAAATCTTGACTGTAACTTGTCTATAGTGGTACCAATTTTAACAGAAGAACCTTGAAGGAAAAAATCCAATTTTTTGAGTTATTTTTTCCTTCCTCATTTGTGGGTTTTGACACACTTTTCCATATGAGCCATAAAACTGTCCATTTCTTTTTGTCAACTGATCCTATTGAATACTCTAAATGACTGCTCTCAAGCCATTTTGTCTACTCTGAATGACTACTCCTGCATCAAGTCCTAACATCTTCCTGCTCATTTTTGCTTCTTTCTTCTCTTCTTGAGCCCTCTTTTGCCTTGCATTCATCTCTTGCTTTGATTTTTAACAAAGGCTATATAGGATGGGACTGTTCTGGCATCAAAGGCTTGTTGAATAATGTTCCTTATCCTGGGTTCAGCTGTATACGGCACACACAGTACAGACTTCATGACCTGATCCATATCAACTTTTAAGTGCAGATGGGCCTGTTTAAAATCAGCTAGCTCTTCTTCAGAACCTTTGATGTCTTTTCAAAAGCCAAAATGTTCAAGAGTAACCCTTTAATAAGCCCCCCAGTCCCAATTCTGGCTCTTGCTTGAGCACATCAGAATCCTCCATTCCCTGCTTATCTACACTGCTCTCTGTTAGTTGTCACTCAGAGTAGAATACACTTTTCCAAGAACCTGGAAGCAACAGGTGGCCTCTTACTTGTCACC
This sequence comes from Talpa occidentalis, assembly GCF_014898055.3. Classification (NCBI taxonomy): domain Eukaryota; kingdom Metazoa; phylum Chordata; class Mammalia; order Eulipotyphla; family Talpidae; genus Talpa; species Talpa occidentalis. The sequence goes on along the minus strand of NW_023604295.1, from coordinate 91,551,372 downwards.
TTCATCCAACCAGTCTGAGTGCCTAAAGAAATACCTTATGGTAGCATTTCGGACATTGCTATCCCAGGCACTGTTTCTCATGCACAGTGCTCAGTAAAGGTCCCAGGCCCTGAGCACTTACTCACAAAGCTCCAGCAGCACCATGACCAGCAGAGGTGTGTAGTGCACTGAGGCCTCTGCAAAAACAGCCAGTCCTAGCCAACTAGACAGAGATCTGAACTGATTCCTTTTCTGGCATAAAAAGCCCTGATCACTCTTTTCTCTTTCCTTCCTTCCCTCCCTCTCTACTTCTTTCTTTCTCCTTCCTTCCTCCTTCTTCTTTTCCTTTGCTTTTCCTTCCTCTTCCCTTTTCAAGTCATCCAATTATTCCAGGTCACAGTAAACTCAAGCATTGTGGTTTACATGCACAAAATTAAGGTCCTTACTTTTATCGCAAATCAAATTTGTCTCAGAAATGACCTGTTAATGTGCTATTTGATTTTATTTTCTTCTAATTTCTTTGTATAAAAATATCACTAATTCCATAATGATTACCTTAAATGTATTATAGCTAATATTTAAAGAAAAGATTGGTTATTAAAATAAACATCTAGGCCTCCCAGGTGGCGCAGCGGTTGAGCGCTGGGTTGCGAAGCTGCCCACAGCCTGTGCAGCGCCGGTTCAATCCCTGCCTGCTCCCCGGCCACCGGAGGAGGGTCCCTCATGGCGCGCAGACCTCTCCTGCCACCCGCTGCTCCCCTCAGCAGTGTACTTCGGTCCTTCTGCCTGCTCTGCTCCCTGCTCTGGCTCTGGTGAATTCTCTTACCCTCCCACGCTTCTGACTGTACCCAGTGCTTAAATAAATAAATAAATCTTAAAAAAAAAAATAATAAAATAAACATCTTATGTGTTACTGACAATAAAATGGACTTCAAGAATAAAAAATAAAGCTTCATAGTTTCTATCTAAAACTTGATTCATATTAGCTTGTATCTAGAGAAGTATGAAAATAATTATGTAAAATATAGAAACATATTTCAAATAAAATGTTAGGATCACCAAATGGTTTATATAAAATTATGAAAATTTTGAGTGGTCATACATATACATTGAAAGAACATAAAACTGAAAGAAGTTATCAATGAAAAGAATATGGGGGAGTGGTGGGATCATTAGTGATTTTTTAATTCATTTATAATCAGTAGAGGATCATACTGTTTGAAATGCTAAAAACAATCACAGCCCATACTCAGAATTTTTGTTAGAAGACTTAAAATTTCTTAGTTTATACACAGGTCTTTTTTCTGAAAGATCTATTTTTATTTATGCGTACAAGAACTGGGGTGTAGGCCTGAGGTACGAGTGGTGAGAGGATTCACCAGAGACAGAGTAGGGAGCAAAACAGGCAGATCTACTGAAATACACTGCGGAGGGGAACAGCAGGCGAGACAGGAGAGGTCTGCTCTGCCATATGGGTTAGTTTCCTGGCTGGGTATCGAACTCATGTTGCAGTTGCTGCTGATAGATTCATAGTGCTGAGACTTTAACCAGGGAGGACCATATACATAGGTCTTACTAAATGATTAGTGCTGCCTCTCTTGTGAGAAGTCCTTCCATCACTCCATAAAACTCTATTCAGCATTGTCCTGGAAATTTGGAAGGACCTGGTAATCACTGAAATCACTGACCATCAGGTCTAATCCACAGTAGTTAGATTCTCAGGATCAAGTTCCCTCTTTAAAGACACTTAAATTAGGGGCCTCCCCCGTGACGCAGTGGGTGGAGTGCAGCACTGTGAAGCTGTCCGCAGTCTCTGCAGTACAGGTTCGAGCCCAGCTGGCCGGTGAGAGTGGCAGACCTCTCCTGTGGCACCCACTTCTCCCCTCAGCAGTGTACTTGGGTCCTTCTGCCTGTTCTGCTCCCTGCTCTGTCTCTGGTGAATCCTCTCACCCTCCTGCACCTCTGGCCTGTACCCCAGCTCTTGTATAAAAATAAATAAAATCTTTTTTAAAAAAAAAAGGCATGTAAATTAATTTAAAACATTACATTACCAATGTGAAATAGCATACTCTTCAGTTACATGAGATGTCTGGCTGTACAAGCTTAGCCCAACTGGTGCCAAAGGTATCAACAGAAGACCAAAACAGAAACTGAACAAGCATGTATGTGCATGTGCATACATAGGTATACATACACACTGCAAAGGGCCTTATAGACAAAATTTTCCATTTATCAAATTTGTCTGGAGGCAGTTATGATGACACACAGCAACTCCTGTGCCCTGTTATAAAATAATTCAACTTACCACTCCCAAGAATGCTAAGTCATTAGATTATAGAATCTGACAAGCCAATATATGCTATATAGTGCTAAATCCTGGGAAAAATAACAATGAACAGCTGGCCACATATGACGGCTATAATTCCAACACTTAAGGCATAGTAGGTAAAAGAGACATGGAAACAGGTAAATCCCATCCCTCTTAAAAGTGTGATATATATACTGTGGAGAAAGAAGTTCCAGATGCTCTAAAAGCACATAGGTTATGTGAGGAGTAAAGACTAAGCTGACACCTTAAAATTAACAGGTAAGGAGTATAGTGGTTGGAATTAGGAACAGGGAATTGAATTAGTAAAATGAATTACAGAAGACTTGCAGGCGGAGAAAAAATGAAAGTTTGCAAAGCTGCAAATAATTCAATATGGCAGTAGCTGATGGAGAGAATGATCGAGTATGAGAAATGTGTATACAGATGTTCATTGTCCCTGTAGGGATTGGGGTGGGGGGTGGTAGACTAGTGACCGCCAAAGCAGGAGCAAAATTTAAAGAAATTGGTAAGACAAGTTGAGAATTTGGAACTTCATAATTAAGTCCATGGAGAATACAAGTGAGTAATGTCATTGGAGTTCTGCTTCTGCAGAATATTCTAGCTCCAGGCTGCTCACAGGTAATTGTGACTGGTATGAGGTAGGTAGAGTGAACTGAGTAAGTTGATATAGGCATTGAGGAAATTAGATAAAGCTACTATGCATAGGAAATTGAAAGGTCAGCTTTTGGCTAGGGAGGGGGAAGTGCAGTAGAGCCAAAACAAAACCCAGGTTCTGGTTGTCAATTGGATGGAAGAGCTGAAAGTTCTTCAGATTTTTATGACACACACATAAATCTATCAATTGGGTATTCAGACATGGAGTTCAGAAAAGATAACCTTGCTAGAGCAAGGATATGAAAATCATCAGCATTCAAAAAGGATTTGCTGACAGGAATGAAGCACAAAAGTCAAGTATGTATGGGGAAGAGACAAGAATCAATACCTGTGGAACACATAACTAAAACAACACAGGATCATACCACCACCAATACATACACACACACACACACGCACAGGCAATAAGTTAAATTTTAAAAAAGTATATTAAAAAATGAGAAATTGAAGGTAAAGACTTAAAAATTAGTGGGCAAACCAACAGAGCACCATGAAAACTTTGAAGTGAAAGAGTATTTCAAGTAGGGCCAATGGGGTCAGCAGTAGCAAATGTTATCTTTGGGTGAGGTCAAAATGAGTGCAGAAGAGTTACAGTAGAAGAATAGCGGTAGCAGTGAATTGTCTCTACTTTAAGAAATCTGGCTAAGAAGGAGTTAGAAAAGACAAGGCAGGCTGGGGACAAGTATGGATTGAGGAGGATGTTTTAGTTTGTGTTGGCTTAGTTTTGTTTTGCTTATAAGGCAGGAAAGACTTGGTCCTTAAAATACTAAAGAGGAGAGAACAGAGTCTGGAAAATTGAAAATACAGAAAAAGGAGAGCACAGGGACAGACTGTCGTGTAGGGGGCTAGAATGGGAAGAAATGCAAGATGGAGTGATTACAAGACAGGAAAATCTACTTCTTCCATTTTTATAGCAGAGTAGCTGCAATGTGGGCATTTCCTTGAATTTCTTCCCATGCATATAAGCTATTCATTCCTCTGTAGCAGCCAAACAATAACTTGTACTCATCTTACTCAATGCAATTACATATATATTTCTTGTCCAGCTACTGATCAGTAAACAGACCTCTTAGTATCTAAAAATATTATTTTAAGCACATTATTACTAAAAGTGTTTTTGTGTATACCATGTGCCATTTCAGCTGGATACCAGCAATTCAAACTTGTCTTTAAATTTTGTAGTCAATAACATTTTAATCAAGCTCAATTGTGTGTGTATATATATATGTGTGTGTGTGTGTATATACACACACATATATACACACATATATATATACATATATATGTATATATATGTGTACACACATATATATACATATATATGTATATATATGTGTACACACATATATATACATATATATATGTATATATATGTGTATACACACACACACACACACACACACACACACATATATACTTGAAACAGGCAAGCACCTAAAATTCTACCCATCAAATTAAGTCTTCATCAACTGAAATTCATCAAACGTAGTATAAAATAAGTGCCAGGTGCAGCAGACTTCTTTTTCTCACCCACTGCTCCCCTCAGCAGTGTATTTCATCAGTCTGCCTGGTCTGTTCCCCCCTCTGTCTCTGGTGAATCCTCTTACCCTCCCACACATCTGGTCTGTAGCCTTGTCTTATATAGATAAATGAATCTTTAAAAAAAATAAATAAGTGCCAGAGAAAGCTTTCTGGTTGCACAGTTATACCTCAATCTTAACTGAATTAACTTACATTATGGCTACTCAAATGAATCATTCTTCTCTAAAATCTCAACAATTCCTATTGAGAAAGGGTACACTGGGGGTGTTTATCACACAGGTAGTGTGGGAAATGTGGTTCACTCTCAAATTAGCTGTTATTAAAAACTCAACTTTCTGGGCCTCCCTGGTGGCGCAGCGGTTGAGCGCTGGGTTGCAAAGCTGCCTGCAGCCTCTGCAGCACCGGTTTGATCCCCGGTCACTGGGAGAGGGTCCCACATGGCACACAGACCCCTCCTGCCATCCGCTGCTCCCTTCAGCAGTGTATTTCTTCGTCAGCCTGACTGTTCTGTTCCCCACTCTGGCTCTGGTGAATTCTCTCACCCTCCCGCACTTCTGACTGTACCCAGTGCTTGTATAAATAAATAAATAAATCTTTAAAAAAAAAAAACTCAACATTCTGTGCTACAAACAGAATGAAAGGTTATAGCTCTGATGCAAAAATTCATCAGTATGATTCATATGAATGAAACCTAGTATTATACCATGTAAAAGATGAAGTCAGTAAGTTATTGGCACCAATAAAACCTCTTTAATATATTTAAAGGAGAAAGAGGAGGGAAAAAAAAAGAAAGGAAAGAAGAGGGGGTGGGGTGGGGGGGAGGAAGTAAAGGAGATGCCACCATTTTATATATTGTTCCAAGTCTACCTCCAAAAAATAAGGAAATAGGGAAAAGTCATTATGACTCACCTTGGTGGGTCCATTTCCATTAATTGCCACTGGTAATGTTTCATAAAATACATTTTTAGCCCTGGCTTTGCCATTTTCAAATTTCAAAACAACTTCATCTGGGTTAAAAAGGAAAATAGAAAAACAGGTTTTAGCAATCTAAAATGTGTGTGTGTGTGTGTATATCTTGTTATAAAAATCTCACGCCTACTACTCCATGTGCTACAACATTTTCAGGAATTCAGCTTACTCCAAGTCAGCAGATATCCAAAATGTAGGACCACATAAATATATTTTCTGAACAATCTCACTTACTACGACCTGCACCAGCTACCAAGTAAAGTGCGATGCCACCAGGGTAGGTGGCAGAAGGAAAGCATCTTTGCATTTCTGTCTTTGCCTCTTGATAGAGATGTGATCCTAGACAATTGCCTTTATTAACTTAACTTGTTCATCTGTAAAATGGGGCCCATGTATAGACACTGCCAGACATAAGCAAGGTTTCTGTAATTGGCCACCTTTGATATTTATTTCTAGTTCTTGAAAATAAGGACAAATGCAAATTCCAGGAATTGACAAGTCAAATGGGAACAGAAAATGCTTGTTTTTGTTTTCAGGTTGTTTTTCTCATAATTCCTGAGCACTCTAAACTAAAAGCTTTTCATCCTGAAACCTTTTGCCGTCTGAATTGACTTGAAGAATTGTACTGAATTGCAATGTATATTTAACTTTTAAAGTATTAATGCCTTGATGGGTTATTGCTTTTTTTCTTTTTTCTTTATATTATATATATATATCTTTATATTATATATATCTTTATATTTTTATATGTATTTATTATTACATAATTCTTCCTTTTTGTACAATCATGCTTTCTCCTCTCAGATGTAGTCCCTTATTTAATCTTAATGTATTTATTAATAAATTTTAATGTATTTATGGATATTTATCACAATGTGTGTCTGTATAGGAAAACACAAAAGGTTATGAACTTATGCAAGCAGAGATACACACACACCAAAAAAAAAAACACAGCATATTACTGCCAGTTACCTTCCAGGTAGATTAACATACTACAATACTCCTGGGTAATACACAACACAAAGTTGCACATTGAAAAATGTGTACAGTCTCTAGATTGTGAGTCACTAAATCTTAATTAGTAAGACCAGAAATTTATCTTTCCTGCACTAGTCTTAGGAATGATGTTAACTGAATGTATTTAACTATGTCAAGCTAACCTCATGTCTATTATTTTTAGATGTTGCAACATCTACATAGTAAATTTTAGTCACAGCCCAAAATGGAGTTAACAAAGGAAAGACAGTTGAAAACACAGGTGTTCACTGGTAGACATGAGTAATTCAGTATTTAAGAAGCATACCTACAGCTCCATTTAAGGTTTGGAAAATTTTGCATTTGTGATCCAAAGTAATATTAATAGCTTCCTAAAAATGAGAATAGAGATATTATTGAAAGATAACAACAACAATGGAAACCAAACTCTCATGTTTATACACTTTGAGCTTTGAGTGCACATAAAGATCCCATATGAAAATATTCCAGCAATATTCTTCAGAAGGACAGAAGGACTATAATCTTACAGTTGATTAAATTAGAGGATGAAAGGTATGGTGAGCACACATGCTCCTTTTCCGAATATGTCCACTCCTCCACCATAAGACTAGTATGACCAATGACATGTTAGCAGAGGTGAAATGAATTACTTCTAACCTGAAGCATATTAATTGCCAATTCAAGACCCTAAGTGATCTTTCCCTCTGGCACATAAACCCACAGTATCCCTAAGTTACTACAATAAACAGAAACCCTTTGATAATCTATTATGAACAAGTGGCAGAAGAAATATATCTTTCTTGATGCCTCCCACTCCAAATTCATATCTTGAAACTCTCAACATGAATAGGATAGTATTTAGAGATAGAACCTTTGGACACTAATTAGGTTAAATTATGGTAGTTAGAGTCCAGACCCTCATGATGGGATGAGTATCCTTGTAAGAAGCAACACCAGGGAGTTCATTTGTTTGCTCTCTCCTCTCTCCCTCTCCTCCCCTACTTTTGCTGTCATCTCCATGCTCTGCTTCCCCAAACCCAGGTGAGAAGACAGCAGGGGGCTGCTGTCTATAGGCCAGAAAGACAGTTGGCACCCTGACCTTAGCTTCCAGATCTCTGAGAAATAAATTTCTGTTGTTTAAGCCCCTTAATCTATGATATTTTGTTATGTCTGGACAAACAGTGTAAGACACGTGCTAACCAGATAAAATCTTATGTGCAGAGAGAAATTTAAACAGCACTTATATAACTAAATATATTGCAAAGCCAGCAGTGAGTTTACAAAGGAAGCATCCCAAAGCAAAGACAGCTAAATAAGACTCAGAGTACTTCCACAGTTGAATTTCACTAAGAAAAGACCAACATCGAGCAACGTGGGCTAATGCTCAGGCCAAGAATAGTTTCTGGTCCCGGAGGAGAGACCACATCCTCATGCTTGCCATGTCAAACACACAAAAGAGAAAGTAAAACATGGAGATGAAGAAAAATAAACATTTTAGGAATGAAGATTCTTCAATACTAGGTATCTAATGAAAATATTCATATGATTCAAGTATATTTATGTAAGAAAGAGAAACAACTTTAGCTGCAAACTCATTGTAAATCATAATTTAAAAAACCTTGTTTCCTAAAGACAGCACCATAAATACATAATCCAATAAATTTTAGAGCTGTATCTGCCATATAGTAAATTATGAAACATGAACCTATTAGGTTAATATATTTAAAATATTATCAAATTATATACATTCAGTCTCATTTTTGCCAAAGTTCTCTTAAATCAATTTCAGGAATATTCAATCTAGGGTCTTTGAACTGTTATTGTCCCAAACATGTTTCCTATAAAAAAAACAGAACTCAAATTTTTAGGACACATGTGCTTAAAATAAAAGACAATATTTCTTTGCACATTATGTGTGGCCACATTACAAGGTTCTACTCAAAAGAAAGTATGAGATAGTGTTTTGAGAGACTTGTAAAGAAACTAATTAAAAAGAGTTGACACAACTGAGGGCTCCTTCCTTATTCTTCTGCCTATAAATGCCTAGAATAAGGACACAGTGGATGGAGTGCAAGGAACCATCTTGAACAAGAATGGTACATCAAAAATGGGAACTATTACATACCCTCTTCAGTGGATCAATGTAAATTTTAGTGTAAAATAGCTGATCATCATCATTATCCTGGAGATTCCACTGTTGGACTATACGGTTGATATATGGAGCATAACCAATAAACCCTGTATTATAAGAGAAAGAAGAAAGATTTTAGTATTCAAGACCAAAACTCCTATATTTTAATTGCACTGACTACACAGAGTTATAAAGCCCTTATATCTAATCCTTAATTTGGAATTTCACACCACGGAAAAAAGTGAGTTATTATGGGCCTTTTATACAAAAACTATAACAGAGTAAGTTTTGCTACTGATTGCAAATCAAAGACTCTTTTTGAATAAACACATGCCCAAAATCAATTTCTACAAGTAGGAGAACTAATATTTTCCAAGGTTCCTACAGAAAGAGAATTACTAAAGCAGTAGAATGTTCTCTGAAACCATGCTCTTCTTGGATCCTTTGCAGGAGTCATAGTTTTTTAAAAAAAGATCTACTACAGAGATTTACGAGAGTGCCAGAGACATTTATGTAATCAAAGGAATGTCGGATTTGTCACTGACAGAAAACATCCCAAAGAAATTTATATCTAGAACACTTTGGGAATTTTTCCTTTCCTTGAGCTAGTCATTACCATGCCTATTAAACCATTTTCTGGCTAGGTTCTGTTTGTCATAGTCTGGGGTAAGGAAGTCTAAAGTTGGATTGTTCCCCTTAGTCTTAGAGCATACTCATTAAATTTGCCAACACAGTTGTCTATAAAAGACACAGACAACGGGATCATTTTTCCCTCGTTTAAATCTTCCTCCAAATTTCATAAATGTAGCCAACTTGTTAATTTCATTGAACCAATTTTATTCTTGTGAATTAAAAAAAGCCTCAATTTTACCTTCAAACATAAAATTTCCTAAAAGAAATAAAAGAATAAAAAGAAATAGTTACAGAGATATTTCTTTAGAAAAAACAAGACAAAATGAAAACATGGCTAGACCAAACACTGGTTGCTCATTTTTTATTATTCTTTCCAAATTAAAAAAAAAGTTGAAACGCCAAAAAAAATTTTTTTTAAATCCCTATGACCAATGTTTTGTGATGAAATACATATTCAATGAGTGGCATGTAACATTTTATAAACCAAACTTTTGTATCATTGTTTTTCAAAAGTTATTTCCTTATCCATTTTATGAATTATAAACAATCCAAAAATGAAAGGAATTAAGTCTATTTTCATTGCATGTGATATAGACATACATTATATTTAATTTACACATCACTTAAATTGCAATAGTAACTTCTTTTAAAGATAACTTTATTCCTTGATTCTCATTTTTTTAATTTTTAAATGTGGAATTTTTTTAAAGATTTATTTATTTATACATACAAGAACAGGGGTACAGGACAGAGGTGTGGGGGTGACAGAATTCACCAGAGACAGAGTGGGGAACAGAACAGGCAGATCAATGGAAATATACTGCTTAGGGGAGGCAGCGGGTGAGTCAGGAGAGGTTTGTTACATCATGTGCATTGCTCCCTGTCTGGAGATCAAACTCATGCTGCAGCTGCTGCGGACAGCTTCATACGTTGAGTCTTAACCCCTTGCGCCACCAGGGAGGCCCTATTTTTTTTTTTTTTACTTTTTTTTTTAATTGAGGCAACATTGGTTACACTGCTGTATATTATTCACAGGTATCTATGTTCAATACATTAATATATTTTATATGATTTATATTTTCACTTATATTTGCATATTATTTTAAGCCAATGGTTTCCAATTTCCTAATTTTTCCTTATAACATATTTGCTCTTCATGATAAAATGTTATATAAACTTGAAATAAACCTATCCAGAATTTCTAACATTTTTTTAATAACTTTGATGACAGAAATATAGTAAGGGTGATGTTTTTATGTTCTTATATGATCCCTTCCCCATTTATAAAACACCTTTTCCACAGTACTGTACATATGTCTGATATTTGGATTCCTGAGTACACATATCACTATCTAAATATTCATATATTTTACTATGTTTGGCATATTTGTAAAAATTAATATAAATATTATTTTAAATCCCAGAGTTCCATATCTAAATAGATTTTAAACTTTCTAGTCCTGAGGATAGATTAAATGATTTATTACTGAGGTCCTAACAGTTTGGAGAGACACTAATCTACAGTCCAAATGCTCTGGTAAAAAAATCCAGAGTGAGAGTTGAGAGGGTAAGCCATTCAAATCTCAGGCTTTAACAGACTATAAGTCTAGGAAGGAAAGATTGTTAAGGGAATGAGGCTAGAGTAACCAATATGATAAGACCTAAGTTCTGAGTTGAATATAAAAGTAAAATTCAAAGATGAATATGAAGGTAAAATAAAGTAGATATATCAGGAGATAATAAAATGTTAGAGATCTCCAAAACCATAACCTATAGGTGTTCTGAGATAGAAAAGGACAGGTAGGGCCTCCCCAGTGGCGCAGTGGTTGAGCACTGGGTTGCGAAGCTGCCCACAGACTCTACAGCGCTGGTTCAATTACCGGCCACTGGGTGAGGATCCCACATGGTGCACAGACCTCTCCTGCTGCCCGCTGCTCCCCTCAGCAGTGTACTTCATCAGTCTGCCTGCTCTGCTCTCCGCTCTGATCCTGGTGAATTCTCTCACCCTCCCAAGCTTCTGACTGTACCCAGTGCTTGTATAAATAAATAAATAAATCATTCAAAATATATATTTAAAAAATTTTTAAAAAAGGACAGGTAAAACTAGGCAGTGCAAATTGGAATTTGAGCTTTCAGAGATGAATATTTAAATCGACTGACAAAGCTCCAAAGTACAACTATGATAAAATAATGTGCAGTGCAACAAAGTTGTAATGAGGACAGCTCAGAGAAAGTAAATTGCTTATTAAAGGTTTCATTGTTACAAGTGGCTAAGTTTACTGAAATCCAGGTATCATGAGACCACAAGCAGCACTTATTTAAACAAGCCTGAGTAATATGATTTATGAAAATACCAAGCATCCCCAAAATCTCTCTTACCTATGTGGTTGCGATGTCACCTGACTTGTATTTATTTCATGCCCGCTATCTTTACATTAATCTTAATCTAAGGAAAGTCAAAGAGATAATAAAGTTCTAAATCAAATTTTATTTCTATTGGGAGGAAAGGGTAAATATGATTTTGTATTCCTTTAATCCTTGCTATAAGAGTTAATGCTGGACTTTAAGTGTACCTATATACTCAATGCCAGACATTTTTGACTAGCGATTTCAAGATAAATCATTCACTTTCATCAATATATTAAAAATATCAGTAAAGTTCAGTTATATCTATTCTTAAAGCTACATAATTACAAACTAAGAATAAAATTCCAATGTAAGGGAATTTGCTAAACTCATTATCTTAGAGCCAGAAAATTCTCAGTGAAACTAAAATAAGAACAACTTAATCCACACTCTTTTTCTTTAACAACTGACTGTCTTTAGGTGACACTTAAATTTGGAGAACAGACACTACCTACAAGATGGCAGAATAGGGAGTCTGCTGGAATCACTCTCTTTCCTATAAAGAACAATAATTAGGAAAAGTCAGACATTCTGTCAGTCATAGAGTCTCAGGACTTTCCCAAAGAATAAGGACTTCCCCAAATAAGGCTGGTGGCAGCAAAGGGGAAGGGATGGGAGAAAGTAACAAAGATAGTAGCTACCCCAGCCAGGAGAACAGGCTGGGATAGACCACATGAGCCACAACAAGGCAACCCAGCATATTGTGAAATTCAATGGAGAAACTATGCTGACAGGCATGTAAGCAGAGACCCAATTTAGGGGAATGGGAATTCTGCAGGCACAGATCTTGGAAATTGGGAATGCTATGATCCATCTGGGCACCAAAAGCTCCCTCTCCACACTCCTCCCAGAAGAGATGAAAGAGACACCAGGCTACAGAAATAAAAGAGATGGTATATGGATATCACAGTGCTGCAGAAGCAGTAGCAGAGGTAGGGATAAGGTGGCAACAACAATTCTTGGTGTAATAACTACAAGATGGCACATGCTGACCGCTATACCTGGTGCAGTGCCGCTTCTCTGCCAGGCACAACTTAGTCTCACAGTTTGAGCCTGATGATCAAAACAGTGAATTTCCAATAGATATTACAGAAAACCTTAGAAACCTAATAATCCGTTACAAAAGTTTCTATGCAAACAAACTGGACAACCTAGAAGAAACAGACAAATTTTTAGGCTCATACAGTCTTCTAGGATTGAATCAGGATGAAACAGACAGCTTAACCAGTCCAATTAAAATTTTTGAAACAGAGAGTAATACAAAGTTTCCTAAGAACAAATGTCCAGGACCATATGGCCCCTCCATTGAATTCTCCCAAATCTTGAAAAAATATCTAACTCCCTAATATATTCTATGAGACAAACATTACCCTGATCATGAAACCAAACAAAGATGGTACAAAAAAAAAAGAAAGTTACAGACTAATATATGTGATGGACATAGATGCAAAGATCCTCAACAAAATTCTATCAAACCAAAAACAGTAACATATCAAGAGAATTATCCTCCATATTCAAGTCGGCTTCATCCAAGAGATGCAAGGCTGGGTCAACATACCCAAATCAATTAATGTCATTCATCAGGTCAAAAAAATGAAATATAAAAAAAAAATCATCTCAACAGATACCCAAAAATATTCAACAAGATTAAAGAAGAAGTTATCTATTCTTTATAAAAAAAGCTATGGCAAACCCACAGTCAACATCATACTCAATGGTGAAGAGCTGAAAGTGTTGTGTGCAAAAATATTCTCCCAGTTGGTGCGGTTTCTCTTTGTTTTTGTTATTGTCTCTTTTGCTGCACAGAAGCTCTTTAATTTGATATAGTCCCAGCTGTTTATCTTTGCCTTCACCATCACTGCTTTGGGTGATGTGTCTGTAAGGATGTCTTTGATGTGCATATCATTTAGTGTTTCACCTATATTTCCTTCTATGTATTTTATGGTTTCAGGTCTTATGTCTAGTTCTTTAATCCATTTTGAGTTGGTTTTTGTGCATGGCATTAGGTAGTAGTCAAGCTTCATTCTTTTGCATGGAGCGACCCAGTTTTCCCAGCACCATTTATTGAACAAACTTTCTTTGATCCAATGCATATTCTTTGCTCCTTTGTCAAAGATTAGTTGACCATAAATCTGTGGGTTTATTTCTGGATTTTCTATTTGATTCCACTGGTCTGTGAGTCTGTTCTTGTTCCAACACCATGCAGTTTTGATGATTATGGCTTTGTAGTATAGTTTGAAGTCTGGGAGTGTGATGCCTCCATTCTCTTCTTTTTTTTTTTTTTTTTTTCAGGAGCACTTTGGCTATTCGGGATTTTTGGTGATTGCATATGAATTTCATCAATAATTGTTCTATTTCTTTGAAGAATGACATTGAAATTTTTATTGGAATAGCACTGAATCTGTATATTGCTTTTGGTAGAATGGCCATTTTAATGGCAGGGGATGTCTTTCCATTTCCTTGTGTCTTCTTCTATTTCTTTTAACAGTGTTTTATAGTTTTCTTTGTATAGGTCCTTTACCTCTTTTGTTAGATTTATTCCCAAGTATTTGTTTTTTTTTTTTTTTTGTTTCAATAATTAAAGGGCCTTTTTTTTATTTCTTCTTCTTCAGATTTATTCTTTGTGTATAGGAAGGCTACTGACTTTTGCGCATTGATTTTGTACCCTGCCACTTTATTGAACTGATTGATTAGTTGAATAAGTTTTTCTGTGGAGTTTTTCGGGTTCTCTATGGGTATTATCATATCATCTCAAATAGTGATAGTTTGGCTTCTTCTTTTCCTATTTGGATTGCTTGTATGTCTTTCTCTTAAGCATTGTTTTCCTTAATGACTTCCATCAGTTTTTTCATCATGGCAATTTTAAATTCTTTTTTTGGAAGGCTCAGAAGTACTTCCAAGTCACCGTAGTTACAAGTTGGTGGGTGGTTTTCTTTTTGTGGTGTGTCTTTTTTCTGAGGCGTTGCTACCTTGCCTGTAGTTTTTCTTTTCCCTGCTGCCTGTCTTCTAATTTGCCTTATTCCTTGGCACACTGTGCCGCTGGTACTGGCTGACATATTTTTGGTGTGTTCTTTCGGGAGTTTCAGAAACTGGCAATCCAAACGAGTCAAAAACTGTTATGCCAAAAGTCTAGTGAGGCAGTGGTACTTTGAGTATTTTTTTTTTATATTTTATTTTATTTATTTATTTATTTATTTTAAGATTTATTTATTTATACAAGCACTGGGTACAGTCAGAAGCGCGGGAGGGTGAGAGAATTCACCAGAGCCAGAGCGGGGAGCAGAGCAGGCAGAAGGACCGAAGTACACTGCTAAGGGGAGCAGCGGGCGGCAGGAGAGATCTGTGCACCATGTGGGACCCTCCTCAGGTGGCCGGGGAGCAGCCAGGAATTGAACTGGCGCTGCAGAGGCTGCGGGCAGCTTCGCAACCCAGCGCTCAACCGCTGCGCCACCGGGAGGCCTGGTACTTTATGTTAATGGTCACTGTCACAGAATCTCTCCTCCTTCTGTGTTTAGTTACAAAGGTGCGTCTTGAAGTCCCAAAGACTTCCCTGGAGGTGGGGCAGCTGGATTGCACTCTAGGTTCCAAATCTTTGCATCCTCCTCTGGGCTCAGACTTCCTGCCAGGTGGGACCGGGCTTGTGGGGGCCTTCAGCTCACCTCTGACTGTGCAGGGAACCTTCTCCCTCTGGCTCCACGGGGAGCCTTCTGCCAAATTCAAGCAGTCTTCATTGAAGAAAGGTCCCTGTTCTAAATGGCGCTTTGGAGACAGGCACATTCTTCCACATGCACGGTCTGCCCCAGCCATGGGTGCCCGCTCCCGCTTTGGGTTTGGACTGCTGGCCTGAAGGGGCCTGGCATGGGCAAACTTCCCAGCTCACCTCTGGCTCCTCCGGGACCCTTCTGCTGGTTTCAAGCAGTCTTTATCAAAGAAAGGTCCCTATTCTAAAATGGCATTTTGAGACAGGCACACTTTCCCGCACGCTGGATCTGCCCGGCCGTGGGTGTCTGATCCCCCTCTGGGCTCGGACTGCTGGTCAGAAGGGGCCTGGCTTGGGCGAACTTCCCAGCTCACCTCTGACTCCTCTGGGAGCCTTTTGCGGGTTTCAAGCAGTCTTTACTGAAGAAAGGTCCCTATTCTATGGGATGCTGGTGATTTTTTTCTGGTCACTAGGTGGCGCCAGAGAGCTCTCCTAGTTTCCTTGGGGAGCTGTTATTTTTACCCTGTGGGGCAGGGGAACAGAGTAGGAGTGGTGGGGAAAGCCTCAACGGCTTTGGGGTGCTGTGTCTGCCTTGTGCCCCACTGTCGTGGGGATCCCATGCCCCGAATTTCGTGCCCCGGGTGTCAGTTCCAAAGCCCTCAGGTCCAGGACGCGGGCTGTAGACCAGTTCAGTGACCGCAGAAATGGCACCTAAAAAGGCTTTTCTTCCTCAAATAAAAACCATCACAAATACAAAAGGCAATCCACAGAATGGGAAAAAAAATATTTGCACATCACACATCTGACAAGAAACTAAAGTCCTTATCCAATACAACAACAACAACAAAAACAAAAACAACCCAATGAAAAAAAAAATGGGCAAAGGAATTAGAGAATTAATACATAATTAAATAAGAAAGGAGCTCTTTTCCACTACTGGTGGCCATGCAAGTTAGTACAGCCCCTGTGGAAAACAGTATGGAAATTTCTTAAAATATTGATGGAAATTCTATATGACCCAGAAATACCTTCATCAGATATTTATCCAAATAATATGAAACCTCTAATATGAAAATATTTATCTAGCTGATGTGCATACCAGCAATGTCCACAATCTTCAAGTCATGGAACCAACATAAGTGCCCTTTGACAGATGGCTGGCTAGAGAAACGTGGAATACATACTCAATGGGATACTTCCCCACGGTGAAAAAAGATGAAATAGTGGCATTTGGAACAAAATGGCTGGACCTTGAGGTGGTAATTTTGAAGTAAGTCAAAAAACGAAAGATATCAGATGGTTATCTGTGGAATATAGATAACCAAAAATATATACAGGCAAAATACGGTAGGAATAAATCTTTAACTCAATGAAAAAAAAAATTAATGCTTACCAGAGAGAACAGAAGGGAGAAGGAGAGAGGTATATGGGGTACTGGCATGTATGGTTTAATAGAGGGTGAGTGGAACATGTGCACATATGGAAGAGCAGAAATGTAACCCCCAAATTAAAATGAAAATAATTAAAATAAATGGAGAACACTGGTTTTATCAGTTACAAAGTGAAAATGACAACAATTATACTGCCTAATGCTGTTAGAAGCCTCAGAAGATATAATATATGGGAAAATGTTTTCCAACTAGAAATGCACTATGGACTTTAAACATTATTTTTCTACAGTAGTAATAAAATATGGGTCATTGTAAATTTCATGTTATATGAAATATGCAAATAGGGTGTTTCATCAATATTTATAATTCATTATTACTGGCATTAACTTTTCTGTCAGTATCTTACTCACCTCCTGAATTCAGATAGCGTTTCCCAATGTGCACAATGGGATACTTGTCTGCAAGTCTTTTATCTGGCCATAGGATTCCATCTGCTGCAAAGACTACTTTGTGGTTTGCCTTTTGGAACTTTTTTAGAACTTCTTCTGGACCACCAGCAAATATGACATCAAAGCTGTTTCATCAAGGAAAAAGATAAGTTTCAAAGTACAATCTGAATTTAGGTGCATAAAACAAGAAAAAGCTCCTAATAAATGTCAGAGTTTAGAAATCAATACAATATTTTTACCAAGTATTTACAGGGCACATCAAATTTTTTTTCTCTCAAATTATATGTCTTATATGAGATTATGCATGTTTATAGTACATGGGCAAATGAAGTCCATATAAAAGATTTTTTTGTATTAGCATTATTATGCTTTTCAATAACCACTATTCCTCAAAATTCTAAAACATTAATGAATTGTTAGAAATTCAGTAAATTGCTAAATAACGTGCAATGAAGACACAGTCATTGGCAGGAGTAGCCATTGTAACTCCCTAGTATTTCAATTTAAATTGTACCTATCCATTTTAATTTCTGAAGAATTCATTAACTTTGACAAAATGTGCTCAACTACTAAATCTCATCAATATGAATTCATATACGAATTACCATTTAGGCTGAAATCCTAAAAGTATAAAGAAGCATATCTCGTTAAAGCACAGTAAATTTGAAAGGAGGGGGGAATGATACTATAAATTGACACATAGTATAAAAGCCACTAGCTAGTGTGTTTCTACTCAGCATTAAGTTCTCTATTCTTTCTCCAACCACAAATTCTTTTGTATCACTTACAACACTGTACCTCAAAGCCAAAGAGAACAAACAATTCCATGATTTAGTATCCTCAGTGTCAAATAGTAGGAAGAAATTACTAGTACTCGAAATGAAAATCAGGTCAGTCTAATAGCCAAAAAAACAGATGCAATGAATAGAGGTCATTCCCTGTCACACTGAGTCTCAAGGACCTTTTTAACACTCTAGATTGCAGGAATGCATCAGGCAACATTTAATAACTTCCTACATTTGAATTATTTTATAAAAACAAAAGACTATTGCTCATCTTTATGACAGTAAAAACTCAAAGAACATTTTAAAAAATTACATGAGCAATAGTTTAAGCTTATGTTTGTGGCAGAGATGGTAACTGGCCCCCACATACATCAGAATGCCTTTTATTTTAGCAGCGGCATCCCCTTCATCACATTAACTGAGCACCTGGCCACCCTGCTAAAGATATCTGGGAAGCCAAATATGGCACATGTCCAGTGAAGTGTGAGTGGACCTGGTTTGGTGCTATAATCTCCAGGTAACGTGCTTTACAAAGAAAGCAGCCTCCCCTCTGCATCCCCTTGTTTTTCCCTCTTTATGATGAATCAAATTTTACAAGTCAAGAGTGCTTGACCTGTACACAAGGATTAAAATGTTGGTAATGTGTAAATAAATTTAGTAATTATACCTAATTTTCTAAAAAAAAATAGTAAATATAGTTGTGATCAGATAAATAGAATATTTCCTTTGCTTTTAGAATTTTCTACAGGATTTATATTTTATTTTTATTTCAATGGAATAAAAGAACCTTAAAATTCAAATACACACACATTTTGATACATAGTTTCTTCTTTCTTCCAGGATCAACAGGCAAGAAATGGTTAATAGCATGACAACATAAAGTGACTCAGGGCCTACAGTTTGAAGTCTGCAAGATGGGTTTCTAATCCTAATTATGCCACTTGCTATCTGAGGAGCCTTAGACAAGTTAGTTACTGAAACTCTTCATGCTTCAGTTTTTTTACATGTGTGATGTAGTACTTATCTCATCAAGTTTTTTAAAAAATTAAAAACTGGGAACAATCCATGGCACATTATAAGCACTCAAAATACAAAAATTACTATTATTGTTAATAGAGAAAAAGGAATGAAGAAAAAGCAAGAGGTGAAAGGAAAACGCACTTTTCAGTTTGTACCAAGCTGTCATTTAAAATAATTTTATTTTTAGCCATATAAACATGTTTTAAGATAAATTTTAAAACAATAAATTTGTTCTAATACAAACCTTAAACTTTCCCATTTCTTTATAAAACAGAATTAATCTGACTTCATGAAATCGTATTTACAAAAATACAATCCCTTTTGTCTTATTAATACAAATGATCTCATCAGTATGAGTTCATCAGTATAACCAATACAAATGAGCTCATCAGTATAGCCATGTTAAAATTCTGCTCCCTAAAATAATCCTCTTTTGAAACCAGGTTATTTTTCCTCAAGACTACTAGTACTTTACATAATTTCTTTAATATAAAAGATTAGGAAATAAGACCAGTTTTATGGGTAACGGAGCCATGATAGCAAAACATTCTGAGACAGAGACTGTGATGCATATTACACAGAAACCACAACACACTGTCTGGAGATGGAAGAAAAAGAGTTTATTATGTCAGAGAATTGAAAGACTGGAGACTTGGGCCAAGCTGAATCAGTAAATCTGCAGGTAGTACTACATATTCAAAGTTATTAGTGCACCTGTGGGAAGTGAAAGTTTTCTGTCTCTGTAGCCCTAATGATGGGCAGAGTGAATAGAGCCTATGACACAGCCTATGACAAACTATTAACAGAAGTCAATAGCATGAAAATATTAAATGTTAATATTTTATCAGCATGCATTACCTTTATAACAAAAAGCAATTATTCCAAGGCATAAGGGGAAAGCAAAAATTATTTTCACATAATAACTATTTCAATGTTTATATACTTTAGAATGGTTCTTTGAACCTATTTAAAATTTTTCAAAGATCATGAAGATATTTCTATTTAAAATTGCTTTGGCTACAAAAATCCAAATAGTATGATTGCAAGGTGAAAAATGAGCTTACCAATCTCACTTTTTTAGCACAATTTTTAATTAGAAGTTAAATGCAACAAGTATTGACTGACATGAAAAATCAGAAGCAAAGCATAGTTTCCATGGATTCTATCAAAATTCAACCTTTTAAATAATTTTAATCTTTGAGATTTAGAAATCCAGGGTTCTTTCCAAACTCTATTAGTTGTTTTATTTCTTTAAAGGAAGAAAAGTAATCTTTAAAAATAGTTTCAAATTATCCACCTTATTTTTCCCTCTTGCAATATCTGTTTCTTTCTACTAATGCAATTTACTTTGTTACCTAATATATACTTATTCCTTGCTTTATGCCTTGACACTATGCAAATTAGGTACAACCCTTAGCTTCACTTTCTATAACATGAAAACAATTATAACTGAGCATAAATGAAGTTAGCCACATACCCTTGACCATTGAGGTTCAAGGACCCACTGACCAAAGGATTTTTTTCTATCCTTGGGTCCACATCCAAAGATTCAACCTACTGTAAATGTCAGAGGGTTGAAACTACGGCTGTGGAACCCAAGGATACAGAGGGGATAAATTTCTCAAGGATTTTTGATTAGGGGATAGGGAGGCAGCATTGCTAATGTCCACAATGTTTAAAGGTCAACTGTACAATCAAAGCAATTATTTATGTATGCTGACTGCAGAGATTTGTGTATTATCCCTTCATTTTTCAGCCAGCATTTATTCATTTTAAATTAATATGCCAGATTAGAGTTAGCTAGAAACTATTAAAACACTGGCTTCACTTTATATTGATTTTAATTTTATATCAACTTTAGTAGTATTGGCTACCATACCAGTCTTTTAAGTTCAGTCTTCATCAGTGCTACCATTAATTAGCAAAAGTCTATAAATTAAAAATTAATTCCTTTATCTTATATCAAAATCATATAGTTACCCTTAAACAAATGCTTTACAAACTTGGAAATTTCTATATACCATAATCCTTGGGTAAATATTTTCATAGTGGAAATATTCTTTTTGGTGAGGCCAGTAATATTTCATACAGTAGGACTTTCTCAAAATGTAATATACCCACATTCTGATAATGGCATTTCATTCAGAGGTGCCAAAAAATGTAGATTTCTGCTCCTTCCAAATTCACACTCAAATAATTGTACTGCCTTTATTCCTAACTACTTTTCTTCTAAACAAGATATTCTTAAGTCTAAAAGACAAAATAATAAAATAAACCACAGTTTTTATTAGATATTTATCTTAGACCTGAAAGTATTACACTATATGCTCTTTTTAGTTTATGAACCCTGCTGGTTTACATTTTACTGTACCCAGCACAGCACAAGTTTATAGGGATATTGCATATATTTTTAATTTAATCAGAATAACACAACCATTTTTGTTACATATTACTTTATATATTATTAAAAATGATAACTATATAATAGTTCTGATCATCTGTTTTAAACTTGACTAGAGTAAAAGAAATACATGCTTTAAAAGGTTATTAGATTCATAAGGTAGTTCTGAAAGTAATGCAAAGTACTTCAAAATGTTCTGTACCCTTGACTAAGGTGAATTTTAAAAATAATTTGCAGTTATTTATCTCTGTAAGGAAATATGCAGTTACCAAGTTATAGTATTTGTCCCCAAAATCTTTATGAATCTATTTTAAAAAAACTCATTGTACCTTGTCCATTAAAAGTCCAAATTCTTTACAATTATTGGCAGTTGTTTTAATCAAAGGAAGACTGTCAGCTTTACAAACCATCTTGATTGCAACAAAACACACACACATTGCAGTTTGAAATAAGTTGAAAAAAATTTGGTGATTTTTTTATATGTAAAGCTTCAACTTTACTTTTGAGATGAGACTACAAATCTCTGCCAGTATCTAAATTAAGTGATATATCTTACCCTTCAGAGTCTATTTATATACATCTGCCTCTAACTTTAAATGTTCACCCAAAAGTCAGTTTAGAACACATATTGCCAAGGAAGCAATGTTATGAAATTGTTTTAAATCAATTTATAAAAATGTATCCAAATAAGCACAGGGAATCATTTTGGGATATTAAAAATGTTCTATATTTAAGTAGAGTTGATAATTGCACAACTCTGTAATTTTACTAAAATTTGTTAAAATTTACACTTAATTTTAGTGTCCGTCATGGTATGTAAATTATACCTCAATAAAGCTAATTTTTAAAGGCCTATCTAAACCACTAAGTACATAAATTTGTACATAGTTTCATATAGTAGTGACCTATGTTTTGATAGAACTAACTACTAGATTCATATTGTGCTAAAGTCACTTAAGAAAGAGGAATTTGTTCAATTTATTAAAATTAATAAATTCTGAATTCTAAACCCCAGGGGTAAACTTAGTTAGGATAGTAATAATTTTCTTTTGAATATCTCATTTCAAATAGCTTATAATATAATTCATTTGTCTCAGAACTTACTCAGGATTTTCAAATCTCTTGATCACTCTAATATTTTTAAAGAATGTTATTTTAAAAATAAGATGGGAAAAAGCTTTAAGATGGCACCAATTGCTCATCTCTCTTTACCTTGGTTACCTTACCATCATCAGAGGGATTTTCCAGAAGCACAAACATGGTAGGTGATGATGGAGGAAATTGTTAGTGACTCTTCTTTGACAATGACCTGGATGAGTTGAGCCTCCATATTTTCAGTTAACTGACTGTTCCCTAAGAGGATTTGTCCAAATTTTTGATTGTTGTATTTTGATATATTCCCCAATACTACCATTACTTGGCATACTCTGGGTTTTCCATTAAAATTTTATTGTCCCTTTTGTCAATCTGGTCTTAAAGCATCACTTAAATAAATACAAGCTCAAGCAGTTTTTAGATATCTTACAATTTACTTTTCTCTCAGGAAGAGACCAGAGTCCTTATTAAACTAGTTACCGCAAAGACTAAATCTTATATGGGGGAGGAAGGAGGAGAAGTGATATAGGAGGGTATAGTTAAAGGGAAAGGAGTTCTTCCTAAAACCTAAAAAGAAGCTTGAGAATCTAAAAGCATTACAGCTACATTCAGTAACTTTTACAAGGAGATTTTCCTTCAGAATCAAAATTAAAATACACATGTAGCAAGATCCAGTTGACCTAAATGGTTTCAAATACACAGAAATTTTAAACCAAAACATACTAGATCTTTAGTCTAAATAGTTATTATGAGCTTCTCACTCTTTCTTCATGGGTAAAAAAATACATCATAATAGATTTTGTAGAAAGTGACCCAGTATATAAGCTAACACCATCCATAACACATCTCATTTAAAATGCAAATGTCAAGGCCCTTTTTTTTATTTAGACATTCGCATAAAAATCATGGTTCTTACTTTCATCTAAAATAATTTCATTTTTGGATTCTCAAATTGAGGGCAAGATAAGGAAACTTTCCTAAGAGGAAAAAAACGCAAAGAGATTTAAAGGGAGCAACCAATAATAAAAAAAACTTAAAAGGCAGAGAAAATGGAAGGTAGCAATCACTAATGTCTCATCAAAACTTGACATTATTAAAGCAATATAAGCAGACACTCCAAATTATGTGGAGGGAGAGAAAGGTAATATACAAAAACATATTTATACATTCAAAAGGTTTCTTTTTCTTAATAGCATAAGCTATCTATGTCTAACATACATTACCTCCTGGCTGACCAGAATCTATTGAGTTATTCTTTTTAAAAATAAAGCTGAACAGGGCCTCCCTGGTGGTGCAGCGGTTGAGCGCTGGGTTACGAAACTGCCCACAACCTCTGCAGCGCCGGTTCAATCCCCAGCCACTGGGTGAGGGTCCCACATGGCGTGCAGACCTCTCCTGCCGCCCACTGCTCCCCTCAGCAGTGTGTTTCGTCAGTCTGTCTGTTCTGCTCCCTGCTCTGGCTCTGGTGAATTCTCTCATCCTCCCGCACTTCTGACTGTACCCAGTGTTTGTATAAATAAATAAATAAATATTAAAAATAAATAAAGCTGAACATGGCTTTTATTTCAACTCTAAGTTAAGATTAAAATATAAGTTTCAAAAAAAAAAGTTGTCTCATGCCACTTTCTCAGTAGTGCTTATGATAAATTATCAAATTTGATAACTATACATAACTACCTCAGACTATGGTTTCAAAACTGAGTAATATTTACCCATTAAAACAATGATTTGGATGAATAAAATGATGAAACATATATGAACTATAAATATGAACTTCAAATCTTTTTAAAAATATGTTTAATATAGATTTAGAAATCCACAGGTTATTTTTCTTACCATTCAGTAAACAAGACAATCAAATCTTCTTGATTGGCATAATGCTCCATGACTTCTTTCATTAATCTCACTTTTTGGCCCCCTCCAATATTATTAATTCCAGCACCACCTCTCCACTCTTCTCCTTGACCAAGGACCTAAAAGGAAATCAACTTTCATCCCTGAGTAAAACTCAAATTATGATAGCAAAAAAAACACATTTCATTAGCAACTTGCACTGTATTACACAGTAACTACTCTTCAAATGTCCAATTAAGACATGTTACACAGAAAAAAAACTTCATGCCAACGTCAGGAAATAATTCTTCAAAGTCAGGGGCCTCCAAGGTGCTATCAAGCTATAGCTAGCCACTGCAGCATGATTTGGATCCCAGGCCAGGTTGCAACCCACATGGTGCAGCAGACCTCTCCTGGCTCGCTCACTGCTGCCTTCTGGCAGAGTATTTCAGTAGATCTGCTTGTTCTGCTCCCCACTCTCTCTGGTGAATCCTTTCAACCCCTGCACCTCTGGCTTACCCCCCAGTTCTTGCATGCATAAATAAATAAATCTCAAAAAAATAATAATTCTTCAAAGTCATTCACCCCATAAGATGTCATCCCCAGTTTCACACTTTCAAAAGTAATCTAATCCAAGGAGGTGCAGGTAGGCGAACCACAAGTATCTCTCATATTTTACTTTTATTTGTTCAGACTAAAATGAAAAAGAAAATGAAGACAATTTTCATAACAGTTTTCAATCTGGCAAGAAATCTAAATGAAGCTCAGACTCTGAATTGGGGCCCATACGTGATTTTCACACTGACTTAAAATTTGTTGAGTCAGGGAACACAGAGCATTAAGTCAAACATTGCCTTCTTTACCTTCTAAATCTTGAATTTACATTATTTTCAGAAGCTTAATAATATCTGGTCAATATGATAAACTAAGCAGAACTAATCAACTTTGTAGCTTATCTTTTCACTATTTGCCTTAGCCTCAGCAGTTGCCTCTTGAAGTAAATTGCTCCTGAAGTAAATTACAGACATACCTTGACTATGAGGGATTAGGGAACATATGCCCCCCCAACCCCCTATCCACACCACATGTACCTTGTATCAAAGTGTCTTCATAACAAAGTCTGAAGTTGCCCAAATAAAATTTACTCAGAGGTTTGTAACATTAAGAGTGAATTAAACTAAAAATAAACACAGAAGGAAAGGATAAATATATTTATATATTTATTTTCTAAATATATTTAGTCATATTAAGTCAAATATAAACCTGGCTGGCAAGGTTCATGGGATCTCAGACTCAGATCTCTAGTTATCACCTCATCACTTCCTATATCAAAAGTTGGAGAGAAATTTTAGCCAAGAAAACTCAAACTCAACCTGGACCTGGATTCATACCGGGGGCTAGTCTAGTATAATTATTAGTTTTTGTACTAAAAAGTGGCCTCCTCTGGCCCTGAGACTTTTTACACTTCAGTCTGCAATCTTTCTGGATTTCTTTGATACTACAATAACACTGGGCACGCCACACCTCAGAGCCTACTGTGTGTCATGTACTGTGTTAAGCTCTTTTCTATGTTTATGTCCCACCATATCAGTATGTCAAACTTTAGTGTGCATGAAAATCACATGGAGGGCTTGTTAAAACACATACTACTGGATCTTACTCCCAGGGCTGATGATACAGCAGATTTGGGGTGGAGTCTGAAAATATTTATTTCTATTTCCCTGATGATGCTAATGGACTATTGTGGACCCAAAATATGAAAAAATAAACTTTTTTTTTTTATTTTGCAGAGCATGTTTATACAAGCATTAACAAATACAAAGAAATTACATGAGTGGCAGAGTATTACTAAAGCCTAAAAGCATCTTTAAAACAATCAAGTATGGTGGCCTAGGGCTATCACAGCTATGAACTGAGTTTGACCCCCAGCCAGGGAGCTAAGACACATGGCACAGCAGACCTCTCCTGTTTCACCAGCTACTCCCCTCAGCAATGTATTTCAGTAGATCCTCCTTTCCTGCTCTCCACTCTGTCTCTGGTGAATCCTCTCACCCCCATACCTCTGGCCTGCACCCCAGTTTTTCTACACAAAAAAATAAACATTAAATAAAATCAAGCAATCAAGTATATATAAAATTAATGTACAGAACCAAATTTTGTCTTCATTTTGTGCAATGGAGATTGTTATGTTGCTGATGTCATGAAAAATGTACTATTGACACACATTCTCACATATGAATTAAAAGACATACCATACCTTCACAGTGTAATTGAAGTATTTGGCTGACTGCATAAATCGATAGAATCCATCAGTTTCTTTTGTTGCTACTGTTATGACTAATAATTTATCTGGGGAGACAGAAAGAAATGATGTAAGATGGTTTACCAAGAAGTTAAAAGCCCCAACTTTACAACTTGCTACAGCAATTAGAGACTTCATTAAAAAACAGGAATGTACAGATCAGTTAACTTACATAAGGCTAAACAAAAAAGTTGTTGGAAAAAGTTAATTCAAATTAGTTATATCACTGCTTAATTATAAACGATCAAATGATTAATCATTTTAATGGTAAAAAAGAAGTATTTAAGGAAAAACAAGCCTTCTGCAGCAAATTCCAACACTAAGAGAGAGACTTAATCAAGTACTCAAAATTTCTATCTGTAAAGGCACTCTCCTAAGTACTAAACTAATCAATGAGCTTCACTGTCTTCTATAAAACATCACTGCATTTTTACAAACATCAATGAAGACTGGAAGCATATTATAAGCATCAAGACACTAACATAGAAAAAGAAAAAAAAAAATCAATCCTGAAACTAATCCTAATGTTTTTTATAAATTATGATGCATTGGTAACAAATACTTAAAAACAGATGCATTTCTCTCCATCTCCTAGTAAGTTATAATACTAATTGAAATTATAAGCAGCAGTCCCCAAGACTTCTGCACTGATCTCTGAATTGCACATTACCCATTTCAAACAAATGTCTATATGGTATTCTTTTCAAAATACTAAGATATCTAACCATGTGAAACCTCCTTCTCACCCCTCCCCATTGCCAAATATACTGAAATGGCCTCCCATGATTTTTAGGATGGCAGCCAAGCTCCATTATCTTAGTCTGGTCCTTGACTGACTCTATCCTCTCCAATCTCATCCACCTCCTCTCTCCCCTTTACTTAATCTCTAATAATTTTATTATTTTTCAATGATGCCTGTTCACTCCCACCAGAAGCTTCTATGTAAGACCACTGTCTAATGTCCCTCCTGATCTCCTGACAGGAACCTGTTCAAATTTGACATTCTTATACACATGTAATTTTCTTAGGGAGACTGACCCTGATCTACTAGAACAGGCCAGTTATCTGTTATGTATTTTCAGGCTCTCTGGCTTTCTCAGGGCACTTAACCACAAATTGTAATTGCATCTAAGATGCATGTCATCGTGTGAGATTAGAAATTCCTCTAATCCTCAACTAGAATACAAACTCCAGGAAGCAAGACATCTTTTGTTCAGCACTATACCTCCAGAGCCTAGCATATTGTTTAGAACAGACATGAGTTGAATGAGTAGATTCAGAGACAAGTGACATTACATTGCATGCGCATCTGTAAAAATATTTCAACAAAATCCCTAACTACCTTGCATTACTATCTAAAATTCATTAATGAGGAAGGTATGTTTAAATAGTAATAAGCAGACATGTTTCAATAGGTTAAGTAACTTAATCATAGTCCCTCAGTAAGTCAGTAGCAAAGCAGGTATGGACCTTAGTTATTCCTCAAAGTCCATTTCTTTCCAGTGATCCTTGTGACCTGTTGTGTTAGTGAAATATCAAAAGGCAAGAAGCAAATTTTGAATTTTATTTCATGTGCAATAAAGAGATAACGCAGCAAACTTGAAATTTCAATCTTAGGAAGAACTGGTCCTTGGCTGGCCACTGAAAAGTTGTATTTGGGGGACATTTCCCACCAATTCTTGATAAGGATGGCTCAGTGTTTCTACATTGTACAATGCGTTTACACTGCACACCTGCATTCCTTCTGGAAGTTTAGAACTTTGGTATAGAGGATGCTTATGTGACTAGCCCACAATAAAAACCTTGGACCCTGAGTCACTAATGAGTTTTCCTTGACAAATTATATTCCATGTGTGTTGTCATAATTAGTCGCTGAAAGAATTAAGCAAATCCTGTGTGACTCCATTAGGAAGGGGCAACTGAAAACTGTCTGGTTTCCCTGGACTTCTCCCACATGCCTTTTGCCTTTGCTGATTTTGCTTGGTGTCATATCCTGTAATACATCATAGTCATGAATATAACAATATTCTGAATCCTTTGAGACCTCCTAGTGAATTGTGGGCCCTGACAATGGAATTGGTGATACCTGACCCACTATAGGCAGTGTACATTCATCTGAAATAGGAACTACACACTCCAGAAAATAAATACTTAGTAGATAAAGCAATCATATTCTGTGTTCCTCTATGGACTCAGAATCATTCCATTCTAAGTTAAATGATAATCTCAGGGGCAGTCTAAAAAGTCCACTTATTTTACAGAGGAGGAAACCAAAGCCTAAAGAGAAAACAAGACTTTCCAGGATATTGCACCTAGGTGATAATGAATCTAGCACTGGAACTCAGAATTCACAGTTACTAAAAAATATGCAAAATCATGGTCTTTCTGCACAATTCTGTTGCTTTATTAAGTACTGATTCGGCCAAACACTATGACAAATAATTTAAGTGTCAATGGCAAGGAATCAAATTTCAGTTTGTGGAATTACTGGAAGAAATTTACAACAAAAATTCCTCAAAAGCGATTCACACCACAATTTCAACATGGAATAAAATATTGTCATCTCATAGAGATACCTGAAGATTCTTCAGAATTTTTGTAATAAAGGAGGAAGAGATGGGTCCAAGAGACAAAGGGTAGGATGCCTAGGGTTAGGGATACCAAGTAAAGCAGATACCAAGTAAAGCAGGACCAGATACCAAGTAAAGCAGGACCAGAATAAGAGCTCTGCAGGCCTTAGGCACCTAAAAAGTCAACCACCTCTCTTATAAGTACTTCAAATTACAATATACATTTTGACCTTGTTTTCACATTTAAAAAATAAAATTGTACACATATTAAAATTAAGAGCCTTTTTTAAAGATTCCCTGATGTCTCGCTAGGGAGCCCATGACTTCTGATGGCATATGACATAGTTATCTATTGGGTGGCTACTATTTAATGAAAAACAAATTTTCAGATAGAGTCAAAAGGGTTATTAATATTTTGCTCAAAAATTCAGGGCTCCTCTATAACCAATGTTCAAAACAATTATAAGAAAATCTTGATATAAATAGTGTCGTTTTTAAGTAAATTTATATTTACCTAAGTTATCTATAATCTAGAAAAACATTTATAAATATGAACATATAACCTATTCAATCTGCAAAAAGAAATGCCTAAAACTATTCAAAATCTCCATTTAATACTCATATCTCCAGTAACACCCCACTCTCCCTTAAAATGACTATCCAAAACTTAGATGTTAAGAACTCAATCTAGGGCCTCCCCGGTGGCGCAATGGTTGAGCACTGAGCTGCGAAGCTGCGCGCAGCCTCTGCAGCACCGGTTCAATCCCCAGCCGCCAGCAAGGGTCCCACAGAGTGCAGCAGACCTCTTCTGCAGCGCCCACTGCTCCCCTCAGCAGTGTATTTTGTCAGTCTACCTGTTCTGTTCTCCGCTCTGGCTCTGGTGAATTCTCTCACCCTCCTGCACTTCTGACTGTACCCAGTGCTTGTATAAATAAACAAATGGATCTTTAAAAAATAATAATAATAAAAAGAACTCAATCTAAGTATGATAGAGAAAAATAAATTAAAGGGAACTTACTCCCCCACAGCCTTCTCAATCTACATCCAGAGACATGGATTGTAGCCAAGAATTATACACTGATTTCAACAAATATATCTGGAATTTAGAAAGAAAAAGCAAAATTCAAATGCCGGAATGACGGCCTCCTCGGTGGCACAGCGGTTGAGCGCTGGGTTGCGAAGCTGCCCACAGCCTCTACAGTACTGGTTCGATCCCCGGCTGCTCCCCGGCCACCAGCGGAGGGTCCCACATGGCGCGCAGACCTCTCCTGCCGCCCGCTGCTCCCCTCAGCAGTGTACTTCGGTCCTTCTGCCTGCTCTGCTCCCCGCTCTGGCTCTGGTGAATTCTCTCACCCTCCCGCGCTTCTGACTGTACCCAGTGCATGTATAAACAAAACAAACGAGCAAACAAATAAATAAATAAATAAAACATGCCTTATTAAAAAAAAAGAATTATTAAAAAAATAATTAAAAAAAAAATGCCGGAATGAACATACTCAAAGGATTCCTCATTATTGTAAGTAAAGCATGACTTAAGAATTGGAAGGAGGGGGGAAATGTCCTGCAAACTTTAAAATACAAGCTCAATATAAGCCAATACTTTAGAGAGCTGGTCAAAACACACAAAAAAGAAATCTTAACAAACTTTAAAAGAGTGATCTCACTGTAAGTTGTAGAGTCTATGTGTAGAAAATTATGTGATATTTGACTTACTATGTTTAAAAATAAATTTGTAAACATTGAGTTTGATCAACATGGTAGGAAATCTGGTTATTCATTACCCCACATAGAGAAAAGTTGATACATTGAGAATTTTTATATCCAGAGAAAGATATTTACCATTTCCCCACCTCATAACATTTTAAAGGAAAAAATAAATAATGCAGAAAATGTAGATTTTGTATCAATAAGATCTTAAAACTGTTTGGGCTCCTGTAACAAAATGCCATGAACTAGTGAACTTCTAAGCAGCACAAGTTTATTTCTCACAGTTCTGAGGTTCTAAGTGCAAGATCACAGCCTCAGCACAGGCCAGCTCTGGCAAAGGTCCTCCTCCTGGTCCATACCAGCACCTTCCTGTGACTTCACTTGGTGGAAGGCAGCTGAAGGTCTCTCTGGGACCTATTTTATAAAAACAGTAATCTGCTTTGTGAAAACTCTACCCTCTTGACTTAAGCACCTCCCAAAGACTCCACCTTTTCATGCCATCATCTTTGGGGATTATGATTTTAACATATAAATTTGGGAGTACACAAACATTCAAATCTGAGCAGATATAAAATATAATTAAAAGCATCGAGTATAAATGCTCTGTCTTGGAAAAGGAGTGTTTCCTCTCCTTACAAATATTAATACAAAGAGTATGGGACTAATTTCCAGGATTTATGATTTGAAGACACACTTGATTCTTTCAAAAGTTATGAAATTTATACCTTGAATGCTAATTTAATGCCATAGGAAAAAAAGATCTCCCCTGTTCAGTCAGAGGAGACTTTAACTTTTGAATTCCAAGGATTCAGAGGCCTCAGCAACTTCCACAGAACAAAGATGTACCAGCAATAAGAGAATCTCCTTTGTGTGAGGGTAACTCATTTGCTGGCTAAATGCTTTTGCAGAGCGTATGAATCGCCACCCGCCTCAGAAACATGGGCCCAAAATTACGTAGTTTGTTCAAACAAATTTGATCGGTTACTATTTATTCAATATTTTACGGAGGTACTAAAATGATCTGCTAGAATCATTAGGGTCACCAACAGGAAGGTTAATAATCAGAAAAAATCAGCAGGAGCTAATATACTCCTGCTAATTCAACTACAAATGAAGAGCTGGCCTGAGCAAATATACCTTGAGAAGGATTTGAAGGTAAGCAAGGAGTGCTCTTAGAGAAAATGTGAGAGGGTAAGGTGTCTGAACCAGGATAGAAAAAGAAAAATCTCTTGGAAGAAGACTGCCTAACCTAATGGAAAGTAAGGAATGAAAATAAATGAATGTGAGATGCAAAATTAAAACCTGTCTTGACCAAAAGTTGTGTGACTGAATACTGATGAGAGACAAGTCAAACTTTCATTCATTGGGCCTCCCTGGTGGCCCAAGGGGTTAGGACATAACCTATGAAGCTGTCCTACAGCCACTGCAATACAAGTTTGATCCCCCAGCTGGCCAGGGAGAAGCGCACATGGCACAGCAGACCTCTTCTGTCTTGCCTGCTACTCCCCTCAGCAGTGTGTTTCAGTCAGTCTGCCTGTTCTGTTCCCCACTGTCTCCTGCCTTGCACCTCTGGCCTATACCCCAGTTCTTATATGAGTAAATAAATCAATCTTTAAAAAAAAACAAAAACTTTCATTCATCATCTTCAAGAATGGTGAAAATTTCCCTTGTTCCATGCCACAATGTCATGAACACATTACATGTTGAAAAAGAGAATATTTTGTTCTGTATTTTCCATGCATAAAATGAGTATGTTTTACCTATGCAGCATGCCATCCACGCAGTCTTAATAGTTTTACGGCATCTATTGAAACTACTGAATCCTTCCCCACAACTTGCTACTTCACCACTGTTCAACAAGTCAAAGTTATCAAATAAGAGACTTCTAGAAAACTGAATCAGTACACAGACAGAATTTTTACATATAAAATTATAAGTAGATGATTACAACTAGATTTCTTCTATAGAATTACTACAAAACCAAAAAATGGCTTTATTTTTAATTTTGTGTTGTAAACTGTAATAAATGTTTAACTTTATGTAAGAGAAATGTATTTTTTGGAGTACACCCCAGAAAATGAGAGACATTTTAGTATTCACTGTGCCAAAGTAGAGATTAAAAATTACATTCATATCTACACATGATTTACTTTTCTTTCCTGACCCACTCTTTTTTTTTTAATTTTTTTTTTATAGAGGCATGTTTTTTATTTATTTATTTATTTGTTTGTTTGTTTGTTTTGTTTATACATGCACTGGGTATAGTCAGAAGCGTGGGAGGGTGAGAGAATTCACCAGAACCAGAGCAGGGAGCAGAGCAGGCAGAAGGACTGAAGTACACTGCTGAGGGGAGCAGTGGGCGGCAGGAGAGGTCTGCGCGCCATGTGGGACCCTCTTCGGGAGGCCGGGGAGCAACCGGGGATTGAACCGGCGCCGCAGAGGCTGCGGGCAGCTTCGCAACCCAGCGCTCAACCGCTGTGCCACCGGGGAGGCCCCATGACCCACTCTTTTTAATTCAAAATTTTTTTACCTAGCTGATGAAGTAGGAAGTGATATTATTTTCTAGCCCTTTATCCAGATATCCAGCTGACTCCCAGGAGATATCAAAGATGTTATTCATATGAATGTATGAAGACATTGTCAATGCATATAGAAGCAAATGCCCTATACCCTATATTTTACAACTCTTTTTATAAATTTACTTAGGGCCTCCTCATGGTGCAAGGGGTTAAGACACAACCTATGAAGCTGTCCGCAGCCACTGCAGCACGGATTCGATTCCCAGCCGGCCAGGAGCAAACCCACATCTGTCTCTGGTGAATCCTCTCAACGTCCGCACCTCTGGCCTGTACCCCAGTTCTTGTATGCATAAATAAATAAATCTTTAAAAAAAAAAAAAAAGGGCCTCCCCGGTGGCGCAGGGGTTGAGTGCTGGGCTGTGAAACTGCCTGCAGCCACCGGCAAGGGGTCCCACATGGCGCGCAGTCCTCTCCTGCTGCGCACACTGCTCCCCTCAGCAGTGTACTTCATCAGTCTGCCTGTTTTGCTCCCCGCTCTGGCTCTGGTGAAGTCTCTCACCTTCCCACGCTTCTGACTGTACCCAGTTCTTATATAAATAAATAAATCTTCAAAAAAAAAAAAAAGTATTAAAAAAAGTATATTAAAAAAATAAAATTTACTTAACTTTGAAATATTTTCTAATGGAATTCAACTACACAATAATCCATTTTACTATGAACTATAGTTAACCAACATGTTAATGACAGATAGTTGCTTCCAATCCACTGCTATACTAAAAAAAAAAAAAAAAAAAAAAGAAGAAAATCAGCAATTGAAAATGATGAGCATAATTATGTCTTACTCTGACATGGAAAAGTGTATTTGTAGAATAAATTCCAAGTAAAATTTCTGGATCAAAGATTTTCCTCCCATTTCCATTTATCTTTGTCTTTGTTTTGACTACATGATTTCTGTCATGCAGAAGTTCTTTTCCTATGGTATAGTTTTTAATTAGTCATTAACTTATATTTTCTAGGTTTTGTGTCACAATTCAGAAAGGCCTTTCACATGCTGCAATTATAAAAAAAAATTCTCCCATGTTTTTGTGTAGTACTTACCAATTTTTTACATTTATATTTTTTTTAACCAGAGTCGATGTAGAATAAATAAAATGCTAAACCTACTGAGCCATTATTTCATATTATTCCAAATAAGGAGGTCCTAAGTTCCAATCTGATTTACCAAGATCTGCAATGAGTTAGCTTGTTAGTGCCTTAATGAGAAATATTATTTGAACTAGGAGTTTAAGGTGACCTGTGTTTTATTAAGAAATAAAATAAGCCAAAAAATAATTTATATTTCTCGAAGTGTACAAATTCTGAAAATATAAACAGTAACAGGAAGAGAATACAGCTCCATAATTTGCTTTCTCTAAGTAATTGGCTTTGTAACTAGTTTAAGTGCTTGCAATTATAATCTCATACATAAAGCTCTCTATATATATTATCTGTCACACTGACAAGAAACTCCCATAAGTTGTGAAACTTCAGATCCAATGAGTGCCCTGTTGTCTAATTGCCTGATTTTCTTTCATCTTTAATGCTTCTTTCAATTTTTAGTATTGTTTTCCTTGAATTCTGAACCAATTCATAGGTTAAAAGGCATACATCGATAATTCTCATGGACAAGTCGTCACTGAATTCTGGCCTGTGTCTATATAATCTCAGGACCTTGAGACAGTCACTCACCTAGTAGAGACTCAGTCACACCATTCTTGGCTTACCAGAAACCTTACACCTAGACTTAGGTAATTCCACAGGTTGGAAATGGCATGGAGTATGTAAGTATGCACCTTAACATGGTATTTAGACAGTTTGAAGCACGGTGGCAGAGAGAGTATACACAGTTGATGGACCTTTTACCTCATTCATACAAAACAATATAAAATGCTGAATAGGTTAGCTTTCTTGCTTTAGTCCCATTACAATGTGTATGATAGGTCAGTTTTAGCAGGTCAGTCTGTCTGAACATGTATTTGTTATAATCACTTCTCAGCCTTTGGGCAAAGATCAGGTGAACATGGGTTAATATCCCCCTAGTACTTGAAGTAAATTTTTTATTCATGTTCAAAATTGGGGGTGGGGATTGGTATATATAGTAAACATACCCTTATATGATTAAAACAGTGCTCACAAGCAGCAAGTTATTAGTGTTTACTTCAATCCATTATTATTCAGGCAATAAAAATACAGAAAGATACATAATATGCACATCTCCTGCCTTTAAGTAAAATTAAATTTTGATAATGGAGCACTCAGTAGATATTCCTGACCTTAGTGATTACTGTGATGTATAAACACCATCCCTAAGGCCATTAACCTTGCTATAAAAGCTCACAAATGGGGCCTCCCTGGTGGCGCAAGCGGTTGAGCGCAGCACTGTGGAGCTATCCGTGGCCTCTGCAGTGCCTGTTCGCTCCCTGCCATACTCAGAGCAACCCACATGGTGAACATATCTCTCCTGTCTCACCCACTGCTCCCCTCAGCAGTGCACTTCATCAGTCTGCCTGTTCTGTTCCCTGCTCTGTCTCTGGTGAATCCTCTCACCCTCCTGCGCATTTGGCCTGTACCCCGGCTCTTGTTTAAATTAAAAAAAAAAAAAAAAAAAAGCTCACAAACGCCTAGGCTAGTCCTCAGGTTCTTCCAATTCCAAGTTCTTCTGCAGAGACATTCCTTTCCTTAATAATTGAATTCATTGATCTTTAATTTTTTCCATCAGTGGTCAGATAACTAGCGTGACATTATTTCAACAGGTTACTAAAATCTAATGTTGTACCCTCTTCCTCAATTCTAATTAGTGTCATATTCCAGTATCAGCACTCATATCCCAAACTCTCAACCCTATAGAAGACTACCTGCACTGCTTCAGTTTTTGCCTCACCTGCCCTCTTAAGATACACCCATGGGTAAAGCTCATAATTTCCAAGATTTTTTGCTAACCATTAACTTTCCAAAATTTATTCAACCAAAAGAAAATCTGAATCATTGACTTGAGAATTAACTAACAGATGTCCATTCCCCTGACCTTCCTTGACCTGGTAAACATATTTCCCAGTTTCTGATATTTTAGAAAAATGTTTTCATTTGCTCATACTTGGAATATTCTACCTCATATCCTCCTACTCTCATTTTAGGTTTTTTTTTTTTTTTTTCCATTCCTAGGGCTAACTGAATCACAAATATCCAACTGAACTCTTAATTAATCCAGATGCTCCCAGTCTCGTCAATTATGCCACTGTCTTGTTCCAGAGGTCCTCAAACATTGGCACACATCAGAGAAAACCCCCAGACATACTGATTCAGTTTGTCTTGGGAGAGACACAGGAATAATTTCTGACCACCAAGCTTCAGCATTAGGATGCTGATCATGCTAAACAGAGATTACATTATAAGAACTACCTCCTAAGAATGCCTATGAATAAGTACAATTAGTATCTCTAATTTTATATAACAGTCCAATGAGAAGGTTAAACATGAAAGAAAACTAAAAAGTCAAAAGTATTTGTGTAGTGTAATGTGCTGCACCTCCCCCTGCAGTGACCCTTAGGGCTAATGGCTTGCGCCACGGTCCCTAGGTCCGGCTGGGCAACCAGCACGCAGGGGGCGAACAGCAAAACCCCCTGAAGACATACCTGTTGCACCTCCCCCTGCAGTGACCTCTAGGAATCCCTAGGTCCGGCTGGGCAAGGAACCAGTGTACAGGGGGAGAACAGCAAAACCACCTGAAGACATAGATACGACTGAAGCCTGTTGAAAGATAACGACCACCAGGAGCCACTACAGGAATGCTGTCCACATGGAAACTTATCTCGCCTTCTCAAGGCCCACAAACTTTATTCTAATACAACTGTCTCTCTAAAATCTTTTCTCTCTCTCTAAAATCTTTTCTCTTTCGCTGTCTAAAAGGTCATTGGTTTGCTGATTAAAAAATAACATACGAAATCTAATAACTAGGCTAATTCAAATGAAACGTTACTAAACTCTGTGTATTAATAGAACTGTTAGCTTAATAATTTCTCTGTTGTATGCTTAGCCTTGTTAGTATTAATCTTAATGATAAAAATATTACATTGTGAAAAGTAAAATTCACCCGTGCTAATTAATAGTAATTTAGGGGTAGTGAGTAGTTTAAACAAAAAGTATTCACATAAAATAAAAAGAAAAATTAATAGCCTAACTACTTAGGAATGCGCCTGGGTCCAAATGTAAATCACTGCCCTGTCAATGATAAACTAAACCTATAAGCAAGCTGATTTCTTCACTGATGTTCGCCATTCCTATGCTTTTAGAAAACATATATATACTGGTCACCAACTCAAATTAAATTACACTCAGATTTTCACTCTTGAAGTGTGTGTTTGTCATTTCTTTCACCGACGCCCTGACCACCCTGCACGCTTCTCTCAACCCTGAGGTGGCCTCATCGTCTACTGCTGTGCTGGTCCACGGCAGTAATGGAAGAAAAAAACAACTTCAGTGGGCCTCAAAAATGGAATAAGATTTATTTCCTCAGAAATGAAGAGTAGTTTAACAGCAAATCATCAACTAGGAGTAAAAAAGGGCAGTTTGAAGTTAAGATGAGCTCTACATCAAGGTCACTAGGCCCTGAAAGGGAGAGGTGCTGCTAAGGAGATTTTGAGCAGAGAATTAACAATCTTACAGTAGCATGATTTCATTCTCTCCTACAAAACCAACATCTATTCTGTGCCCACTTCATTCCAGACATTATTCCATTGTTCTAGAGACTTAAGTTCAATATCGAACAAAAGAGATTAAAAAATGAGTCTCTGTCATTATGAAGTTTACATTCTAATGCAGGGGGACAAAAGGCAAAGAGTATTTTCAGCTAACTGGCACAGCTAAAGAAAAGAGCCACAGTGAATCCTGCCTGTTGCAATTTTGCACAACAGAACCAAATATCTCTAACAGGGTGAGATAAAAAGCTTAATGAGCTAGCAATACAACTATATGAGGGAAAACATTGCAGTAAGAGGAAACACAAAAAAAAAAAAAAAAGAAGAAGAATTTGATAGGTTCAGCCCTCAAATGTTGGTGGAGAGAGGAAAGGACCCCATGGGAAGTAGAATGAATAGAAGAGACTAAGCAAGAGAGAAAATGAGTTCAGAAGTCAAAGTAAATATAGCAGGGCCTAGTTTTGGCTTTTACTGCAAATGCAATGGAAAGTTATGAGGATTTTTAGTGAAAGGCTGCTAAATACTGATAGTTGCTAAATATACTAATGTTCAGTTACTAAAATACTAACAGTGCTATTAGTAGCTGCTAAAATAATACTATCTTAGTTTCCACCATGTAGATACTATAAACTCAGTATTCTCCAAGTCTCACCGTTCTTACAATTTTAATTTAATTACGTTGCTCAAAATTAAACACATTGTTAAATGGCAAGGTACAAATTTGAATCCAGATAGTCTGGTACCAGAGTCTGTGCTCATAACTGCTACACAATAGTGTCTCAGCGTCTGAATAAAATTTAACAGGAATCTTCTGGTTGCCATGAGAGAGATGTCAAGGGTAAAACTAGTAAATGTAATTGGTAGTGTTTATAGCAATCAACTACAGAAGAGATTATGGTGATATGGATCAAGAAGTAATACTAAAGAAGATAAAGTTATCATTTTGATGTGTTTTGAAGGTAGATTAAACAAGATTGCCTGACGTGGGGTTTGAGGCAAAGAAGTGAATAAGGATTCTGGATTTAAGAATACTAACCTTAATCCAGCCATCTATTTTTGGGCATTTGAGCTATGGTTCAAGAAGATGTGGTACATGTACATAATGGAATATTACTCAGCAATCAAAAAAAGATAAATTCATGCAATTTGCAGCAACATGGATGGAGCTGGAAGGGATCATGCTCAGCAAAATAAGCCAGAAAGAAAAATACCAGATGGTCTCACTCATAGCAGGAATTTAGAAAACCTAAACGAGACCAGGAAAAAGACTAATTATAATGAAGTAAAAATCAAAATCAACAAGCAACTATAAACCTGTAGTAAACATACTACAGGTGGGCGGAGGAGAGAAAAGGTTCAAAAAAAGGGGGGGAATTGTATGGGGACAATAGCCAAGATGAAAATGCATACATTGTGCAAAAATGAAAAATGATGTAAATAATATATAAAATAAAAAAAGATAAAAAGAGTATTAACCTTAATAGTTTAATGCCATTAATTTTAATGCCATTAATGCCATAACTTAATTAGCCATTAAGTTTAATACTAACCTTAAAAGTTTAGCCATTTTGTGAGTAAAACAAGAAAGTGTTTAAATCAAAACAATTTACTGTGATCTTCTAGATGTTAAAAAATCTAAACACTCTATTCCTATTTTGAAGGTGATACAATCCTTGTGATTTCTCCTGTTCTGATACTCGTTGACTCCTGAAAAGCTGTAAACACAAACTATCAAACAACCTAAATATGTGTTAAGTGTTTTATTATAGTAATACAGATTATGACTCTGTTCATCCTAACTTATAAATCTTTCTTGCACTTAATATTTTATTTAGATTTTTACTGGGGTTAAGCAGAAAGCAATACGCAGAGGTTTTTCACTTTTTAAAATGTGTCTTTGTAGAAAAGTAAGCCATAGTTTCACCCCTGGATAAATGACATCACTAATAAGAAATGTGTTATAAGAATTAGAACATTCATGTTGAAAGGAACTGGGGAAAAGAAACATCAGCTCTTGGCAAAAGAAGGTTATTGTGGGAAAGAGGATTCCTCCCTTCTTCTCTCCTTCCCTATCTAGTAATCTTATTCAATTAATACTTAATCACCAAAATACAGCAAGGCATTAAGAAGTTACAAAGAGGATGCATTGTAGGGTAAGTGAAAAGGTATCAGGCTTTTCTGCCCTCCTGCCATTAGGATTGATGATGGATCTTTATGGTCCTGAATGCATGCCTGATGGCGGGCACCTGGACTAGGGTGTGGGCATATGTAGATAGGATTCACCTGTGCTGAGAGACTGGGCTTATAAGGGTGGTGTCACAGGGACACCAGCAGAAGAGAGAACAAACAGAAGCAGAGAGAATGAGAGCGAAAGAGAGAACCATGAGGAGCAGAGAGCAGAAAAGCATAGAGAAACACGAGAAGAGAGAAACAGAACCATGAGAGAAGCAGAGAGAACGTGAGAGAACGTGGGAGAGCTCAGATAGAGTGAAGACTTGCTGGGCACCCCTTGCCAGCCATATACCTGGTAAATCCCAATAAAAGCCTGCAAAAGCCATTGAGGGTTCCAGAACTTCTCCTATACCCATCTGCTTGGATCATAGAGAACCTGCCCTGTGTCCTCCTGCCCCCTACAGCATATTTAAGAAGTTATAAAGATACATATTAAGAGCTATAAAATTCTTCTCTTTTAAATTCAATCTGATTT
Source organism: Talpa occidentalis (assembly GCF_014898055.3). Classification (NCBI taxonomy): domain Eukaryota; kingdom Metazoa; phylum Chordata; class Mammalia; order Eulipotyphla; family Talpidae; genus Talpa; species Talpa occidentalis. The sequence goes on along the minus strand of NW_023604295.1, from coordinate 91,510,521 downwards.
CAGCAATAAAAATCCATACAGGGACAGGATGCTCATATGTTCTCGGTAAGGTGGTATCTGGTTTGTATTAGAGTCAGCAGCTCATGGGGGAAGTAGTATAACAGGAAATTAAGATCACCTGTTAGAAAACTTGACCAGTTTCACATGGGACAATTTTTTGAGAACTCCTCAAAAGTCCAAGCAAGCAGTCAAAAAAGTCTGACTCCAGTGTTAAACAAGGAGACATTTCCTCTGTTGAACAGGTTCGTTATGTCATTTCTAGCAGAGAACTACTCCCCAGTGAGGTGTGACTTCACTGTTACCTAGAAACATGGGTAAGCACTCAGTATTTTCTTCACATCAATGATATCTACAACACTCCTCACTCGCTCTTATTCGAGTATTTCTCAAAGTAGAACTCATGTCATAAACTGATATATCGTCATATATATAAAAAATAGAAAAGTCTGTATTAAACTATACCATGCACTTGTCAGAAATATACACTCTACATTAAAATGAGTTTGAAAAAAAGTTCAAATTTACAAATTACTGTTTGCATATTTTACTCAGTATTCCAGTCGGTTAAACCCTGATATTTTTTGTCTCTATATTTTAATAGAAATTATTATATAAAATTATACTGTAATTAAGAAAATATACTAAACAAATATAACCTCTTCCAGATATTTCATAATCATTTCTTTTTTTTTTTTTTTTAAGATTTATTTGTTTATTTATTTATACCAGCACTGGGCACAGTCAGAAGCGTGGGAGGGTGAGAGAATCCACCAGAGCCAGAGCGGGGAGCAGAACAGGCAGAAGGACCGAAGTACACTGCTGAGGGGAGCAGCGGGCGGCAGGAGAGGTCTGCGCGCCATGTGGGACCCTCCTCTGGTGGCCGGGGAGCAGCCGGGGATCGAACCGCCGCCGCAGAGGCTGCGGTCAGCTTCGCAACCCAGCGCTCAACCGCTGCGCCACCGGGGAGGCCCTCATAATCATTTCTTACTGTAACTTACAGATATAATTTCCCAAAACACATTTAATTATACATACCTATTTATTCCCCATATACGTAGCCCTTAAGTATTTTTTCATATGTTGTTTCTGAACTTTAATTTCTTGGTCTCCATTCTGATGTCTACATACCAGTATGCCCACTTCTATCAAACAACAAAGCACTTTTTTTTCCCAGATGTTGCCCCCTTATAATTTTTGTATTTTGTATGACAGATAAACTCATTTGTTCATCCTGTGTAGTAAATAAAGGCAGTAAATGGCTTTTTTATCTATAATCGTAAGTAATATAAAGTGCCAGATGAATTATGGCCAAAAGTACAGTTAACTTTATTAAAATTAAAATTGTTGTATTAAATAAATGTCCCCTAATAATAAAATGATGACTACAACATAAATTTTTAGAGATTATTTTTCAACTTCATTAACTCTTCCTAAATATAGCTTGCAAAATAACATGTAACATTCAGTATGTTCTAGTTTTTATTGAAAGAAAAGTCAGGCTGACTGAAAACATTTTCAGGCTGAAGCTGTGAAAAATATCTCAGGCTTCTATGGTATTTGTTAAAAAATTGTGTTGGTTTGATAATTATTAGAATGGCATGAAAAAAATTCAGACCTGAATTTTGGAAAAATAAGCACATACACACTTATCTACAAATTCTTTTTGCCAAAATAAAACAAGTAGTATTTAAAGAGAAGTCTAGTGTAATGGCAGGATGGGCCACAGTGCAAGTTTTCTGTGATTCTATGCAGACGGGGTAAAGGAGGAGAGAGTCCTGCAGCCCTCAGTGGCTTTTGCAGGCTTTTATTGGGATTTACCAGGTACACCTCAGGCAGGGGTGCTGGGGGACTGAGAGGCTGATAGCCTATCAGCCTCCCAGCTAGTCTTTACTCTGTCTGGGCTCTCCGGCATTCTCTGGCATTCACTGCTGTTCTGCTCTCTCGTGGCTCTGCTTCTGCTTCTCATCCCTGTGACACCATCCTTAAAAGCCCAGTCTTAGCCCAGGTGAATCCCATCTACATATGCCCACACCCTATTCTAGGTGCCCGCCATCAGGCATGCATTCAGGACTTCAGGGTTCCGTCATCTATCCTAATGGCGGGAGGGCAGAAAAGCCTGATACTTTTACCTTACCCTACACTAGACATTAACTCTGCATTATTCCTCCTTCAGGAGAGACAGTAATCCTGAGCCCTACATGCATAATACAATGAAAATGTTGTTTGTTTGTTTTTTTTAATACTGATTGCCCGGGGCCCACCTCAGGCCAATTAATTACTCAGAATCTCTTGGGTATTCTTATTTCCTTTTTCAGAGGGATAAATCACTATGTGACAGAGAAACACTTGTGTACCAAATGGTTACCTCAATGTCAGGTCACCTGAATTTTTTGCCAGTGATAGGGAAAGGAAGTTCCAACCTCAAGAGTAGTCTGTATGTTGCTTATCTACAAAGTCTGATCCCAGTTCACTGTGAAGGCTTGCCAACAATGTTCAATAGCTTTCATCTTCATTTTTCAACAAATAATTATTGGCTTTTCTCTATAAACCAAGCACTGTACTAAATGTTAGAAATACAATTCAATGGAAACCAACAATATTGAGGTCTCAGGGGTTCCCCTCTTTGCCATCCATTCTGGATTTTTTCATTTCTGGCCCTAGAAAGTTAGAGGATTTGTCACAATACCCCTTACAGTTTCACTGAGGAAATGTTCCTGACAGAAAAGCAATTACCAAATTATAATTCCATGCTTACTTTTCACGCTTCCTTTTAACGTAACTCTAAAAAATCACAACTAAGCTACCATCTACTGCATATATACCTTTTACTAAAAGAAACTAACATTTATACAGATTTTTGTCACCAAAATCAACATGTGTACAGTATTTTCTTTTATCAGTAAATAGAAAATAACATGAGTTTCCATATTTGATTTAATCAGCTAAAAAAGTTTAGTGGCAAATTCATTGTCCAGCTGTATCAAATTATTACCTTCTGATGCTTCTCTCTAATAGTTTTCCCCTCTTTGCTTATTCACATCTCAATTCTTTATTTCCAGTTTTTCTCCCTCCATGTGCTTCTGAAAACTAAGACTGACATATATCATAATTACTAGGAACCTCTGCAAAGGTTCATCAGTCAAAATATGACAAAACCCAAACTTCTTGTATTAAAGATTAATTTTCCCATTGAACTAAATGAAAAGCAGGGGGAGAAAAGAATATATTTTTTAGCTACACAAATCTCCCAGAGCTTGCTTATAAGCATACTTATGCAAAACAAATACAAACAATAAAATCTAAAAGCATAATGAAACTTTTTTAATTGATATGTTGCATCAGCTCATAAAAGAGAAGCATCAACACATTCAATCTCCTGTCAAATCAATTATATTGATGCCCTGGTGCAAACAGCAGCTGACTGAAGGAAGTACTGCAGGGGCACTGACCTTAATGTCACAAAGCCAGATCCCTCCCCCACCCCAGTTGTTTCCCCTTACTTTAGTTATATGACAACTTCTGTAAACTTAAAAATCTGCTTCAAGCTGCTCTGTAATTTTTTAGCACATTACCAATTTGTAGAATGTTCTCTCTCAAACTCACAGCTTGAAGAATCCCAGTAGCTACTTTGACCTTTGTAGGGGCAGGAATGACACAGCACAGGTTTTCTGATCCAGCAGACTGGGTAAAGGAGAGTGAGTCCTGGAGTCCTCAGCGGGTTTTCAGGCTTTTATTGGGATTTACCAAGCACACGGCAGGCAGGGGTGCTGGGCGGCTGGGAGACCTGCCAGCCTTCCAGCAAGTCTTTACTCTATCTGGGCTCTCAAGAGTTCTCTGTTTCTCTCTCAGCTTCTGCTGCTGCTGGCATCCCCGTGACGCCGCCCTTAAAAGTCCAGTCTCTCAGCCCAGGTGTACCCTCTTCAGGTGCCCACCATCAGGCATGCATTCAGGACCACAGGGTTCCCTCATCTGTCCTAATGGCGGGAGGGCAGAAAAGCCTGATACCTTTTACCTACCCTACAACCTTCTTCCTAGAATTTAACACTCTTGAGTTCCTTTGCAAAATTTTATTATGGAGGCCTACTTTTCAGCACTGGTTCTCTGCTGAACATTTAGATAAAAACAACTCAAAAACAAAAACAACTAAATTTCAGTAAAAGTGTTTGTAAAATAGTCACCAAAGTCCTTCCAGGAAGTTCCAATTCATATAAACAAGAATGAGAATATAAGGAATGGTAGGTCGAATATTCCTAATTGATGTAGACTTAGGCAAATTTAAACTTTTTAATGTAAAATTTTAACTCTTCTGTTCCTCATCCAATCTATTTACAAACTCAACAGCATTACAGAATCCAGCTGCACCTAGTATGTTTTCTGTTACTGATTTAATTAGGACACCATCATCACTTCCCAGACTTCTGAAACGGTCTCCTGAGGGATTTCACCACTCTGATCCCCACCCATTTCAGTCTGGTCTTTACACTGCCACAAGAATCACACTACAACTCTTTGCATTTGATGGCCACACATAGAGTTGAATCGCAAGTCACAATGCCACCCTATCGAAGGTCAAAGGGGACAGTGGAGCTGAAAGCCACTTCTACTCTATTCACAGGAGGTTTATTCTAATTCACACAGGTATCTTGTCTCTTTTTGTTTCAAAATATTTCCATGATTTCCTTCTTGTTCTTAATGAAATCCAAACTCTTTACCACAGTCTCCTAGTGCCTACAAAGTCTGGTCCTGTTTTCCTAACATGTTCTTGGAGTGGTGGCCTCTCTTGGACCCTACCAGCCACAGGAGAAAACCTGCTATTCAAGGATGCATCAACCACCTTGTCAGGCAAGATGCAAGACATCTGTACCTGTGATTCCTGCTGACTGCAAAGCTCCTCCCCAGCAACACCTGCTCCCTTCAGGTGTTTACTCAAAAGTAACCAACATTAAAAGTCCCTGAAAACAGCACCTAAATGAGATTTCCAACCTTAGCATTCTTGCCCCAATCTTATTTTACTTTTCTTTTTAGTACTCATGGAGACCCAGTGTATCTGTCTCTACTATTAAGAATATGCAACTCACAGAAGAAATAGCAATGACAAAAAAAGTTTTTATTTAGATCAGTAAAGAAATAAATCATTATAAATTTAAGAAATAAATAAGGAAGATAAAGAGACTCAAGGCCTATCCCCCCATCCCTCCCCCACAAAAAAAAAAAAACCCTATAAAAAATAAGACTCTAGGGAATTTAAACTGTAGATCTTCTAGTACCCTACTAGTGGAGATGCCAATCCACTGGAAATGATTGTGTTGTATACAATCCCCAGCAGGTGTTGCTGGGATATATAAATACACACACACACAAATAGATTGGATGAGGAACAGAAGAGTTGAAGAGTTGGGGGGAGGGGATGGAGAGAGAGAGAGAGAGACAAAGGAGCTACATGAAATCAAACTTTCAAATAAATATCATAATCTAGACACCCTACAGACTATGACAAATAATCTATAAGTAAATATAGTTATGGTGATACACAATTTTTTCATTTCTACTTTGCTTTCATGAACATTTAAACAGAATCAAATTAAATCCCTTCCTCCTACATGTATATATCACACTTACATTTACTTTACATATTTCTATATATTTTATATATTATGTGTGATTATGTGTGTATATATTGTGTATATATATATTACATGTATATTATATATATGTCTATTATATATATCATATAATGTATATTATATACATGTATATTATATATATCATATATGTGTATGTATATATTATATACATGTATATATATAAAAAAAGAGAGATGCAAAATTTCACATCCTTTGATTTCAACATTTTGCCTTTAGGGCCTGATATGCAGAAACAGAAACCAAAAATCCTTAAACAGAACACCCAGGTAGTATTAGTATTAGTGTTGTTAGCATAAATTAGCAAATAAATTATATAACCAGTAATAAGATAATGCTTATACAAGTTATGGTATAGCTCATGACAGATATGAAAAGGGTACTTAAAAATCAGAGTACTTGAAATCATGGGGAAAAAGTATTTTTTTGTGGATGAAGTAGAACACAAAATTATCTTTCTACTTGTGCATGTACCCAGATTTTATAAAGAAAATAGATGACGATATATAAACAGGTGGGAAAAGAAAATATACACAATGTTTTACATTGTTAACTAATAATAATAGGATCATGGACAAACATAATTTCTTCTTAAATATCCTCATTTTTCAGTGATAAGCATGTATTTTCATCGTAACTAAAAACAATTTTTTTTTTAAAAGATTTATTTATTTATTTATACAAGCACTGGGTACCGTCAGAAGTGCGGGAGGGTGAGAGAATTCAACAGAGCCAGAGCGGGGAGCAGAGCAGGCAGAAGGACCGAAGTACACTGCTGAGGGGAGCAGCGGGCGGCAGGAGAGGTCTGCGCGCCATGTGGGACCCTCCTCATGTGGCCCAAGCAGCCGGGGATTGAACTGGCGCTGCAGAGGCTGCAGGCAGCTTCGCAACCCAGCGCTCAACCGCTGCGCCACCGGGGAGGCCCTAAAAAACAATTTTTAAATGAAGTTACACCATCCTCATGAAGCTTATTATACTTTAGCTACTACTGATTCTTACTGGCGTTTCAACATTTCCAACAAAATATAAGTCACTTCTTACTACAGCTTGCAGGATGACTTATAGATGAAAATCATTACTAGAAAGGACTAAACTGACCACATACCTTCTACATGTTACTGTACTAGGTTTATGACACAAAAATAATTCCAGACACACTGAAGATTTCTTTCTATCTTCACCAAATTGAAAGCAAAAAAAGTAAAATAATTTTAAACACAAAAAACAAAACATGTATTTAAATATACAAAACCAAAAAAAGATAAAACTCCCTTGGGCAGTATATATGTAGAAATTTGTTTGTTCACTGTAACATTAAACTGTATCTACACTTCAATTTGTCACAACAATTAAGAAAACAAATGTAATTTAAAAGTAAACAAATGTCATGAGTAGTTGGGGAATAGCCAAGAGAAATGAAACATATTTGCAAGTCCAATTCCAAATAATTTTGAGGAAGACCAATATACTAATTCTAATGCAAAATACTCTCCTGTGAATCTGCTCAGCAAAAATTTCAGACACAAGCTTAGAATTTCTGCTATGAGTAAATAAACTACCAAAAAAAGAAAGAAAGAAAAGAGCTACATGAAAATCAAACTTTCAAATAAATATCATAATCTAGACACCTTATAGACTATGACAAATAATCTATAAGTAAATATAGTTATGGTGATACACAATTTTTTCATTTCTACTTTGCTTTCATGAACACTTAAGCAGAATTAAATTAAATCCCTTCCTCCTACATGAGCCAGAATTTCCTGTTATCTCAGCCTTCTCAAATTCCAGAACACTGAGTAAGGGCCAGTTGTTTAATCTCAGAAAAGTGACTTTAGCCAGCTAAGCATTTACTGAAGACTAATAAGGGTGTCTAAAATGAAAACACTAGAAAACATGAAATTGAAAGTTAAACAAACACTATGACCTTGTAACTAGAGATACTGTCCTCACATAAATTTGACCCATTGCCCTAAACAAAAGGAGGGAAGACGAACTCCTGTGACTTAGTTGCCTCTATTTTACAGTTTAGTTTTTTATTCCCATGACTTTCTTCAGTGATTGTTCTTGAAACTTGAAAAAACATTCAATAACAGAACTCTATAAGTTAACAATAAGTAGAATATGTTTCATGTACTGCTGAGTCCATACTTGCATCCCTACTGTAAAAATGACTTACCTTAAAATTCTGAAATTATTATCAAACCCTGATTCATTTGGAAATTCTGCCCACATGGGCAGCTGATCTCCCCTAGCTCATATTGCTGTCTTCACTTTAAAACTCTAAGTGCCTAAAACAAGAAAATCCGTAAAATATGTAATCTCCTTATACGGACAGATTCACTCCATGTGGACATTCGAAGACAGATTTTCTCTAATCACCCTCCCTCTTTCTTACTCTCCACCCCTGGTCCTCAATGTCATTTAACCAATTCTCCATCCCACTCAACCCATGCCGACTATTTCCCGGGTCCTAGTTCCAGATTAATTGATTTTCCACAGAGTCCCCCTGAGGGCTCTGCATGCTGAAGAGGTCCTCAGGTCCAACATTCACTAAAGCTCTTCACAGCAAAAATTCTCTCACACAGATTGTTAATATATTTAGCAACTAGACTCTGCATTTGTTAATTTTTCAATTATTTTGTATCATATATTCATCATCAAAAATAATTCTTGCATGTTTAGTTTTTGTTTGTTTTTTTTTTTATAAAAGTTACAGTCTGTGATATGACCTATCACCCATTAGAATGGCTATCAAGGAAAAGAAAATAACATAAAACAATGAGTGTTGACAAAAATATGGGAACCTTGGTATATTGCTAGTGGGAATGTAAAATGGAATAGCCACTATAGAAAATATTATGGTGATTCCTTAAAAAATTAAAAATAGAATTACTGTATTAACCAGCAATTCCCCTTTGAGGTATATGCCAAAAAAAACTAAAAACACAGACACAAAGATATTTGTATATTTATGTCCATAACATTATTCACAATAGCTAAAATGTGGAAGCAACTCAAGTGTCCACCAATAGATGAATGAAGAAGCAAAATGCAGTGTGTACACACATATGTACACACACACAGGCACACACACAAAATGGAGTATTATTCAACCTTAAAAAGAAAAATATGATACATGTTATAATATGGATGAACCTTAAGGACATTATGCTAAGTGAAAGAAGACAATCATAAAATGATAACTACTGTATGATTCCACTTATTATGTGATACTTAGAATAGTCAAAATCCAAGACAGGAAGTAGAACACTGATGCCATGGGCAGACAGGCAGGGAGAAAAGGGAATTATTGCTTAATGGGTATAGAGTTTTAGTTTTGTAAGAATAGATCCAAAGATGGATGATAGTGATGGTTGCAAAATATAAATGTACTTATACCAAAGAACTGGATATATAAAAAATACTGACAATGTTAAATTTTATTATATGTTCTCTTGCCACAATTTTAAAAATAGGAAAAACTGCATACTGTGAAATATTTTGACATGAGTTTTGACAAATGTATAAAATAGTGTAACCCAACTCTTATGAAGAAAGAACATTTCCCTGGAAAGAAAGAACATTTTCCTAAGCCTATGAATGCCCTAAGAAAAAAAAGAAAGAAATTTTGAAATTACTAAATGATTTGTCAAATTTCATGAATAGTTACTGAAGAAATTCATGGTAATAAATATCAAAACTATATGTCCCAATTCCTTTGGAGCTAATCCTCTAAATGAATATTATGCCCCTTCCTTTAGACACATTCCTGAGATTCAAAGGACAAGTAGTATTCTCCCCACTATCTCCAGCTGTTTTCTATCAGTAAATATGGCAGGGAAGATGGGGGGGGGGTTAGTCTGGATCAGTGTTCTGGTCTCCCATCTGTGTAGAAAGTAAGAGAAGGGAAACAAGAAAGGAGTGGAATAAAGGGAGGAGAGGGACAAATAAATATGCTGCAGAAGCAATGACTGAATTCTGTTTTCTAGAGTCCAGTTACCACTTTTCTGAAAGGTGTCAATGGTGATAGCTTCCTAACCCCTGAATTGTATTTATGAATATGAATAGTCCTATAGGAAGTCTCACAATTCCCCCCACTGGGACTGAGGTAGTAACCCCTAATCTGGTCAGCTCTTTCTGCTATTCTAGGAATCAATGCACAGGTCTCAGCCTAACGTATACTTTTCTAGCCTTTCCAATAATTGTGTAAACTCATAATTACTTCTTTTAAGTTCCTTTCACTGAAGATAATTAAAATGACTTTCTCTTCCTGAATGAGATATAGATAGACATAGATGCCCACTCCTCTCATGAGTTGTGAGTGAGGTGATTTCTCAACTGACTATCCCTCTGTAGTGCCTCTAGACAGCAAATTCCAGAGGCTGGAAGTTCTGAGGCATAGCAATTCACAGACTTAACACTCACAGTAAGTGACACTACTTGCTCTTGCCAGTTAAAATCCAGCTAAGAATAGCAAGTCAATTGACAGGAACAGACTGAGATTAACATACTAAATACCTAACTAAGTAACAGATTATACATGAGCAAATAATGCTACAGAAGTCCAGCACGGACAGAAGAACAAAGAATTAAGGGGACACATCAGAGATAATCAGTTAATGCCTCTAGGTCCAGTATCTTGGTTTGAGAAGCTGGGACTGTAGTGAGGAAAAGCGCTAAACTAAATCATCTTTAAGAAAGTTTCCAGTTCTAATAAAATGATTTTTGGTGTACAATGTGACAGCATTATCAAAAGCAGGTCCATGAATGGGCAAGATGGAGGCCTTAAAAATGCTAAGTAGGATTTTGAAAGTGGGCAGGAACTGAAAAAGATTATGGGTTAGAAAAGACAAAAACGTGGTATTCTGACTCACAGAGAGTCCAATATGAACATAAGATGAAAACTGGGAAATGATAATAAATATATTTGGAAATAAGGAAGGCACCTGAAGGTCTGAACAGGCCAGTGGAAACAGAAATGTGCCCATCAGACTAGTTTTTCAACCTAAGTTTTCTTGACATTTGGAGCCAGACAACATTTTCTTGTGTGGATCATACTCTATATTTTAGGTAGATTTAGCACCCCTGGGCTCTACCGACAAGATGCCAGATGTACACCTTCACGATGATCAAAAATCTTTCTAGATATTACCAAAATCACCCCTGGGCAAAAGCCAGTGGGCTGGAGACAATACTAATATAAGAAAGATGAGGCAAGCTAATTAAGAAGTAATTATAATTACCTCATTCTCTGGTATATGCCCCAAACAGCCCTGGCACGCACACAGCAAAGGTCAAGTGGAAGCCACAATGCCCAGGAGAGCATAAACACCAGCTACAGGAGAGCATGAGCCTCAGCACCACCAGCAGCCACTGTCCTGTGGGAAAGTAAGTCCAGGGTTCCCAGGCCTTCCTCCCCCCACTCCACAAAGAGAAATAAATTATAAAATTTTGAGTAAAATTTCCTGATTTTAAAACATAGGACTTAATCCACATTTTCTGGAAAATAACATATTCAAACTGAATTTGACCTTCAAAATGCAGAGATCAGTAGCTAAAGTAGTGATAGTTTGGAGGTGTGATTATGAGAAAATGGATCCTCATCAAACAAACCAGCTATAAATTGACATTTTTGAGAAAATAGAGAAAGGTGAACTTGAAAAAGTATTAGATGATATGAAGGAATTAATATTAAATGTATTGACATTTAATGTCAGTATTAAGATTATTTTCTAAAGACCTCATCTATGTGGGGTATCTAATAATATATACTATATTATAATTTAATTATATATTTAAATATAAAACACACACATTATATAGTAAACTTTCCATTAAAGAAAAAAAATAATGGGTAAAACTCAATATATCTAATCATGAATAATAAATTAAGGGAATGAAGAATTCAGAGTTTTGAATTTGAGTAAGCAAGTAATCAAAGAACATCAAAGGGACTGCACACTACATTTGTTATTTCCTTTGCATTTCCCTGGAAAATGTTGTCTTTATATCTTAATTTTACAACTTATTTTCAGTATTCAGTGACAGTCTGTACTTTTCTCTCTATTATCAATCAGAATACAAAAATTAATTACATACATTCTAGGTTCCCCTTTAAAATAATGCTAACTAAAGCACTTTCTTCAAAATAACAATAGTTGTGGCATTTATTGAGCAATTTCTGTTTTCCACACTAAATAAAGCCTTTTTTTTAGATGTATTTATTTATTTATACAAGCACTGAATACAGTCAGAAGCGTGGGAGGGTGAGAGAATTCACTAGAGCCACAGTGGGGAACAGAACAGGCAGACTGACGAAATACACTGCTGAGGGGAGCAGTGGGCGCAGCAGGAGAGGTCTGCAAGCCATGTGGGACCCTCGCTGGCAGCCAGGGATTGAACCGGCGCTGCAGAGGCTGCGAGCAGCTTTGCAGCCCAGTGCTAAACAGCTGCGCCACCATGGGAGGCCCACTAAATAAAGCCTTTTACTGGCATTATCACATTTGATGCTCCAATCAACCCTAAAAGGTAATTACCACTAAAAACTATGATTCAGAGAGGTTTAGTAACTTACTTCAAGGACAATCAGTAAATAAGTGGTAAGATGGGGTTTAAATTTAGGCTGTCTGATTCCCAAGTCCCATCTTGCAAAATTAGCAAGTTCATGAGCATTTAAACTCAAATCCAGTATCCTAGTAAATCAGGAAAGGACATAAATTATTTGAATTCCCAGTTAGAGAGGCAGAGGCCCCTTCCTGTATGGTGAACCTTTTCGAGCTATATCAAGAAAGCAAACACCCTCTTCTGCACTACCTCTGAAGTTGCCCTAAAGTTTGAAGAGCAAAATAGCACCTTTCTCAAATTCTTTGTAAAATATTCAAGATGAACATGGGGCCGATATAGCTTTCCAGATCATCAAAGCACAACAGACCTGTGCCTCAGTGTATTAAAAATACCAAAGGCAGAGAAGTGGTTGCCATCAGAGTCACTGTGTTTCTGAACCTCCACTAATCACTAAGGCAACCAGCTAATTCCCTACAAATGAATGAAAAACAAATTCAGTACTACACACTGTCTAAATATCCATGTCCTTCCAAGGTCCACACACAACAGGCTAGAGGCTGGGAGTCACAAAGTGGCAAGAATGGCTGGGATATACAATTTATTACATATAATACAATTTATCACATTTGATGCTAAATCATCAATTAGCATAATCCAGAAAAAGAATCTCTCACATAAAACTATATTTCTAGGGCCTCCCGGTGGCGCAGTGGTTGCGCACTGGGTTGCGAAGCTGCCCGCAGCCTCTGCAGCGCCGGTTCAATCTCCAGCCACCTGGCGAGGGTCCCACATGGCTCACAGACCTCTCCTGCCATGCCCTCTGCTCCCCTTAGCAGTGTATTTCGTCAGTCTGCCTGTTCTGCTCCCCGCTCTGGCTCTGGTGAATTCTCTCACCCTCCCGCGCTTCTGACTGTACCCAGTGCTTGTATAAATAAATAAATAAATCTTTAAAAGAAAAAATGAAAATGATTTTCTATAATTAATTTATATTTTCAACTATCTCAAGTATTGGCTATTCTGATACTTATTAAGAAAAATTCATACCTTGAATCTACTAAGAATTTTAGCCCAGTTAAAGAGGAGCTCTAAATATCAACTGCAATCATTTCTAAGCTTATACATGTTTTAAAGTAAGTTTCTGAGTTTATCTTTTATTTCAACCTGAAAAATCTTACCTATCTACTCAGTCAACAGCTGTTCCATCACAGCACTGCTGGAGTGGATATAATAGAGCTATTCAGGGGGAAGCTACGGACAGGGCTCGACTATTCAGGCTTGTACACCCCATGGAAAAAAAAAACCTGTGCTTAACATTTGACATACTTAAAAGCATCAACTACTTCATATTAAATAGTACTACAAAGGTAAGTTTACATGTTAGTTAAACAGATTCTACCCTACTTCCGCCAAAGGAGAAATATCTATTAATGTTTACTTGCTTATTCTCTGTATCACAGTTAATCTCCAAGAACAACATCCAGGCTAAATGGTTCTGTGTTTTTTGGTAATCTTACACATAAAAATTTAACAACTATATATTTTCAATATTACATCACCCTCTTCCACCTCAATCAACTCACCAACTTTTATTACTTTTTTTTCTTTTGTGGAGTAAAAAATTTGCAAATGAATACTTTCTCTTCACCCTCCCCTACCCATTAACAAGGCATTTTTTGGTTGTGAAATGTAATACTTCTATTACTTTATGGTTTTTCTTTGCTTTCCCCCACCATGATCCCTTATATCTCCTTAAACTTTGACCTCCCTATACTCCTTTAACCCCAGACCCTTCACAGTGTTTCTTAATACCCATTAGTTTTTGTAAATATCTTACTTTACTAAATTGTCTGCTATGTAAAATATCCAGTATTTTTTGTTATTCTGATGTGATTCTCTCAAAATTCCTCCATATTGTTGCAAATGGTTCATTTCATCTTTCCTTATGGCTGAACAGTATTCCACAGTTTGGACAGACTATATCCAATGGTGTACTGATGAACATCTAGGCTAATTTCATTCCCTAGCTATTATAGATAATGTCATATGAACATTTTAGAACATAGTTTCTTAGTGTTGATGGTTTCATAGTCTTTGGATATATGCTCAAGAATGGAACTGCTGGGCCATATGGTATTTCCCATCTTAGTGTTTTGTTTTGTTTTGTTTTGTTTTTAAGAGGGCCACAATGAGATGTTGGTGAGGCAACTTTTTTTTTTAAAGATTTATTTATTTTTATGTAAGAGTTGGGATACAGGCCAGAGGTGCGGGAGGATGAGAGGATTCACCAGAGACAAAGTGGGGAGCAGAGCAGGCAGACAGACCGAAAATACACTGCTGAGGGGTGCAGCGGGTGCAACAGGAGAGGTCTGCTTAGCCATGCTGGAATCTCCCTGGCTACCCACGCTGTGGAGGCTGCGGACAGCTTCACAGTGCTATGCTCAACCCATTGCGCCAACAGGGAGGTCCCTTCTTAGTGTTTTTTTTGTTTGTTTTTGGGTTTTTTGGGGGGGTTAAATTTTTTTTTTAATTTATTTTTTTTCTTTTTATATTCCCCATACAATACAATTGCACCCCCTTTATTTTTGTCCCAATCCCTCCATTCTCCGCCCCCCCCCAATAGTTTGTCTCTGGTTTACAGTTGTTCATTGATTTTGATTTTTTCTTTCTTATAGTTATTCTTTTTCCTGGTCCCTTATTTAGGTTTTCTAGATTCCTGCTATGAGTAAGACCATCTGGTATTTTTCTTTTTCTTTCTGGCTTATTTCGTTGAGCATGATCCCTTCCAGCTCCATCCATGTTGCTGCAAATTGCATGAGTTTATCTTTTTTTGATTCCTGAGTAACATTCCATTGTGTATATGTACCACATCTTCTTGATCCAGTCATCTGTTTTTGGGCATTTGGCTTGTTTCCATAGCTTAGCTATTGTAAACAGTGCTGTTATGAAAATAGGGGTGCAGGTGCCCTTTGGAATTAATGTTTCTGTGTCCTTTGGGTAAATACCTAATAGTGGAATTGCTGGATCATATGGAAGCTCTATCTTACACCAGTGAGAATGGCACATATTAAAAAAAAAACTATCAACAACAGATGTTGGCGAATATGTGGAGAAAAAGGAACTCTCCTGCACTGCTGGTAGGAGTGCAAACTGGTCCAACCACTATGGAAAGCTGTGTGGAGATTCCTCAACCCATCTTGGTGTTTTCAACTAAATACACATTGTTTTCCATAATGGGCACACCAGTTCACATTCCTACCAACAGTGTAATAGGGTTCCTTTTCCCCCATATCCTCTTCTCTAACACTTACTATTGGGGATGTTTTGAACATGTCCAATTCTCAAAGGTGTGAGGTAATAACTCATTGTGGTTTTAATCTGCATATCTCCTATTGGAATTGATGATAAACTTTTTTTCGCATGTATACTGGCCTTCTGGACATCCTCTTTCGGGAACTGTGCATATACGTTGTCCCTTTTTAACTGGATTGTTTATTTGAACTGCTTACTCTTATTTACATAAAGTCATTTTGTAAACAGTAGGGGGACAAAGTCAGAAAAAGAGGAAAAACTATGGGCAGCACTATCCCCTCCAAAGATTGAGTCTCATACTACCACTCACTAGATTTGTTCCATTCCAGAGATGCAAACACATGTAAAATAGTTGAGCAGTATATCAAAGAAAAAGTCAGTATCAAAAGCCATCCCAACTTCGTACACCATTCTTTTTTTTTTTTTTAAGATTTTATTTATTTATTTATACAAGCACTGGGTACAGTCAGAAGCACGGGAGGGTGAGAGAATTCACCAGAGCCAGAGTGGGGAACAGAACAGGCAGACTGATGAAATACACTGCTGAGGGGAGCAGCAGACACAGCAGGAGAGGTCTGTCGCACCATGTGGGACCCTCGCCGGTGGCCGGGGATGGAACCAGCGCTGCAGAGGCTGCGGGCAGCTTCACAGCCCAGCACTCAACCACTGCGCCACCAGGGGAGGCCCCCTACGCCATTCTTAACAGCAATCTCCGTGACTAAAATCACATACACCTACATACACATATATACACCACACACAAATACAAACTGATTTTATTGACATATTTCTTGTTTACTATATGTGATTATATTTTAAAGATATTTAATGAATCTAAAAAGTAGAACTAGATGATTTGATAACTGTTCCAGGAATAATTTGGAGGGGTGCCTACAGTTTTGAAATAGCACATTTCATGAATTTTTTTAACTTCGTATTTTTAACCAATATGATTTAAGCTGTACTGAAACAGAAAAATAAAAGTATTTTTGATTTTTATTACATATATTTTTCATTTATAAATATTTATAAATGTATTTTTTCTTTACACAATCATCTGTCAACAGTCACTTCGGTTGTTTTTATATCTTGTCTATCGTGAAAAATATTGCAATGAACACTAAGGTTCAGTTCTCTCCTTAAGGTAGTAATTTCATTTCCTTTAGAGTTTCATATCCTTCCTACATGCAGGATGAATAACTCCTGGAGATCTAATGTATAGTGGGGTGGGTATAGTTAATATTGCACTGTATACTAGAAATTTGCCTTACAGAGATCTTAACTGGTCTCAAAAAAAAAAAAAAAATGAACTCAGGTAAAGGAAGAGATGACAGATAACTCATGTTATCAGAGGCATTAAAAACAGCAAACCCCTTGGTGCAAGGGGGAAGGTGGAAGATATGTGTCAGGCACCACATCACAGCTAGAGTTTATCATGGAAGACACAACTAAAACATAAGTAAATGGGCCTTGAATGTGGGCACAGAGGCTTAGTTTCCTTACCCTCCATGTTCAGACATCTGTATCTGCACTCATCCTTAGTTACTGAAGTCCCCACCCCTTATAGAAGATCAATCACAGAAAGAGATATGGCATTCCCTGTTCACATTGTCTCTTGGTATGCTGTAGTGCCTCTCACTGTGTGCACACTGGGTGATATACTCTGATATCAGGAGAGGTGTGGTTAGTTATATCTAGTTTTCAGATACTGTGTACTGACACTGTTATCCAGTCTCTGGTTTATAATGTCATTTAGGATCTCCTGACACCAGAATCCTGTGGATTCCCTAATTCATTCCCAGACAGCTTTCTGGATGCTCTATCATACTACACTAAGCCAAGCTGCCAAAATTCCTTTGTAAATGGTATGTGGCCCCTTGGGTGCTGTACTGGCCTTAAGATTTGACTTCCAGGTTTGCACTTTTTCAGGCTAGAAGCAAGGCACGAGTCTTCCTGCTTCAAGGTTTGTTCAAAGCCCACTGGCTATCTGTAGAGATCATGAAAACATGCCTCTGAGATTCTGACTCTGGAGAATGTAAGTGTACTTCAACTCTACCTGCCATGCTCAGAAATGTGGGTGAGCCAGAGCACATGCTCACACAGGCTTGAGCATTTCCCAGGGACTGCTCTGTTCAGTAAGGAGCATGGCCAGGCTCTGAAGTTCAAAAAACAACCTGAAGGCACAGGGTCATTGGATGGGTGACTTTGGCTCAAGGACTCTCTGTTGGTTTTATCAAAATCTTCCTAGAACTGTACCCCAATCTATGTCCTCCCTCCTTTCTCTTTTACAAGATTCAAACTTGTCTTATGGTTTCACGATTTGACTTCTTCCCTCAACAGAGTTTCGCCAAATAAATCCCTTTCATGTCT
The DNA here is from genome assembly GCF_014898055.3 of Talpa occidentalis. Lineage (NCBI taxonomy): Eukaryota > Metazoa > Chordata > Mammalia > Eulipotyphla > Talpidae > Talpa > Talpa occidentalis. Next base: position 91,492,633 of record NW_023604295.1, on the reverse strand, counting down.
AACCCCATCTTGGAATCTGTTTTGTAGAGTCGAAGAATATATAAAAATTTAGAGCACCTAGAATTTAATTATTCTGCTTTATTTCTTGGAGATACTCCTGTAGGATCTAAAGCTACAATATGTAACTGTACTAACAAGGACATGATTCCTCTCAAAAGACGGAAAATAACCTTACATAAACATCAGACTATTTCCTCTTCTCCTATTAAAATATTTGGAATATTTTTACATACAAATCTAATTCTAGTTATTCTTGGCCTTATTTATTCCTAAATCAAAAGTTAATTAGGGAAAAAGCACTATCAAGCCCTGTCCAAGTCCAGCTCCTGATAAAATAACTGAAATATTAAAATACAAAACAACTTTGTATCTGTTTTCTTTGGATGATCAAATACATTAATAATTTTCCTTAGGGCCCCTTTTCTGGTTCCACAGTACTATATCTCCACCTAACATCCTGCCATTTAGAATTCAAGAAACATCAAATTACAGAGCTATAAAGATCACAAATAACAGAGAAGTCCCAGGAGGCGAGGTAAAGGGATCAAGGTCTGCGAGTGGAGAGATTGAAATTAGATCGAGGTTTCCTGACGCCCAGATGTCTATGGCCTTTGCCATAGGCCAGGGTGCTTTACAGTAAGTGCTTCTTTCATTGGTCAGATTCTCATGTGTTCTATTCCCTGTAGAATCTTAGAATTTCAATGTGGAGCAGAAACCGAGCCTGGAGTTTTTTTGTTTGTTTTGTTATATATCTCTATGTTCCCCTACATGAAATAACCCAGAATACAGAATAGCCACTCAATACTTGAATTAAAATTTGAAATATTGTCACTCTTCAGAGTACACAAAATAAGAATTATTTATAGCATACATTTGTATCTAAGCGATTAGAACACTGTTATGTCTATTAAAAATGTATTCTCGGAGAATTTTTAAAGTTTAGTCAGTGAAACAATGTAGATTTGTTAAAGTATATAAATTCATAAAAAGAAATATAAATCACTACTAAAAACAATAAATAAAGCAATATCAAAAGAGCTATAAGCAAAATGCATAAAAACTTTCACTACAGAAGGAAATACATTATCTAATGACTAGGGTTACACTAATAAGTCATTGCGAAACTATAAAAATTCGAGTCCACCTATGTATGTCTGAGGAAAACACGGTCACGTTTCCCCTGTATTACTCACACACAGTATTTCTGATACTGTGGGTATCAGATTTCTGATATGTGGGTTTTTCCCCATAATGAGCAATTTTCATATACCAGTTGGGTGTCCTGCAAACTAATTTAATTGACCAGAATTAGTGTGGACTCCAAAGTTAAGATCTAACCCCATAAGATTCTCTCCAATATAGATGCCAATCTACAGTAGTAAGCCCCCACAATATTTTCTGACTTGATTATAAATCAGAGACTCCCAAGTTCCCCTCCTCAGTTTTCATAATTTGCTAGAAAAACTCCCAGAACCAAGGAAAACTGTTTGATTAAGACTGTCAATTTATAACAAAGGATACTTTAAAAAATAAAGAATCAGATGGAGAGAGGTAAATAGGACAAATCTGGGCAGATACCAAGCTGATGAAATAGACTCGAGAGTTCTCACGCTACATACTTAGTGAGAGGAGGTATACACCTGGCGCACCCTTATGGTTCATCGTTTCTGTGACCTCACTTGGCTTTTCTTTCTCCACTCTTTTATCCCACTCTTCACCGTTTGCCACTTTCTTTTACAATGACAGCTCTTTCATCCCCAGGTTTGGGGTCCATGAAGTCAGTGGGTAGATAAGCATTATTAGGTTGTAAAATAGTTTAACATATATGTTTTGCTCAGGATTCAAACCATCTCAATTGCATAAGCTTCTGCCTCCAGACAGTACCACTTTCCTGGCATGTAGATACACTCACTAACCCAGAAGCACATGTAGGTGATTGGTCATATATATTCTCTGTCCAAAAGATATGGACAGGATGGGTAGGACAGAAAGCTCTGAACTTCCAATCATGACTTAGTTTTTCAAATGTCCAAGAATTCTCACATTAGAACAAAAGAACAAAAGATGCTCTTATCATCCAGGAAAGTGTAAGGGATTTAGGAACTCTGTATCAGATGCACCTATCACTCAGGAATTTACAAGGGTTTTAAAAGCTCTGTGTCAGGATCCAGGGTCAGCAACGAAATATTAACAGGAAATGGGGGGAGGGGCCAAAATATGCATTTTCAATTATTTTACAGCTTATTAATGCTTACCTACCCCTGGGCTTCATGGACTCAAACCCCAAAGAAGAAAAAGCTGTATAAAAGAAAGTGGAAAGAAATGAAGAGTGGGATGAAAGAATGAAGAAAGAAATGCTGAGAGAGCCCACAGAAATGATGAACCCTAAGGATGTGCCAGGTACGCACGTCTTCTCACTAAATCACCTAGAGTAAGAAGTCCGAGGCTCTACAATTCTTTGCTTTGGTGGTTTTCCAGTTTGGGGTTTGGTTTGGTTTTGCCCTTGGCTACCTAGTAAAGTCACTGTTTAAAAAAATCCCAACCTTATTTAACAGAACTAAGAAGAAAAGAATAATTGTCCTTCTCTAGACAGGAATTTTAAAGGGTCTGGACAAGCAGGACACTCTGGTCATAGCTGTGCTGCCAGCTGGAGGCCGGGAAAACCCAGCAAGACTGAGGCAAGAAAGAGGGAAACTCTAAAGACAAGGGATCTCAGAGCTAGTTTGGGAATGACTGGAAACGCCCCACAAAGGGCCAGTTTGCCCCTGCACAGCAGCTCTGTAAGACCTCCCCAGGTGATGGAATGAGGGGGGTTTTTAGTCTGCCTGAAAACTGTTTGTTTTTGTTTAAAGAAAATTTAAATTCTGTATTTGCTGAAGGTTGTTTTTTGGCTTTTTTTTTTTTTTTTTTGATGCCAAAAAAGTTGCTAGTGTTCAGTATACTATGAGAACCAAGAAAAAAAAATGTTTATAGCACTGGTTAGAGTATGCATTGATAATATCTAAAAGCAGCTCCCTTCTTAGTCCTGAATGAAGCAACTATAAGCAATTCCCACTGAAAAGCCCCATAAAAGTTGTGGCTTCAAACCAGTACAACAGACTAGTCAATGAAATAGCCTTGCTAATGAGACACTGGTTCTGAAACTGTGTATATTTAATCTATCTTTAGTGCCCTGGGGGTAGTAGTGAAAGCAATAATAATTGCTTTGTGTTTGAAGGTTTCCTCATGCTGTAAGAATCTTTCCCTTATGGTGTTCACAGCACAGAGAAACCAAGCCACAGCACTAAATCAGATACAATCCTGCCTCTTTTTCATTAGAAATAATTTTAAAGCAGATGAGCAATAACTAGAAAATAAATAGGAGAATTCACTTTAAATTTTTGTGAATAGTCCTAAAGCAAATGTTAACGTAATAAACAACAGGATCTTATATATCTGAACTAATGAAAGCAATATTAAAATCAATATAATAAATGATATTTAATTTTAACTATAGACAATTTCAGAAACTCAACCATGTTTTTCAGAAACAATCTTCCTGAGCATTTAGTCCCTCATTTAGCTATGCTCCAAAACTCCTATTTGTATTAAAAGTTTTAGAAAGTGTACTTCTAGATGAGCATTTCCTTTGAATTTTATTGAAGTTTAAATGTGGCATTTTGGGGGACCTCCCTGGTGGTTCAAGGGGCTAAGTGTCAGCACTATGAAGCTATCCACAGCCACTATAGCATGAGTTTGATCCCCGGCAAGGGAGATGACACACATGGCCAAGCAGACCTCACCTGTCTTGACCGCTGCTCTCCTCAGCAGTAGATCTGCCTGTTCTGCTCCCCACTCTGTCTCTGGTGAATCCTCTCACCCACCACACCTCTGGCCTACACCCCAGCTTTTGTATGCATAAATAAATAATAAAAAATAAAATGTGACATTTTTCTTGATTTCTAATGAAGATTTTGAATATAAATGCAGTAAATCTTCAGAAATATGTACCCTCCACCCAAAGGGAGTTGGTACTCAGAATAGCCCTGTCACTCTGCCTTGATAGTAATTAGGCAGTGACCCCCATCCCTCAGAAACTTGCAAAGAAATTGATACTCGCTTGTGAGATGAGGAAAAGTCAAAAGAACAGTGAAAGAAAAAATTTCCGTGTTGATTGTTCTTGAAACAAAAGCAATTACTGTCTGTTTTGTATTTGTTTAAAGTTTTCTCCCTCATCAGACAATTTACTCTAAGCCTATACAAACTAAACATAAAAACCAATTATCTTATAGCAAGATAGGAAAAGGAAACAAAGTATATTTTCACTCTAAAAATTAAACATTTTTCTCAATCACATTTCTTTTAAAGAAATAAATTTAAGGCAGAAGATAAATCCATTTTCCAATAGGAATTTTAAAAAGACTGTTATTTTTCAAAAAAAAGTGCTATAAGATGCTACTAATACAAGAAGCATACTGAAAAAAAATACTATGAATCAGTATGGTAATTAAATTTGTTAATATGCTAACCTAATTCATTTCAATAAAGAAATTTTATATTTAAAAATGAAATTTAAATTATTAACAGCAGTTTCCATCTTTCAATAAGAAAATAAAATATGTAATGGAAGTTTCCTCTAGGTATAAAACTAGCATGAGTCTGCTATTTCAGTTTTTTCTTAAAGTAAAATTATCCTGAATGAGAAACATTAAAACCTATTTGAAGTTTCTGTATTTTTTATTATAAATTTCACTTTGACAGTGCATTCTTATGACAGTTATTAGCATAGTAATCCTGTACTACTGGGACATATTCAGTGGTATCAATATTGAGCACAGGCTGTAACACCTAAGTCATAAGGTAATGCATAAGTAGCACAAGGGTAACAAATCATAGTGCACTCTATAAATTCAACAATTGCTCTGAGTCACTATACCTTGGTTAAAATCTTTTTCTTAAAGATTTATTTATTTATGCATACAAGAGCTGGGGTACAGGCCTGAGATGCAAGGGGCGAGAAGACTCAACCAGTGACAGAGTGGGGAACAGAACAGGCAGACCTACTGAAATACACTGCTGAGGGGAGCAGCAGAGGAGACAGGAGAGGTCTGCTGCGCCATGTGGATTGCTCCCTGGCAGGCCAGGGATCGAACTCGTGCTGCAGAGGCTGCAGACCACTTCACAGAGCAGTGCTCAACAACTTGCGCCACCAGGGAGGCCCTAGTTAAAATCCTTTTTTTTTTTAAAGATTTATTTGTTTATTTATTTATACAAGCACTGGGTACAGTCAGAAGCACAGGAGGATGAGCGAATTCACCAGAGGCACAGCGGGGAGCAGAGCAGGCAGAAGGACAGAAGTACATTGCTGAGCAGAACAACGGGCGGCAGGAGAGGTCTGCGCACCATGTGGGACCCTCCTCCAGTGGCCGGGGAGCAGCTGGGGATTGAACCGGTGCTGCAGAGGCTGCGGGCAGCTTCGCAACCCATCGCTCAACCGCTGCACCACCAGGGAGACCCTCTAGTTAAATCTTAATAGCAAAAAAAAAAAAAAAAAAAATCTTAGTAGCTCTGGAAATTAGTCCTGTTATTTAAGCTTAGTTTAGTAAAGTCAAGAACACCAAAAATTAAAAAAGTAATAAAAGGCCTCCCTGGTGGCTCAGCAGTTGAGTACAACGCTGTGAAGCTGTCCACAGCCTCAGCAATGCAGGTTCCATCCCAGCCAGCCATCGAGATATCCACATGGCATGGCGAACCTCTATTGTCTTGCATGCTATTCCCCTGAGCAGTATGTTTCAGTCAGTCTGCCTGTTCTGTTCCCCACTCTGTCTCTGGTGAATCCTGTCACCCTCCCACGCATCTGGCCTGTGCCCCGATTCTTGTATAAATAAATAAATCTTAAAAAAAAATTAATGAAATGTAAAATAAAAATATGTCACTTTAAAGTCACCAATAGGGTCTCCCCGGTGGCACAGCGGTTGAGCGCTGGGTTGCGAAGCTGCCTGCCGCCTCTGCAGCACCAGTTTGATCCCTGGCTGCTCCCCGGCCACAGGCGGAGGGTCCCACATGGCGCGCAGACCTCTCCTGCCGCCCGCTGCTCCCCTCAGCAGTGTACTTTGGTCCTTCTGCCTGCTCTGCTTCCTGCTCTGGCTCTGGTGAATTCTCTCACACTCCCCCGCTTCTGACTGTACCCAGTGCTTGTATAAATAAATAAATCTTTTTAAAAGATAAATAAATAAATAAAATCACCAATAGCTGTTTAGCCTAATTTATAGCAATGGTTAATGAAAAAAACACCCGACGATAAATGTACTAATCACTTCCTCCCAGGAGCTAAGCCAAAATTTATAACCAAGTTTCTAGACCATATTTCTAGAAGGCACACCTGTGAAGAACTATGCAGCCCTATCCAACTGACCATAAAGGTGTTTTCATCTTTGATTATGGGTACACTATATTACAGTACATGTCTATTTATTATCAAGCATATTTTTTTCAAAATATATAACAGAGAAGCTCTACATTTAAATTCAAAATACCACAGAACTCACTGGCAACATCAAAAATGAAAAACAGGCTTCTCAAATGCCCAGAGCTAGCGGCTACTGTCCAGATTCTAGCTCCTTCCAACAGAGCACTGGATCTGCTTTAGCCACGGCTTCAGAGGGAATGCCATCTCCGAAGGAAAGAATCAGTAAGGTTTTTCTGTATGAAACCAGATGGTAAATAATTCAGACTTTATAGGCCACACAGTCTCTGGCAACTTACAACTCAACTCTGCCTTGAGCAGCAAAGTAGTCACAGCAATATGTGAAAGAAATTAATATGGCTATGAACCAGTACTACTTTATGGACCCTGAAAATTAGATTCATACAACTTTCACATGTCACAATTTATCATTTTTCTTTTGATATGTTCAACCATTTAAAAATGCAAAGAACACTGTTAGCTTACCAGCCATTCAAAAAGCAGATATCTATTTAGGGCTGCCAGATCTGGCTGTGGGCCATAGTTGCCATCCAGTTTTCCTTCATTCTGTACCTATTATTTTCCTTTACATAAGCCTAAAAATTATGTGTGTTTTCTTTTGGCAAAGGATTCCCTTTTCTTCTCTAGGTCTGTGACACCTAGTCACTCTTTCTTTTAGGTCCCCAAACTCAAATAGAACAATGACGAGGTAAAGCAAGGCACAGACTGTGGCCTGAAGGAAGAGCACCGAGTACCACTTTTGTTACTTCCCAGCTATATGCTCTTCTGCAAGTTACATATCCACTTCAAGACTCCATTTCATAATTTAATCTTTTAAAAAATATCATTATATCATTATATCTAACCACCTGAAAGTATTTCTGGAGGTATGACATTACATTGAGTAAGGTAGGAAGAACGGAAAATTGAGCATGTGGAAAAGTTTCCAACCACTTCAAAAACAAGGTCCTGCCTTTATGTTTCCTTGGTAAGTTCTCCTGTTAGAGAAAGGAAGTTCAGTGAATTCAGTTAAAATTTTAGGAAAAATCCTTTTTAGAGCAGCTAGCAATCTCACTGACTGCATGCAATATTCATAATTCTCTGAGTGGGCCAGAAACAACCAGATAAATTGAGATTCTTGGTTGTGTTAAAAGAAGAAGTAATGTACTACGAGGAGCACAAAAAATTAAGAAAAAAAAAACTATTCCTTCATTTCAAAGAATTGATAATTAACCAAAACACCTATCATACAAAGTAGGTATGGTTTATATAAACCAAATGTATTAAGAAGTTAAAAACAGAGCCAAACAAAAGATAGTATGGGGAAAATTTCCCAGAAGCTAGATTTAAACAATGAATAGAATTTCAAGGAGAAAAAGCAAATATAGAAATCTGAGGGAGAACCATACATACATATCTAGGATTGTAGGATTCTCAATTCCACTAGCTATTTCTAATTTTTCTACAACAATACTGTGCTTCCACCAACAGTTTGAGAATTCCCATCTTCACACTTGGTATGGTCTGTTTATGTTTAGAATACTTTAGTCAATGTGATGAGTAGAAGGAGTATCTCAATTCATTTTTCACTTCTTGTCCTCATGTTCTCTGGGATTTGTGTGTGTGTTTGTGTGTGTGTATGTGTGTTTACATTATGAAATAAAAGGCACAGTCTGTTTAAGGATAATGAGTTGTTCTGCCTGGCTGGAATCCAAAACTCAAAAAGCAGTCAGAGGACAAGTTCCTCTGCCTTTCAGAGGTGTCTCCTGGACCTTGGTCTTTTCCTCTGCACCCCATAAATTGCTGGTCTGCATCAGCAGATAGGGACAAACCTTTCCTTTCCTCTTTGAATGTTCCCGTGTTAATTAAAGAGTTTACAAATCGGGCCTCCCTGGTGGCACAGCGGTTGAGCGCTGGGTTGCGAAGCTGCCCGCAGCCTCTGCAGTGCTGGTTCAATCCCTGGCTGCTCCCCGGAGCCTCTGCAGTGCTGGTTCAATCCTTGGCTGCTCCCCGGCCACCAGAGGAGGGTCCCACATGGCGCGCTGACCTCTCCTGCCGCCCGCTGCTCCTCCTCAGCAGTGTACTTCAGTCCTTCTGCCTGCTCTGCTCCCCGCTCTGGCTCTGGTGATTTCTCTGCTCTGACTCTGGTGAATTCTCTCACCCTCCCCCGCTTCTGACTGTACCCAGTGCTTGTATAAATAAATAAACAAATAAATCTTTAAAAAAAAAAAAAGAGTTTACAAATGAACATGGTTGAAAAATACTGGTCTTGAAAGAAACATAGGAAACCATTTCCGCCATATTTTCCCAAAACTTGGTCTCTGCCCAATTTAGATCATGAAATTGTCAAGGTAGTTTGGAAAACACAAAAATGTTGTGCCAGGTCTGAAAACCTGGTGCAAATGCTTGGCGGGAATACTTCTCTCATCCAGAAGGCAGAAATATACAGGAAAGGTAAATCAGGTCATGAACATGATTTATAGACCCAGACATGGGGATAAAATTTTAAGGTAAAATTCCTATAGAATGTATAGAAATAAATGATTGTTTTTAACCAAAATCTTATTTAAATACTTACCATTCTAAGAACAATGTGGCAGCCAAAAAAGAATAAACACAGTACCCAACAGAAGTCAGAGTAAAAATGCCAAAAAGCAATGTTCTCAACTGTGGTCAATATAAAGCACCAAAATTAAGAAAAACTATATTACAACCATTGACTGATGTGATTCAAAGAACACATTCCCTCCTACAATGAAAAAAATAGTAAAATCACTTCAAAGACTTGCTTTAGAAAAAGCATCACTATTATCATTCCAGTCATACTGGGAGTCACAAAGCCTCAAGTACAAATATCTTTCTCTAACCTAGTGGTTTTCAATGCTAGCCTATTCTATCCTTCTGGAGTCACTTAACTATGTTTTTATTTTGAGACATTTTAATTCTCACACCTAGAGGAGGGAACTGCCAGCATCTAATGGTTAAAGGCCAATGATGCTGCTAAACATTCCTACAATGCACAGGAAAGTCCCCACTTCAAAGAATTACCTAGCTCAAAATGTCAGTAGGGTTTTGAAAGCAAGGTTTAATGTATTTCTAGAAAATCTGTTTCTAGCCTAGCTAGGATGGGGGTTAGAGATGGTTATCATTCTCCTTAACGGCAGTCGATTAAACCAGACAACTTAGAATTCTAAAATTTTCTTACTATTTACACAAGGTAGATAAATGTTTCCAATTTAGTAATTTTTAGTTGTATCATTTAAGGGGCAAAATAGAACACAGTCCATGATTTTGGCCATGTTATAATGTACTGCACTATCTATATTTACTAACTTTTCACATGTACCTACACAAAAATTCACACTGAAACAGGCTACGTTGGCTCGACTTACTATGAATTAATATTCTCCTGCATTTCAGCAATACCCCAATTCCCCATGTCCACCCCCCTAAAACAACGAATCATCAGATTTCAGCATGGGTTTTATGTTGTCATTTTCTGAGGAAAATATACATATCTTAAATTCACTTTTTCTCATGTTACAATCTATTAAAACTTTACTGTCTAGCTCCATGAAACTTAAAAGCCAGAATAGAAAAGGAAGCTGATTTTTTAAAGTAAACTTAAAAGCGGCTACAAAGATATGCCGTCTATTAAAAAAGTTAAAGGTGATAGTAATGAAGTAAAATAAAATATGCAAAAATCTTTAAGGTCCCTCTAAAAGTAGAAAAGTCCTTAGGGGTTATTTTATTTCCAAGTAAATGTTCTTGGGTGTTTCAACAAAGAAAGTCATTTTTCCTGGGAATTTTTTTCAAAGCCTCCATTTCCAGGTTTGCTAAAAGCAAACTTGAAACTTGTCTATTCTCTAGGTGTTATACTAAAAGAAAAAATTTAAAGTTAGGAAGAAAATTAAGCTCAAATGTAAAGGACTCACACAGTTTTCAAAAATCCATTTTGAAACTATCATATATATCTGAAAGAAAAGCATGGAGTAATTGATGGAAATTCATCTGAATGCAGACGTTTCTCAAGCTAACAAAGCAAGTACTGTTCCGAAGAAATGTAGAAAGATGGGAAGTGTAGCCCACTTAAGTTTTCCGAAACACTTAGATGAAGACAAAACTATCGCTACACCCATTTGCTGGCATTATACACGAAATGCCAACTTCTGAATTTGAGCCTGAAATAGAAATTTCTGTCCTGATCCTTAAATAAAGTACAAACAGAAAAAGCACTTTTCTTTACTTACCAAAAAAGGTGCCAAAAGATACTGTTTTAAAAATAACAACAGGACAGCAGAAAGGCGATTAAATGCAAGATCTAATTTCCAAGAGTTGAGGAGCATTAGGGCAAAGAGGAATACCCCAAGGACATCCCTGTGCGCCAAATGGCAACAAAGTATGTTTAGCCAAACTGGTGGTGAGACTCTTTAATCTGCCTAAATGTAAAAAGTTTTGTTTTACATGAACTTGACCAGACTATTCGTTGAAGTTCCAGCTTATGAAAATAAGACAGGGCACCAGGCTTCGAAAAAGACTGGCTAAGGGGACTAGCTATGTGTGCGCAGCTTGCCCTCCAAATCTCCAAAGAGGAAAGCTGCTGCCTGGAGGTACTGGGTAGCCAGGCCGCCTTACTGAAAACAACCAAGGTTTTGAGCGTTGTTTTTGGCAAGCGGTAGGTGTTACCGGCTGCTTCCCGAGGCGCTGGAAGGAATGTGTCACCATCAATCAGAAAGTACACTGAACCCCGTGTTTAGGTCACAGCGAGTACTGCCACATCCAACACGGATAAATTACGCCAACTCCAGAAAAGAAGAAAGGGGAGCTGCAGGAAAGGTTTTGCATCCCTATGACCTGCAAGACCAAAAGAAAACCTTAACTTGTGCTGAAGGGAAATTCGCGCTTCCTCTGGTTGCGAAGACCTCCTAGAGCCGCTGACACCCCACACACTTCTCCCGGGACCAGCACAACCCGAGCGCAGTTCTGGGGGAGAACTCGGCAGCCACAGGAGAGACAGTCCACCCCACTCACCTCGGACGTTCCGGGGAAAGACGAGCCCCCCACCTCCTCACTTCTGAGGTTCTGGTAGGCTCCTCGCTCACGAGGCTAGTACGGAGCAGGGGGCGGTGGATGAATGAACTGCCCACCCCGCCGAGCCCTGCCAGACAGGCGCGCTGCGAAAGTGCTCACCTGTGGGGATGCTGAAAGACTTCTCGGAGTTTGTACCCAGGCAGGGATCCCAGGGCTGGAAGACGAGCGCCAGCAGCAGCAGCAGCCGCCGCAACTTGCCGGCGCAGGACCCCATCTTCCTCCCTTCGAGGGAGCTCCCCCGCTCCAGCACCCCAGCCCCCCACCCTCCAGCCCTGCAGCTGCGCATTTCTCGCGAGAGCGCGAGGACAACCCCCCACCCCGGACACACCCAAGTCCGCCCCGGGGCGCACGGCCACTGGCGAGAGGGTGCGCGCAGCGCTCCCGCGGGCAGCAGCCCCAGCCGTAGGGCAGAAGGCCCAAGTCCAGCCGTCGCAAAAGCACAGACGGGCGGGCGTCTCTAGCGGCGGGCAACTTATAGGATCCCCCGAGGGGGAGGTGACGGGGCGGGCCGCGTCCCGGCTATTGGCCGCCGCTTGATCCGCGCACAGCTGCGTGCGCCCTGCGGTGGCCTCCGTTCGCCTTCTTCAGCACCACGTCCGGAATTGTTTGCTTAACGTAGACCTATTTAAGGAGCTGTCTGCGGCTACGTGTAGAGCCTCACGCAGGGCTCTTGTCTGGAACTTGGAAGCGTGTACTTAAGTAGGGAGTGGGCCTGGGGGAGAGAGGAGGAGCCGCGGGGAATGTGGCGGGCGGTGCTCCCTTCTTTTTCCTCTCTGCTGCCCCAGCTTCGGAAGCTTCCCACTGGCCTCAGGGGTGATTCTCTGGATTTGGATACTGCGCTACTCAGAAGTGACAACAAATCCACAGAATCTGAGCGGAGTGGGATCTTGCCAGACTCAAAACCCTGGAAGTGGATCTCACCCCACCGCTCAACTGCTGGGGCAAGTTTCGTCACCCTGTAAAGGAAGGCCCTGATTTTATTTTACTCTGTAGACCTAAAGTTTTTATTGTCCTCCTCCTTTTGTGCCAGGAAAGCCCTAGACACTCTCCAGCAATAGCTTGTAAATCCTGGGGACTCGGAGTTCACCGTGTGTAACCTGGGATTGTGCCTTCCTCACAAGATTACCCTTCATTCCACATTGAAAATGAATCCCAGAGATATTGTGGGAAGATCTGTCAGCACCCTGGTGTGTCCTCCCCTACTTAGAGTTTTGACTGTTGTCTACGCAAATTCCTTTTTTGTGTATTCTCATCACATTTTATCTAGAGCTGTGTTTAATCTGTTGGAATGAGCAAAAACAAAAGCACGGGTTTAAGCAAAAACGTGATAATTTTGCCTCATATTTGTGGGCATGCCATATCTTATGGAGGAAAACACTCAGACTGGCAGTATGGCTTTATTTTGGAATTTTCTACCTCTAACTTCCAAAAGTGGAAAATAGATTTGAGTCATAACCTTTCCAACTCTGCGTTTTTAAAATTACCACAGAAAATTATTGGGATAAAGTATGTTCCATTACGGCCACATTTTGTGTAAAATTAGACACTCATCTCTATCTAGATGAGTACTGAATGGGTCAGTTAAAAACAGGTGGAAAAACCTGAAAAAGGTATTGCTAGGTGTGACAATTTAGAGAAAGAATCAATTCCTGTGTCCAGGACTAAGCCTGTATTTCTGTATTCTGAAGGTTTAGTCTGTTTTTTTAAAGAGGAAAATTCGAGAAAGTTGAGAGAAGAGTAACAAATAAAGAAATGGAAAGTATGACCTCTGAGAAGAATCAAATAAGGTTTATTTAGCCTGAAGAAGAAAGAAGCTAAGGAATGGGTTACTTAATAACATCCTTCAATGTGGCCAGCACAGCTCCATAAAACTTTAAAACATTAGTCCCCGAGTCCCAGAACTCTGCTTGGAATTGCTTGTCTTTTGGCCAAATCTCAGTCTTCAGAATTCCACACCTGTATACTGTGCCTGAACTCTGCCAAACATCTTGAACTTGATTTCTTCTTTCCTGGTTCTTCAGTATCTTCAAAAACTTAGATGTCCAGAGCCCGGCTATCTGCCCTCCCACAACATTTCCTGTCCTCAGACAGACAGACAGATGGCACCAAAAATTGCAGGTTACTATTGACGTTACTTCTTCTGTGCTGAGAATCACAGATCAGAACTGTAAGGCTTGTGTGAAACAAGTGTTTCCAGAGGATTTTTGAAGAAGCCAGATATGCCCATCACAGTCTGAGTAAACCCATTTTGAAACCAAATCCTCCTGTCTTCTTTTTTTTTCCTTTTTTTAAGATTTATTAATTTTTATGCAAGAACGGGGGTACAGGTCAGAGGCATGGGAGGGTGACAGGATTCACCAGAGACAGAGCGGGGAGCAAAACAGGCAGATGGATGGAAAGCACTGCTGAGGGGAGCAGTGGGCAAGCCAGGAGAGGTCTGCTGTGCCATGTGGGAATCTCCCTGGTTGGCCAGGAATCAAACCTACACTGCAGAGGCTGTGGACAGCCTCACAGCGCTGTGCCCAACCTGCTGTACCACGGTGGAGGCCCCTCCTGTCATCTTTATACTTCTAGTTGCTTACTGAATATTTTGGCTGGACATTCCCCTGCCACAAACTCCAAATGTTTTTAACTCATCAAATCCATATCCAATTCCAACTTCTTTCTCTCTGTTAATGATCCTGTTGCTCTCTAACTCACATAGCCAAAGGCATTTTCTACTTCCCCTCACCCCCTGTAGCACAAAGAGCTGGAATCCAAATCCTGCCATTATTTCCCTTTCAGATTTTCTAACCATATATTCTTTTTTCATACTACCACCTCACTAATGCACTCCTGAGTATACTCTAAATGTGCTATTTGAACTGTTTCCTAACTTATTATCTTTCTTGTTTTTCCTTCTCCTGATATTACAATACCACAGTATACCACAGCTAGACCCATCATATTCAGATATTCTTTTTATCATTCCACAAATCAAAGATTTCATAAGATATTTGGAAACAATCCAAATCCTTAATCTAAAATTCAAATCCTTTCACTATCAACCTAATCAGCTATGTCTGTGCTAAGCCCAACAAAGCTGGTTTGCTTTGTTGTCTGCCAAGCAGAACGAACACTGTCACTTTTATTTTCTAGCGTTTGGCTAAGAATCACTGTTTTCCTTTTGGTTTCTCCTAGAGCCAACTGGGAGCTAAGTTTCAAGGACTGACAGTTTTGTTGGGAGTTTTAAGGAAAAAGGATAGATGCATGAAGTGACATAGGAAAGAAAAATTAGGCAATAACAAGGCATTATTTAGTTACCACATTAAAACTCAAATCTACAGAACTGATGTTTATCACGTCTAACTTTTATCTAACTTTTATCAGACTACTATGCCACTTTCTAATAGGAAGTCCAACTTGAGTACCTCACTAATTCCATATTGTCTCACTCTTTAAATATTTTGTTTTCATTTCTGACTGTTTTATTACACAATTTACTTCTGGAGTGCTAAGCAGAATCCCATTCCTTTTCAATGTATACTAAATAATGTTCACGAAATGCTATTTTTTGTCCATTGATACAATGTTTATTGTCTTCTTACTGTGTCTCAAGCACTGTTCTAGACACTGAAGTGTGTATGTGTTTGTGTGTGTCTATAAATGAACAAAAATATCCCTGCCCTTATGGAGTTTTTATTCTTTTGTAAAGAAAGATATTAAACATATTATGGTGATAAGTAGAGAGAAAATAAATCAGGAAAAGTAAATGGGAAGGACCAAAAAGGAGCGAGTATAGTATAACTTTGACTAGAGAGTCGTGGATAGTCCTCACTAACCTGATGCTTGAGCAAAGACCTGACTGTGGAGAGGAAAGGAGGTGGTGGTCTTATATGAGGGAACTGTGTTCCAGGAAGAGAAATGGGAAGTGCAATAACGCTGAGGCCAGAACATACCTGGAACATTGTAAAAAGTCATGTGGGCCATGAGGAGATGTTCAGTAATTTGGGTAAATTTGTAGAAGATGAAGCCTCAGAGCTGTGGAGAAGGGAAATGATAAACAGCTTATAAACACTATGATAATATATAACTAGATAACCACTTTGACACTTGAGGACATTATGCTTAATGAAATAAACCCTCACATAAGGAAAAATACAGCATGATTCCACATACAGATGTGTCTAAAATAGCCAGACTTATTTTGTTTCAGAAGCAAATATAGAATGGTGGTTGTCAGGGGCTGGTGGGAAGGAAAGTAGAACTGTTAACCAATGGGTATAATTTCACTTTTGCTAAAGAAATAAGTTCTAGAGAGCTTCTGTGGAAAAATGTGTTTGTAGACAATGATACTGTATTGTACATTTAGAAATTTGTTTACAGGATAGATTTCATGTTAAGTGCCCTTAGCACAGTTAAAAAAAAAAAAGAGAGAGATAGTCATTTGGATGTTTGTAAGCAGAGCAATGGCATAATCTGCTCTAGATTTTGAAAAGAATTACAAAGTTCAGATGATGGGTTAGGTTAAGACTAGAAGATGTGGGAAGAAAATGAAATATAAAGCCTGGAGACCAATATGAAGGTCAATGCTTAGGTCCAGGAGACCATTGATGGTGATTTCAACCAGCCTGGTACCATAAAAGCCTGGTTAGATTTTGACTGTAGTGCCAACAAAATTTCATGTTTTGAATATAGTATAAGAGAAAAATATAGAAGTTATGGATATTTATCCAATGAATATGTGTTGAATGAATGAGAAGTAAGGCATTGGAAATATATATTCTAGCCTGGGGATGAAGAAAGGCCTGGGAATGAAGAAGGAGGGAAAGATTATATGAAATTTTTGAGGAAAAATAACAGCCAGACAGCAAAGAGCTGAAAAGCCAGAAAGATGGACCTTATTTATTTATTTCTTTTGAAGGGGTAGGGGTTGAGGAAAGGAGTCAGCAAAGGGGACTGATAAAGTCTAACAGATAGGAAAATAAATCTACAGAAGAGAGACTTGGAAAATTAGGAGGAAAACTGAGAAAAGGTTATTGATTTTAACATTGGGAACAGAAATTTGAGATCAAAATTTTATTTTATTTTATTTTAAGATTTATTTACTTATACGAGAGCTGGGGTACAGGCCAGAGGCACTGGAGGGTGAGAGGATTCACCAGAGACAGAGCCGGAAGCAGAACAGGCAGATGGACCAAAAGCACTGCTGAGGGGAGCAGCGGAGAGACAGGAGAGGTCTGCCGCACCATGTGGGTATCTCCCTGGAATTGAACCCACGCTGCAGAGGCTGTGGATAGCTTCACAGTGCTGTGCCCAACCCATGGCACCACAAGGGAGGCCCTGAGATCAAAATTTTAGATGGGAGCAAAAACTGCAGTGAATGTAAAAATCTAAACAGGAGATGAGGCCATGAAACAGAGCTATCATTCTGTGCCTCTTCAGTCTAAATGAAGCCTTTCCTGCAGATGTCAGATGCCTTTCTAGTTTTATTTTTTTTAAAGATTTATTTATTTATTTATACAAGCACTGGGTACAGTCAGAAGCGTGGGAGGGTCAGAGAATTCACCACAGTCAGAGCAGAGAGCAGAGCAGAGAGCAGAGCAGGCAGAAGGACCGAAGCACACTGCTGAGGGGAGCAGTGGGGTGGGGTCAGGAGAGGTCTGCGTGCCATGAGGGAAACTCACCCGGTGGCTGGGGATGGCTGGGGATGGCTGGGGATGGCTGGGGATGGCTGGGCATGGCTGGGCATGGCTGGGGAGCGAACCGGCGCTGCAGTGGCTGAGGGCAGCTTCGCAACCCAGTGCTCAACCGCTGCGCCACTGGGGAGGCCCTGCCTTTCTAGTTTTAGAGAGAGTTAGTTACCACCAAGTTGAAGGTATCCTTTAAAAATCAGAGGCCTTGGCATACTTTGTGCGTATAGAAGTTTTCTTTTTAAATTTTCCAAGCAGCAAATTGAATGAAACAATTTCAAAATTGAAGAAAAAAAATAAGAGTTTAATATCCAGAAAAAAAACTGGTATGAGAAAATAAAGTGAATTGCTTAACATAAAGTAAGCTAAATAGGTTTCTTTGCTAAACAAAAACAGTGTATCACTGAAGAAATATGCCTGGGTTATCATCTGAATTTTTTTACTCCTCTAGTTTCTTATCATCTTATCTTCAGCAAAGAGTAAGAACTCTTTAGTTATAAATTCCAGTTTTTATTTAGCCCTGCCAACCAAAGTACCTTTTTTTCCTAGACTTCATTATATGTTTTATTCATCTGCACATGATTATATGGAATCTTCCCTAGGTAAATATGAACTGTGAAATCTTTGTACTTAGCAAAATGATGTCAGATGTAAAACTAAACTCAGCTGGATTTAAAGAAATCCAGGCCAAGATAGCAGAGTCTGAGAACACAAGTATTCTAAAGATGGTCCTAGCAGATGTTTGCTGAATAGTCACACTGATTGGGACAGAGCTGTCTAGGCTGTGAGTCAGCAACAGAAGTTTGTGGCTTCTACACTCCAAATATATTTTACCAAAGTTCCAAGTAATGACATATTTGCTGGCATAGGTAATACCAGAATAACATAAATTATGATTCAACACAATATAGTGTGAAGAAATTCTTGTTCAGCAGTAGTTCCTTGTAATTTTTTTATGCCTCTCTACTCTAATGGTCCCTAATCATCCTGCTTCTCAGAAATATTCAGCTCCTTTCTCAGGAATCATTTCTGCCCAAGGCAAATCTGCCCTGAAGTTAATGCAAGGAAAGTCTCAGTGTCCCTCACTGGCAAGGGCAACTGTGAGTTTTGGGAGCAGCTGGGATTTTCACAATCTTAGATTGGGAAGAAATTCAGGTTATAATCAGGAATAATTACTAAAAAAGCAGTTCTCAGAAACTATCTAAAGAGATTTTAGGAGAAAAAGGAGTCCTGGTCTCCAAGGATTCAGTAAATTGTTAGGTTTTCTTTTTTTTTAAATCTTAAATAAGAACTCACTTCTTTGTCTTGTTTAATATTTGTAAATCTATAACCATTTTTTAAGATCCTGAAAAGGACAAATTTTAGGTCCCATTAAAACTTTGGTTTTTTTTTTTTTTTTTGTCTTAACCATAGAATCTAGAAGAAATCCTCTCCAAAAGAATAAAAAATGTAAGGGGTTTTACACACAACAATTCCAGGACTCTGCATGCAATTAGACCTTCTTGAGTTAACTCTGTATGTTGTACCCAGTTCACAATAATGGCATTATGATATTACTTTATTCTTCTGTGACTGTGACTTCCTTACATTACTTAGCTCAGGCAGCTTGTTCATTTGTGGGTGTATAAGGATCCCCCACCCGTGGCCCCAATCTTATTAACAAGTCTATTGATCAGTTAGTTTCTGGTATCAGTTAGTTTCTGGGAAGCAAAGTACATCAGTCAACACCCTCTCTCCCCCCAGGCTTTCCTGGTCATACTTCATGATGTATACTCATTGCCCCAGGGTCATCAAGTGTCCTGCTCTTGTCTAACTTGAAAGGAGTATATCAGCAGACTCACCCTCCCTAGAACCCTAAACCCAGTTCTTAGTTTGACCAACTCTTTTCTCTGTCAATAAAAAAGCCAGGATCTAACACTTGAGCAGCATCCTGCATTATACAGCTTGTTCCATGACCCCTGTCTATCAGTGTGGCGTTGCTGAGGTAACAGTCATTATTTGACTCCCTGGCTGACAATCTAGTTCATCTCAGGCTGAGTTCCTTCTTTGTCTCATAAATCTCTAGAGAATATTCTATAGCTTCTCCTCTTGATCTCCTAAGGCTTCCTGCTGGCACTATATTACCACCTATTACTGAGCGCTTCCTTGCATACCCTGCCCCTGACTGACTTATTAATCATGCCATCCCTGTTCTGGCAATATTACCCATCTGCTTGTTCCAGCAGAACATAACACATGTATTGATTCCAAGTGCCCCACTCAACCAGAATGCCATGAGTTACATGGCATTGTAATGAAGTTACATGGCATTGAAATGAAGCATCACCTAAGAAAATATACAGATCAATTATGCAGTAAAACAAATGAAAATAACTGGTATACATTATTAAAAGAACCAAGAATAGAAAATAATAGAAAATTATAAAATATTGACTTTAGGGAAATGGGTATTATACAGAAGTATGCCATAGTAGTACCAGTGCTAGTAATGTTTGTGTTTCCATCATTCTTAAAATCTGGAAAAGGAATTCTGCAACACTAAAAGAAATATTTTTGCAATTAACTGAAAGGAAGCACTTATTTTAATGGTTGTTCCAACAGAGAAAACCATGGTATCAACCAACGTGCCATGTCATGTGCCATCTAAATGAAGATCCCAGAATTGTGTCTTATTTAGTGCATTTTCCACTAGTTTTCCAAAAGGGATGGTTTTCATCAGATATAAGTTTTTGTATTGTACAGTGCTTCCTTTCATATGCTTTGAGGATAGTCATAATGATTGTATAGACCATTTGCTAACTGCTTATCAGCTGTTGTATATCACATGTGAAAGGTTTGGTGAATTCCCTGTGGCATCATATTTTTAAAAGCTCTCTGACATTATCCTAACACCACTCTGGAATATGAAGGTAGCCATTCAGTGACTGCCCTCTAATTTAACTTTTTTAATCACAGTGTTTTTCTTAATTGCCACTCTAGTGTTACTTTGTTAATATAGAGTCCTCTCATTTTTTTCAACTGTTAATATGATTTTAAAAAACCACAATGTAGAGATAATTAACACCAATGTTAGCTCAAATTAAAAAAAAAAAAAAAACCCTAGGTGCAAGGATAATCAGTATTCTTAAAAAGCCTTAGTGTACAATTACCAAAAAATGCCATTTTGGGCCAAAATAATGCAATGAAACTTAATGAAAATAATTCAATGAAAATAAGGGTTCCAGTGCAGATTGAAAGTATATTCTGAAATTTAGCAATGTCCATAAAGATGTTACCCATGATCTTGACCCAGGTAAACCAGGCTTACATTGTTAATTCTTTTTTTATAATTTTTTTTTTAAGATTTATTTATTTTTATACAAGAACCAGGGTACAGGCCAGATGCATGGGAGGGTGAGAGGATTCACCAGAGAAGGTGGGGAACAGAACAGGCAGGCTGAAGAAATACACTGCTGAGGGGAGTAGCAGGCGAGACAGGAGAGGACTACTTCACTATGTGGGATTCTCGCCGGCTGGCTGGGATCGAACCCATACTGCAGAGGCTGCGGACAGCTTCACAGTGCAGCACTCAACTACCTGCGCCACCAGGCGAGGCCCTACATTGTTATCTTTTAATACCTTGAAACCTTGGTCTGGTTTTGTAACCTCTCAAATTTACTGAAATTAAAGAAAATTTCCTGTTGCACATTGGAAGATATCCTGAGGTAGAGATGTCCCTAGGCAGAATGTATTAGGTGCCTGGCTCTATTTTTTTCTGAGGCTCTTGGCCTCACCTCCTGTGATTCTTGGTCTGGTTGTATCATGTGCAGAATTTCTGGGCACTACTCTGACAGGAAGGCATTCAGAAAAAGAAAATGTGTTTACTGTGTTTGCCCAAAGCTATAAATAAATAAATAAATAAATAAATAAATAAATAACATGTCAAAACACTTATTTAATGGCATTGCTAATGTCTTTGCCCTGAATTAGGTTGCACGGTGATTCCTAAACCACTCAGTGGAGGAAAGCTTGGCACTCAATAAGGACAGAGTCATCTTTCCCTTCAAACATGGGAGGGAGTTCGCTTTGGAAACTTAAAATTGAGATTCCTTAGAAGAATGAGTAAATGGTTGGCAACAAACATAGTCCATTATCTATTTGATTACCACGTAACAAGGAAGTTGGGGATTCAGTCCTCTCTCCTCTCCTCCCCTCCCCTCCCATCTCCTCTCCTCTTCCCTCTTCTCTTCTCTCCTCTCCTTTCTCCCTTCTCTCTCTCTCTCTCTCTCTCTCTCTCTCTCTCTCTCTCTCTCTCTCTCTCTCTCACACACAAACTAGGGGAAGGGATTGGGACTCAACTCATGTCCAGCTGATTGGGATCCATCCATACCGAGAGTTAAGGACAGAGTCCTCTTTCTCTCCGTTACATAGGAAGGATCTATCTCCAAATCTCCCAATGAATATAACAATTTTAGATAAAAATATAAGGTCTACAGGATTATGGATATAAAAATAATAGTATTAATCTAAGTAATTTACTATAATTTTATTTCCATTTTTGTATGCCTACTGGAATTAATAATTACATTAAAAATTAACTATCTTGTAATCACTGTAGTACCTTATATCATATTCATCTTATGTGGGTTCCTAAGTCCATGGACCTCTGTTTCACATTCTGTAGAGAATCCCTATACTACTGGGAAGAGCTGAGAAAGGAGGAGTCAAGGCAAGATATTTTTCTGTGAGAGTTTTTTCTTGCCTCATAGTACAGGGGATCTGAAGTCTACTTACTTTCTAACACTGCCACATAAACTCATATTGCAAGGTATTAAGAGTTCTAAATAATTAGCCTTTCTTTTTTTAAGATTTATTTATATTTATTTATACATATAAGAACTGGGGTAGAGGCCAGAGGTGTGGGGTGGGGCGGTGAGAAGATTCACCAGAGACAGAGTGGAAAGCAGAACAGGCAGACTGACTGAGGGGAGCAGTGGGCGAGACAGGGAAGGTCTGCTGCACCATGTGTGTTAGCTCCCTGGTAGAGGATTGAATTCATGCCACAGTGTCTGGTGATAGCTTGATAGTGCTGAGACTTCAATCCCTGTGCCACCAGGGAGGCCCTGGTTAGCATTCTTTAGCAAGAATGATTTTGTTTCTCATTGGAACCCCCATCTACAGGCGGTCAGGGTCCATAGTCCTCCACCCTGCTAAAAGAGTAACCAAGGACCTAAATGCTTTACATCTTCCCATAATTTAGCAATACCACATGTTCACATCCCATTCATATTGCCCATTTGTATTTTATTTCTTCACTTTCATTTTCCCAGTATTCCTAGAGAAAAAAGAGGACTTAAGTACGTGTATTAAATCTGCTACACTTAATTGGGTGTTTATTTCTGAACTATATTAAGCCTCAGTCATCTCATCAATAAAATGAGAATGCAAATAGTACCTGTCTCATAGTATGTGTAGGGTAAATGAAGATTGCTCAGGCTTTTGCTCCACTGGCCTCTTTGGCTATCACCCATGGCCTTGAATGCAGGAGGTGCTTGGAAGTGTGGGTGTGGAGTACACATGCCTGATAGTGGACACCAGGAGTATGGTGTGGGCCTGCGTGAGTGAGCACACCTGACCCTGGAGGCTGAGTATGTAAGGGCAACATCACACCGGGAAGTAGCGGCAGAACAGCTATACAAAAGACTGCAAAACTATATCAGATAGAGCCCAAAGAGAGACTAAATATTTGATGGGGTCTGGGAGGTCTGCCAGCTTCTTGGGCCCCAGCCTTGCTAGCCTGCAGGCTTCCCCCCACAATTGGCATAGAAAGAACATTAAAAGCCTAAAAAAAACACTGAGGGCTCCAGGACGCTCCTTTACCTGACACCCAAATCAACAGAAAACCTGCCCCATGACTTATGCCACTACAGTATGATTGATGGATTAAAAGAATAAAGCATTAAGGGGCCTCCCCAGTGGCGCAGCGGTTGAGCGCTGGGTAGCGAAGCTGCCTGCAGCCTCTGCAGCGCCGGTTCGATCCCCAGCCCGTGGGGTGAGAGTCCCACATGGCGTGCAGACCTCTCCTGCCTTCCACTGCTCCCCTCAGCAGTATGTTTCGTCAGTCTGTCTGTTCTGCTCCCTGCTCTGGCTCTGGTGAATTCTCTCACCCTCCCACCCTTCTGACTGTACCCAGTGCTTTATAAATAAATAAATAAATATTAAAAAAAAAAAGAATAAAGCATTAAAATTTTTAGAACATTGCTAGCACTTAGTAACAACTTAATATTTATTATTTATTGCTACCTTTATTATTCTTATTAAGATTACTAAGATACAGGACCTCCCCTGGTGGCGTAGTGGTTAAGTGCTGGACTGCAATGCTGCCCGCAGCCTCTGCAGCCAGTGCTGGTTTGATCCCAGGCTGCCTGTGAGGGTCCCACGTGGCTCCCAGACCTCCTCTGCCACGCCCGCTGCTCCCCTCAGCAGTGTATTTCATCAGTCTGCCTGTTCTGTTCTCTGCTCTGACTTTGGTGAATTCTCTCACCCTCTTGTGCTTCTGACTGTACCCAGTGCTTGTATAAATAAATAAAAATAAATCTTTTTTTAAAAAATTACTAAGATACAATAAGTAATGCATAGGGAGATATATTTTATTTTCAATATTTGACATAGAAAATTCCTGAAGAAATGCTACTTGTGTTGATTCACATTTATATGTTTCCTAATTAAATTTAATTGGATATTTAATACTTACATTATAAGGAAATCATAAAAGAGGAAACTATTGGTTTTAATAAAATAATTTAGTGGATTAGAGTTGTAGGGTAAGGTAAAAGTATCAGGCTTTTCTGCTCTCCCACCATTAGGATAGATGAGGGAACCCTGTGGTCCTGAATTCATGCCTGATGGCAGGCACCTAGAGTGGGTACACCTGGGCTGAGAGACTGAGTTTATAAGGGCGGCATCACAGGGATGCCAGCAGAAGCCAAGAATGAACAGAAGCCAAGAGAGAAGCAGAGCCATGAGAAGAGCAGAGAGAATGTGAGAGAAGGCTGGAGAGCCCCGAGTGAAGACTTGCTGGGAGTTGGGAGGCCTGCTAGCCTCCCGGCCCCTCAACACCCCTTCCTGCCGTATGCCTGGTAAATCTAAATAAAAGACCTACAGAAACCACTGAGGGCTCCAGGAATTCTCCTTTACCTGGTCTGCTGGATCAGAAAACCTGCCCAGTGTCCTATTCCTGACCCTTACAATTGGCGTAAGCCGGCAGGATGATCATGCAGACGGGTATGGAGTCTCCGAAGACCTGGAGGGACTAAGGAGTAACAGACTGTGTTTGCCTGTGACAACGCTGGAGGCACCATGGCGGCAAAGGAGATGGACAAGGTCCGGGAGCTGCGGGACGAGACCTCACCGGCAGGAGACACCCAAGAGGATCAGCCCAAGACCGCCAAGGCAGCAGAATTGTCGGGGAAGAGAGGACCAGGATTCAGAGCTCACCAGTGGTGATGCAGGGAGAGGTCAATGGACTTGGACTAATGAACTTGGACTGACAATCCCACCAGAAGGCTGAGGAACTTTGGCGAGTTAAGTTTTTGGGACTGTACAGTAAGGTAAAAGGTATCAGGCTTTTCTGCCCTCCCACCATTAGGATACATGATGGATCCTTGCGGTCCTGAATGCATGCCTGATGGCGGACACCTGGAATAGGGTGTGGGCAGAGGTAGATGGGATTCACCTGGGCTAAGACTGTGCTTATAAGGGCAGCGTCACGGGGACACCAGGAGAAGCCGAAAGAGAAGCCGAGAGAGAAGCAAGAGCAGCAGAAGCTGAGAGAAGGCTGGAGAGCCCAGGTAGAGTGAAGACCTGCTGGGGGCTGGGAGGCCTGCCAGCCTACTGGCCCCCCAGTGCCCCTGCCTGCCGTGTATGTGGTAATCCCAACAAAAACCTGCAAAACCACTGAGGACTCTGACTCCTCCTTTACCCGGTCTGCTGGATCAGAAAACCTGCTCAGTGTCCAGTCCTGCCCCAAATTGGCGTAAGTTGGCAAGATGATCCATGGAGCCCTCGAAGACCTGGAGGGACTAAAGAGTAACAGACTGTGTTTGGCCTGTGACAACGCTGGAGGCATCATGGTGGCAAAGGAGAGGGACAAGGTCCAGGAGCTGCAGGACGAGATCTTGCATGAAGGAGACACCCGAGAGGACTAGCCAACGACCCCCGAGGCAGCAAGAATCATTGTCGGGGAAGAGAGGACCACAATTCAGAGCTCACCAGTGCTGATGCAGGGAGAGGCCTGCAGATTTGGACTAATGGACTTGGACTGATGAACTTGGACTGACAATCCCACCAGAAGGCAGAGGACCTTGGCAGATTATGTTTTTTCAAGAATCTGGGGGTGGCCAGTGGGTCTTGACAGCCAAAAGCAGCCTGTGTATGCCCAGCAGCTAGGTGGAGGAGAAAAGCCTACTGAGAAGGCAAAATCTGGTACTGATGCTAAGTTTGGGAAGCCCTGAGTGGCTAATAAGCACTAAGTAAGCTGAGGAAGGCCAGTGAGTCTCGAACAATAATCTGTGGGTGATGCCCTGCTCGTTCTCCAGTGAGGGTGAGGAGCTGAGGAACCCGTCCTTGGGGACAGGTGGGGAAAGTGACTTGGGGTGGAGCCCAAGCCGAATGTAGAGTTTGTATCAAAGGATCCCCGACCCATGCGCTTGTGCAGTGGGTTGGCCTGAGTGCAGGGGTCTGCGAGTCACATTGGTGGTTATGAAGGCCGAATGTTGGAGTGACTGCAGACAGAAACCCTGAGGGTTGGCGATTACCCCCAACAGTAGAATAGAATTGCCAATCTCAGAGTGAGTGCATCCTGGGGGTGGATGTGGTGTGTGGCTTATAGCCAAGACTACAGCCAGAGAAAGCCAGGAAGCCTGACGGCTCCTGGCGTGTTACAGTAGATGCCGTGAGTGAGTCCCCTCCCTTGTATGAGCAGTGCCTTTGGCAGCAGATTTGGTGGCTCATCTACTGGTACCAATAATTGTCTTTTGCCACAAGGTTGGTGCCCTGCTGGACTTATTTGTGTTCTGTTGTATTTTGTTGTTATATTGTGATGTATTTGCTTTTGTGGGCCATGGCTGCATTGTTTGTTTGCTAAGAAAATTGTATATATGTAGATTGTATGGCAGAAAACCCTGAGGGGGTGGACTGTAGGGTAAGGTAAAAAGTATCAGGCTTTTCTGCCCTCCCGCATCAGGATAGATGATGGTCCAGAATGCATGCCTGATGGCGGACACCTGGAGTAGGGTGTGGGCATAGGTAGATGGGATTCACCTGGGCTAAGACTGTGCTAATAAGGGCAGCGTCACGGGACACCAGGAGAAGCTGAAAGAGAAGCCGAGAGAGAAGCAAGAGCAGCAGAAGCTGAGAGAAGGCTGGAGAGCCCAGATAGAGTGAAGACCTGTTGGGGGCTGGGAGGCCTGCCAGCCTACTGGCACCCCCAGTGCCACTGCCTGCCGTGTATGTGGTAATCCCAACAAAAACCTGCAAAACCACTGAGGACTCTGACTCCTCCTTTACCCGGTCTGCTGGATCAGAAAACCTGCTCAGTGTCCAGTCCTGCCCCTACAGGGACCCTGGGGAAGAATGCTATTGTTTGAACACCCCAGGAGATGGGAATCTGGGGATGGCCAGTGGGCCTTGATGGCCAAAAGCAGCCTGTGTACTGCCCAGCAGCTAGGCAGAGGAAAAAAGCCCATTTTGAGAAGGCAAAAGCTGGTGCTAAGTTGAGAAGCCCTGAGCGGCTGTTAAGCAGCCTGAGTATGCTGTAGACCAGTGAGTCTCTTAAAATCGCCTGTGGGTGATGCCCTGCTCATTCATGAGTGAGGGTGAGTAGCTGAGGAACCCGTCCATGGGGGACGGGTGGGGAATGTGTCTTGGGGTGGAGCCCAAGCCAAAGAGGGGACCCAAGAGAGGCCGCATGTAGATTTGGATCCCCGACCCAAGTGCTTGTGCAGTGGGTTGGCCTGAGTGCAGGGGTCTGCGTGTCGCATTGGTGGCTATGAAAGCCGAGTGTTGGAGCGACCGCAGACAGAAACTCTGAGGGTTGGTGTAGGGTAAGGAAAAATATCAGGCTTTTCTGCCCTCCTGCCATCAGGATAGATGAGGGAACCCTGTGATCCTGAATGCATGCCTGATGGCGGGCACCTGGAGTGGGTACACCTGGGCTAAGACTGTGCTTTTAAGGGCAGCGTCATGGGGACGCCAGGAGAAGCCAAAGAAGAAGCCGAAGCAGAAGCCGAAAGAGAAGCCGAGAAGCAGCAGAACGAACGCCAGAGAGCCCAGATAGAGTGAAGACTTGCTGGGGGCTGGGAGACGGCAGGCCAGCACCCCAGACTGCCATATGCCTGGTGAACCCCAATAAAAGACCTGCAAAAAACCACTGAGGACTCTGACTGATCCTTTACCCAGTCTGCATGGGATCAGAAAACCTGCTTTGTGTCCATTCCTGCCCTTACAGTTGGTGATTACCCAACAGTATAGAATTGCCAATCCCAGAGTGAGTGCATCCTGGGGGTGGATGCCGTGTGTGGCTTGTAGCCAAGACTACAGCCAGAGAAGGCCAGGAAGCCTGATGGCTCCTGGTGTGTGACAGTAGATGCTGTGAGTGGCTCCCCTTCCTTGAATGAGCAGTGCCTTCAGCAGCAGATATGGTGGCTCATCTGCTGGTGCCAATAATTGTCTTTTGACACTAGGTTGGTGCCCTGCCTGAAATTATTTGTGTTCTGTTGTATTTTATGTATTCTGTTGTTCTATTGTGATGTAATTATTTGTTTTTGTGGGCCATGGCTGCAGTGCTCTATTGTGAAGAAAAATGTATATGACTTATGTAGACTGTCTGGCAGAAAACCCTAAGGGGGTGGATTGTAGGGTAAGGTAAAAGCATCAGGCTTTTCTGCTCTCCCGCCATTAGGATAGATGAGGGAATCCTGTGGCCCTGAATGCAACCCTGATGGAGGGCACCTGAAATGGGTACACCTGGGCTGAGAGACTGTGTTTATAAGGGCAGCATCACGGGGGCACCAGCAGAAGCCAAGAACAAACAAGCAGAGAAAGAAGCAGAGCCATGAGAAGAGCAGAGAGAATGTGAGAGAAGGCCGGAGAGCCCAGAGTGAAGACTTGCTGGGGTTGGGAGGCCTGCTAGCCTCCCGGCCCCTCAACGCCCCTGCCTGCAGAATACCTGGTAATCCCAATAAAAGCCTGAAAATCCGCTGAGGTCTCCAGGACTCTCTCCTCCTTTACCCCGTCTGCATGGGATCATAGAAAACCTGCTCCGTGGCCATTCCTGCCCCATACAGGAGTGGATAGTGAGACTTGAACTAAATTTGTAAATATTTCCAAGATTTCTAATTCTGAAACTTTGGCTTATCAGAATTGGAGCACTTCAAATTTCTCCTTGAAGAAATAAAATGTGCCAAGAGGTGCTTTTAAATCAGTAGGTGTGACTCTCCAGGTCTAGATGGGAACATTTTCACAGTATTGCCTGATGCTAATTGTTTTGCAATCATCCTAAACTGGGTAGGTTCACCATCGGTTCTAGCGATTTGAAGGAGAATTTTGGAGCGCTTGGCATCATTTTCACAGGTTTTAATAGTAAGCAGGGAAACAAGCCAGCAGGGAGACAGCAACATGAGCCCCCTGTGAATCTATATGCTCTTTTCTTTGGCTTTCTCAGGCGTTTTCTGATGTTCTCCTCTAGTGGCAGTTGCTTGTTGGCTTATAGCCACTCAGCAAATGCACACACAGCCATGCTCAGGTGTCCAGTCAGGCACACCTGTTCCCACACCTACTACGTGCCCCCTACAGTAGCAAAATCAAGGCCACAGGTGATAGCCACAGAGGCCAATGGCATAAAAACCTGACCAACCTCATTTATCTTGCAGAAAATAAAGTGATTGTGGTGCCGGCAAGGCACAGTGCCAGATCTCTATGATCTGGGAAGAAGTGTACAGGAGAGTCCTGGAGTCCTGGTGGCTTTTCCAGGCTTTTCTGAGCTCTTTACAAGGCAGGAGGGTGGGGTCCAGGAGGCTGGCAGGCCTCCCAGCCCCCGGAGGGGCTTCACTCTTTCTGAGTTTTCTGGCATTCTCTAGTGGTCTCTGCTTCTCCTTAGCTACTCTGCTGGTTCTGTTTGCTCCCATTCTCATTCTTGCTACTCTTTCTCATTCTCCTGATTCCAATGGCATCCCCGTGACACCATCCTTATAAGCCCAGTCTCTCAGCCCAGGTGTGCCCCGCTATGTATGCCCACACCCTACTCCAGGTGCCCACCATCAGGCATGCATGTAGGACCACAAGGATCCATCATTAATGCTAATGGCAGGAGGGTGGAAAAGCCTGACAATTTTTCACTTACCCTACAATGATCAACATATAATAAAGGGCTATTCTTTAAAACCAGTATCAGAAACATAAAATTAGTCATTAAAAATGAATATAGTATTGTCGGCATTTCATGGAAAAGGGGAAGCAGTTAATCATTTCATCATTAAGGCCTTCCTGGGTTTCTACAGCTGTGAGTGCTGCTGCCCTGTCTGCAGGGCCTGGCACCTCAGCAGTGCCCTTTCATCATGCTTTCTATCTTAGGATGTGCTGAATTTTTCATATATGAATTCTATTTTCCTTTGAGGCACAGCCCTGCCTGACTCACGTTTGTATTCCACCAAACCTGGCATGATGCCTTGAAAATTGTAGGCATGCAATAATATTCTGGTAAATGTATAAGCATATTTCCTTTTACCCCCTTTCTGTCACATTTAAATGGTCAATGAACCCAATTCATTGGTTCTTTTCCCAACAAGGCTTTCAATTATTGGTATATGTCTATCTTACCTAATATAGCAGTATTACTAAAATAGAAAATTAATCTTTCTTACAAAATTTTAACCATTCCTTGACCTAAAAATTTTTGTAAGTGTGCTTCATTATTTTTCATTGTTCCTCTCTTCTTCATGATTACATCTGTATTCACATTTTCTCACTTTGTGGTTCAACAATTAGGATGCTGATGCTAATCCTACCGTGATTTGCTATCATTTGGGATTGCACATTGTACCATTTCAGTCCAGTGAAGGATGTTCAGTGGAGCCATAATTTTTTTTCCTGCTAAACTATAAACTTTTATATAAACCTTTAAATGCCAAACATGTTACTCAGCAATCTTCTATTGTGAATTGTGAATCATCAGAAAATAATTATTTAAAAAATTATTATTGGACCTCCCCTGGTGGCACAGGTAGTTGAGCACAGTGCTGTGAAGCTGTCCGCAGCCTCTGCAGTGCTGGTTGAATGGCGGCCGGCCAGCAAGGGTCCCACATGGAGTGGCAGACCTCTCCTGTCTTGCCTGCTGCTCCCCTCAGCAGTGTATTTCGTCAGTCTGCCTGTTCTGTTCCCCATTCTGTCTCTGGTGAATCCTTTCACCCTCCCGCACATCTGGTCTGTACCCTTGTTCTTTTATAAATAAATTAACATTTTAAAAAATATTATTTAATAATAAGTGGTATAGCCCATTATCACCATCTCCATGTATATTTATTGAAATACAGGTTTGAAATGATAACATGTAATAACAAAATGTTTTCTGTAAGAGCATCTCTCCCATTCTGTAATAGATAACATATAATAACAAAATGTTTTCTGTAAGAGCATCTCTCCCATTCTGTAATAGAACTAAGTAAGAAAAAAAGAAGCAGCTTTGCAAACTATGACTATTTGATATAATAATTCTTTATTTTGATCAAATATATACTGGTACTTTGTAAAATCTATCAATATTTACTGAGTATCATTAATAGCATGCTATCATGATGATTTATTTAGCAGATATTTTCATTTCAATTATTTGCTGTTTCTTCAGGGTGTTGACTTACAGAATTCTTTTAAGGATAATAGGCTGTCTATGTTTTCAAAGACTAATTAAAATTTGATTGGGGACAATAGGAATTTATTTAAACATATACCCACTTTCCTATTGTGTAGCTAAGTAGGTTTTGGTGTGCCTCCAAACCTATGGTGTACATATGATGTTAAAACTAAGAATAATCTTGGGGCTACAAATTTCAAAATACAAGTAAAGTCTGTTTAGAAAATTCAAAAGAATTTGAATAAAGAAGTTATGAATTGACCATCTTTCTTGTATTTTTAAATTTCTTTTTTTCCTATCTGCCTGTTTTTAGCCCTGAGGGCTAGCATTTGCTGGCTGTCCTACAGCAGAGCAGATCTAGGTCTGTACATAGAGTCAGCCAAAGTTGTGCTGAAGAAAGCATTTTAAAATTTGACTAATCATAAAAATGGTATGGTAATGTAGTGTATGCTCTTTGGTTTCTGAATTATTTCACTCAACATATATATATATATATATATATATATATTTTTTTTTTTTTTGTGGGACCCTTGCCGGTGGTCGGGGATCAAACTGGCGCTGCAAAGGCTGTGGACAGCCTCGCAACCCAGCGCTCAACCGTTGCGCCACCAGGGGAGGCCCTCAACATAATATTTTTAAGATTCATCCTTCGTATGTGTTAATGAGCAATAGTTTTGTGAGACTAGATATCAGAACAGTGAGTGTTGCTGGGATAGGAGGGGGATTGACTGGAAAACAGTATGAAGGAATTTTTTGTGGTGATGGAAATCCTGATAGGTATGCTTTACATAGGTGTATGTATTTTATAATATGTAACATTTGTATATTTGACTGTATCAGTGTGCCTCAATACAGTTTTAACTTGCTCTAAAGGAAAATGGGGGCCTGGGGAGAAAGATTTTTATAAGGTCTTTGTAGATAGCTTGTGCTTGTTTTATCTTTTTTTAGAAAAAAAAGTTGTTTTTTTTTTTAAATTTATTTATGCATACAAGAACTGGCATGTAGGCCAGAGGTGTGGGGTGGGTGGGAGAGAGGACTCACCAGAGACAGAGTGGGGAGCAGAACAGATAGATCCACTGATATACACTGCTGAGGGGAGCAGCAGGCAAGACAGGAGAGAACTGATGCACCATGTGGGTAGCTCCCTGACTGGGGATCCATAGCTTGATAGCACTGAGACTTAACCCGTGCACCACCAGGGAGGCTCTTTTTAGCAATAAATTAGTTAGCCTCTCTTAGAGGAATGTAGCTCCAAAAGCAGGCTCATTTCATAATGACATGAAAGGTCACCTTTTGGACCTTCAGATCCCCTATCTCCAATGAGTCTTCTCTCACTTTCCAAGCCCCTGACATGGCAGGCCCAGAATTACACCAAGCCCTTCCACCTGGCTTATAGCCTGAAGCTAAATTCCAATCAATTAAGCTTTTTTAATCATTCTGAATATGAATTTAGTTGATACAGCATTTTTTCAACTTTCTTGAAATTGCCAGAGAGAGATTAGGTTGTGATAGAAACAACATAGAGCCCACCACATTTTACCTTTAAATTTATATCAAGGGGGCCTCCCTGGTGGCGCAGTGTTTGAGCCCGCAGCCTATGCGGCGCTGGTTCAATCCCTGGCTGATCCCTGGCCACTGGAGGAGGGTCCCGCATGGCACGCAGACCTCTCCTGCCGCCCGCTGCTCCCCTCAGCAGTGTACTTCGGTCCTTCTGCCTGCTCTGCTCCCCGCTCTGGCTCTGGTGAATTCTCTCACCCTCCCGCGCTTCTGACTGTACCCAGTGCTTGTATGTATAAACAAACAAACAAACAAATAAATAAATAAATCTTTAAAAAAATAATAAATAAATTTATATCAAGGGCCTCCCTGGTGGCACGGCGGTTGAGCACTGGGCTGCGAGGCTGCCCACGGCCTCTGCAGCACTGGTTCTATCCCCGGCCTCCAGCGAGGGTCCCACATGGCGCGCAGATCTCTCCCCCTGCCCACTGCTCCCCTCAGCAGTGTACTTCATCGGTCTGCCTGCTCTACTCTTTGCTCTGGCTCTGGTGAATTCTCTCGCCCTCCCGCGCTTCTGACTGTACCCAGTGCTTGTATAAATAAAGAAATAAATCTTAAAAAAATAAATTTATATCAATACAATTCTGCTTTAGATAATTTTGGGTGCTAGTTCCAAGAAGAAATTTTTTTATTCATGAGTTTCCAAATGATATAACTCTTGTTCTATCCTTTTAAGCCATGGATTATAATTGATTTTTATGTATAGTAGACATTAAAGAACATAGTGACTTTTCTAAAATAGTAAATAAAAACTTTAATCAAATTTGCTATTTAGTTTTATAAGATTTACCTGAGATGTCTAGCTTCATGTTATCATTATTTTTATATAATCACATTTTTATCACTTTTTACTTTTCGAATGAGATAAGCACAGTGTGAATGAATTATATTAAATAATGACAAAATTAATTATTCCATAGGAAGGTTCAGGAATTCAAGAATTCATCTTTGATCACTTGCCAATATAGGACTGGATGCTTTTGGAAAACTTTCTCTTTTACTCCTTTAATGGTTTATAGAATTCTTTTCTTCTTTCCTCAAAATTCAACTCACAATCTCAATCTCAAAAGAATTTTTTGTCTTCTACTTAACATAAAAAGTAGTAACCATCAGTATAAATATTTTGAACTACTCTCTCCTCTCCCCTTTCCCATTGTTCCTTATGTGGATGTACCTGCATTCATAGTCATCACTGATCCTGCCAGGCAGGTCTGTCCACCTGGGCTCTGGTCAAACTGCTCAGTCACTGTCCTTTATCCATAGTCTTGTCTCCTCTATTGTCACATGTCCCTCTCTTTGCATGTCTCTAAAAGCACATATATGCACTACAGATTCTATCATAATAAAGTCAAAAAACATTTTTTTTGTCCTTATCCATCCATCTAATTCTAAGCCAGAGTCTTAAACATTCTGGCCTTAGCAACACTTTATATGCTTTTAATTACTAAAGGTCCTTCTAGGTAGTGAATACTTGTCCTCTCCCCAAATTTATATAACCATATGCTAAATCCCCAATGTAATGTATTTGGAGGTGGAAACTTTCTTAGGAAATTAGGTTTAGATAGGGTTAGGAGAGTAGAACCTCCCATGATGGAATTAATGGCCTTGTAAGAAGATGAGGAGGCCAGAGCCCCTCTCTCTCACATGAGAATAGAGCAAAAAGAGACGCATGTACTAACCAGGAAGTTAGCCCTGACTGAACAATG
This sequence comes from Talpa occidentalis, assembly GCF_014898055.3. NCBI lineage: Eukaryota > Metazoa > Chordata > Mammalia > Eulipotyphla > Talpidae > Talpa > Talpa occidentalis. The sequence goes on along the minus strand of NW_023604295.1, from coordinate 91,458,277 downwards.
AACCAGCAAGCACCTTGATCTTGGACTTCCACATCTCCCTTCCCCCACCCAAAAGGAAGGAAGGAAAGAAGGAAGGCTGGCTGGCTTTCTGTTTAAACTAATAAGTAAATGGTATTTTGTTCTATCAGTACAAACTTCTACAATAAGTCCCAAAGACTTTTGTTTATGTAGTTTACGTTCATCAATATCTGCCATATCCAAAATTTGAAAGCATTTTGATAATATTTATTTTAAGGTAACAGTGAAAAAATACTACATGTTAACATAAATACAATGCTTAATGAAAAATAACTATACTTCCCATAACAAAAAATTTAATGGGTGGCAAATTTAATAGTTCACTTAATAGAAAACAGTTGTATTTTCAGTGCTTTTTGTATTTAATTTGTTGTGATATTTTTGCTTTTGATTGAAGTATATGAATAATATCTAGTCTCATACAAATAGATAGCTGAAAAAAGATAGGATTATTATAATACCTTTTTGAGATAATTTTGGATATTCTTTGATTTCACAGAAAAATTTACAAAGTAGTCATTTCTGAAAAGCTAGTTTAAATGAGAAATGCTAGTAACACTCTAATATGCTAGTAACACTCAAATGCTAGTAACACTCTAATATGATGAAAATAGTTTTGACTCTGTCTAGACAGTGGGGGCGTGTATGTAGGAAAGCAGGATCTTGTATCAAACTATTGGGTTAAAGTATGAATTCTGCCCACCGTACCAAAAAAAAAAAAAAATCTGTGTATCCATTTGCTGTGAGGATGATGAAAATATGTTCATCATTAAGACTGTTGTTGTGTTGAAATGACACAATACATTTACATAAATACATCTTTTTATATTTCCCTTAGTTTCTGATTTTCTTTTATGCTTTCAATTTATATCCATGTTCTCTGTTTTACCTTGTCTCTGGTCTTTGACAATATCTGCCATATTCAAAATTTGGAAATATTTTGATAAATTCATTTTAAAGTAACAGTGAAAAAAATACTACATGTTTATGTGGACTTAAGTCAGACCTGAAAGAAAATTTCAGAGATTAGAATCTTTCTCTAAATCAAAATTGAATTTTCAGGAGATAAACTATAATGCAAACCTGTTAGAGAATGAGAATATCTCTAGAATTTGGGAAGCAAAGAAAATGAGTCTTTAAATCACAGGGATCCAAAAGTTTCACAGGTGAAGAATATGACCTATTAAAAGGAGTCGCTATTCCTAGGTCCTCATTGGACATCTCTGTAATAGGAAAGAAACTCTCCTTCAGGCCTCTTGTGTTGATGGCACACTTGGGGAAATATATTGACCAGAGTAGAATGGTTATATTTGGTTCCTGGATTATATACAAATAGCTGACTTCAACTTTTTTTTTCTATAGAAGAACTGGGGTGTAGACCAGAGGTGCTGGGCAAGGGAGAGGATTCACCTGAGGCACAGTGGGGAGCACAACACGCAGATTTACTGAAATTCACTGCTAAATGGGAACAGCGAGCAAGACAGGTGAGGTCTGCTGTGCCATATGTGGGTGAGTTCCCTGACCTGGGATCGAACTCAGATCATATCTGTGATAATGCCGGGACTTGACTCCTAGGCAACCAGGGAGGGCCCTGATTTCAGCTCTTTGTCAGAAGTTTAACTCATGGTTGGTTATTTCCTGATGAGGATACTTTGCTCACTTCGATATTGGGAAGACTTCCTAAAACTGTCAAATACTAAAAAAAACAATAACAGAAATTCAGTGGCAGGATATTGGTACTCGTCCACAGAAACTGGAACAAGGAAACTCTAGCAAGCTAACTTAGCTGACATTGCTTAAGTGAAGAAAGCTGAAATATCGATCTGTTGAGCGTGGGATGCCAAAGAAAAGCAGTTGAATGACAAGTCATAAAACTGATTTTTATATGATATGATCACATTTCTTTAGATACATGTTCATATATATATTTCACATAATACGTAAATATCCACACTAAAGGAAACATCAAAATGCAGATTTGGTCACTTTTGGGTAGTATGAGTAAGAGTGATTTTACTTTATTTCTATTGTTTTTTTTTTTTTTTCCATTTTCCTTGCCTAACTTTCTCCTTCAATCTCTTCATATACAGCCCTGCTACCAAAAGATCCTTGATTTCATCAAACCCAACCCAACCAAGTCTCAAAATGTCCAAGTCTAACTCTGACTCAGTAGGTCTGAATCTTTTTGTTGCTTCTCCTGTTCATACTTCACCCCTTGGTCTAAGTTCATAGTATCAGACTCCTCTTCACCTTAAGTTCCAGAAAACAGAAATTCTTGTTTGTAACTCAGACATATTTAAAAGATGAACAAAACTTTCTTTGATACTTCTATTGAGTTGTGAGTTCAATGTCCCCTCCCCTTAAATATGGGCAATCTGGACTTTAACCAATCCAATATGGTAGATGTTACACTGTAACTTAGGCAGTTGGGTTATAAAAGGTATTGTAGTGTAAATTTTACCCTGTTTTCTGGAATATACAACATTTGAAGCCTTAAGTCACCAGGGCAAAATTCTGATTACTTTGAAACTGCCATTTTGTGAGTTAGCCTAAGTCCCATGGAAAAACTGTGTAGGCGCTCAGCCCAATAATGAGAATGAATGAGCCTTCACATAATTCCAGTCCAGTAGGGTTTTCACCACCTTCAAATCTCCCTGAGGTCCAGGCAAGAAGAAATGGAATCAAATTTTATATACTGTGCTTTGTCAGCATTTCTGGTGGCAGAATCCATGGGTCTAATAAATGGTTGTTTTAATATGTACCATCAAATTAAATATATACTGTGTTGTGTTTTTAAATAATTTTTTTTTCTTATGGCTGATGTATATTTCTAAATATACTCCTTGAGGGAAGAGGACAAAGGGACTATGGTAATGATTCATAGGTGATATGGTAGTTGAAGATTTTTGGAGACTGCACCTGAGGGGAGAAATCAAATATTGTACAAAAATGACCAATGATGCAAGAAAATAAAAAAATAAGTTAATAAAGATACCCCTTTATTTATTTTCATTATTGATTTCCAATTTTTTTTTAATTTTATTTATTTATTTATACAAGAACTGAAGTACAGGCCAGATGCGCGGGAGGGTGAGAGGTTTCACCAGACACAGAGTGGGGAGCAGGACAGGCAGACTGACAAAATGCACTGCTGAGAGGAGCGGTGGATGTGACAGGAGAGGTCCGCTGCACCATGTGGGACCCTCGCCAGCTGGCCAGGATGGAACTGAAGCTGCAGAGGCTGCAGACAACTTCACAGGACAGTACTCAACCGCCTGTGCCACCAGGAGAGGCCCTCCAAATATTTTTTAAAACTCCTGTTTTGAAATTATTATTATAAAGCCTGCCATAATATTTTACTTACATTCAGTGACATTTGTTCAACATTTATTTAGACTGTTCTTCCTGTTAGTCACTGCTATAGGCTGTGAGGATATAGTGGTCAACATGATGGACAGACTCTGCCTTCTCAGAACATGTGATAAACAAACAAGCCAACACAATTTCTTACGGTTTTAAGGGCTTACAAGGAAAAAGTGACTTGAGGGACTGAAAATAGGTAGAGGTATCAGGGCATGCCTTTCTGAAGAGATGAACTATGAAGAAAATATATAAATTACCTCAAGAACTGGGGGAAATGATGTAGGATTCTGAAGGGAAACAAACTTTGCCTTTAGATACTGGTAAATGGAAAGCTACTGGAGGGTTCTCAGAGGAAGTAACATAATCTGATAAATATTTGTAAGTGGACTTGAGATAAGTGGGTGAATGTGGTTAAGTGATTCAACAGTCATAACATGACTGGGAATTTATAGTACAAACGGAGTTTTACAGTTTGAGGAGTTGTTTATAAAAGGGGATTTTCAAAACTGTATCAGCAAAAAGACTAGAAGATCGTCCACGCAGGCCTCAACTCTACTAAGTCCTCACAAAGAATAAATATCCTATTAATAGCTCATGCATATATGAGGGCAGTTAAGTTTATAAAGAAATTAGTATATCTAAGAATTCAATATATAAATTATATGTAGATATATAATATGTTACTTACATTGCTTTTCTTTATGGGAGGGTTAAATATGCTTTTTGATTTTTTTTTTCATGAAAACTGAGAGTATACTGAATTCTATAGCTTGTAGAAATAATCACCTATTGTAATGAAATCTCCTTCAAATCTGAAAACTGAAGTGGATTTCATTCACAAGGGGAACTTAAACTAGCTAATGTACCTAGGTATATGGAAATATGACATCCACACACATTTTTTTCCATTTTATTTAGTCAACGGTAAAACCCAGACTTTGGAGATCTTCCCGTAAGTTTGTCTGTGACTCAGTCTTGGGTCAGATGACTTAATGCTTCTACCAAAGAAGAGACAGGAACATGATTATTTAACAAATCCATGATCTCCAGTCAGGATGCCAGGAGCCTCCAAGAGGACTAATCTTGTGGCTTGGCACAGTTCATCTTTTCTTTTTCCTTAAAAAGTCAGTTGGCCTTCTAACTGGCTTTTTTCCCCCTCTTGAGGATACTTCTGGGTCAATTTGCTTTGCTAGTTCACAAAATATATAAAAGCCTGACTTAGTTTCCTTGCATAGAGGAAAATAAGCCTTATTCCTACTTGATTATCTTTTACTTAATAAAAATGTTAATGTTTGGATAATCCAATCTTACCTACTTTCGCTCTCTCATTGGAATCTTTACAATAATATTGTTATCAAAACAAGTCAGATATCATACCTTTAGTTTTACTGATGTAGAAGTGGAGGAACACAGCTTCATTTCTAGCCTAAGTTCACCTAGTTAGCAAGGGCAGCTCCTGAACTCAAGATCTAGCACACTCTCTGATATATCACATATCTATGCAGACAATCTAATACCTGATAGGTGTTTCCCTACCCACTAAATATTAGACACTATTACAATATAAGTATGTGTTGTTCTTTTATCATATATTTGTAATCTATAGTGATGATTTATGTGGTTAATGGATAATTCTAGACAATGTAGTTTAGAAGTTGGCAGAGATAACAGTCTTTCTTCTCTTCAATAGGCAATTAAAAGAATGGGACTCTGGCTTGTTTGAAACTGATAGTGAAGGCACCACTTCTAGTTTAACACTGACAGGTTATACCCTGCTACCTGAAGAAAGGGTCCAAATAGTTGTCCCATGTTGGTGGGGGTGGGGGTGGGGTGGAGTGGGGATGTATGTGAGTGCACACACACGCACAAACACACACACACACACACCAGTCAACCCATTTGTGCATTCTCTTGTATTAAAATCTTTTCTTGTGATTCAGAAAAATGATGAGTAAGGGCTCAAAGTTGGTTGGTTTAGTTACTTGAAAGGAGGAAGTATTTAGGGTGGGGAGGAAGTGACAGAAGCAGAAATTAGAAGTTATTTGCTAATTTATTGAGTTTAGAGAAATCCAGCAAATAAATAGTCTTGTAAAAAATAGGACTACAGTGGGGAAGAGAAATGAAAAACTTTCAGAATGTTCTACTGGATGTTAGCAAAGTGAAATCACTTTGCTTTCTCAAGTATTCAATCTCCTTAAAGTTCCTTTACAAAAAGAAAATAACTGCCTTACTCTACAATGATTATTTGTGCACCATTTTTTGTAGGGTTGCTGGATTTCACAAATAAAACAACAGGATGTCCAGTAAATGTGTTTCATACTAGCAATGAATAACTTTAATAAGTGCAAGTCTCAAATATTACATGTGACAGTCTTACTAAAAAAAGACTTTTCTTTTTATGCTATGTTTTTTCATCATCCTTTATCATAAGGAAAGAACTTAAACAAATACATTACATTTAATTAAGCAATTTCTAGGACAACAAAACAAAGTTCTAACTGAAGAAGATAGATCTGAAATTCAAATCTTTTTGGGCAAGCTGAGTTTATATAACAACCTTCCTCATTTGGCTAAGACATGGATTAAAACAAGTAAGTTTATTTTATTGACATATGTGCAAATTAGAGGAAAGTATCACTTTTAGCATTAACAGCTATTCTCTAACGTTATCTCTATTAAAATTACCTGAAGAAATCTATATCTTATGCTGTTCGTCTGAGATTCAGACATGATTTAGGATTTTTCAAGGCAATTCAGAAAATGCCAATATGCCAATTGCCAGGAGCTACTGATTGATATTCAATAGTTATCATCCCGAAATATACAAAATAGACACCTAAGGAGCATTTTTAAATAATTACACATGTCCAGATCAAAAGCAATTATGCCCATATATTTGGGCAGTATCCTGCATTGATATTAAGGAAAAGCTTCCAGTAAATTTTAAGGTTACTTCAGAGTTCAGAAACCTTTTATTATCACCTAAAATATGGCATTTTAGGTAGTACCAGCTGTGAGAAACTTTGAAATGTTTATCCATAATTATTTAGTTATGAAATTAATATTGATTATAAAAAATTCAAGTCATGAAGAAGTATATAAAAGAAAGATGAATTCCCTCAAGTCCACTTTCCAAAAGTATTCAATATTTGCTATCTACCTCCCCCACCACTTTCTCTGGCAGATTTTTAGGTTGTTTTTTGTTTGTTTGTTTTTGTTTTTTGGGGGTTTGTTTTTGTCTGGTCCTTCGATTTCTTTCTCTATATTCCACATAATGCTTTTGTCCATCACCTTCTGACATCACTTAATGAAATCCCCTCTAGTTCCATCAATGCTATTGCAAATGGTAATGGTTCATTTTTTATCATACTTGCACAGTACTCCATAGTGTATATATACCATAACATCTTTATCTACTCATTTGTCATTGGGTACTTAGGTTGTTTCCATAACTTGAAAATTATAAATAGTGCTACAAAAATCAGAAGAGTACATATATACCTTCAAATTAGTATTTTTTCATTCTTTGGGTAGAATTCAAGGAGTGGAATTGCTGGATTTACTTTTAATATTTTAAGTAACTTCCATATGGTTTTCCTTGAGGACTGTATTTCCCATATCTAGTACTACCTAAAATATCATATTTTAGATGATAATAGAAGGTTTCTGAACTCTGAAGGAACTTTAAGATTTACTGGAAGCTTTTTCCTAATATCAATATAGTCTATAGTCCCACAACAATGTATGAGGTTTTTTTTTTTCTATCTACACCCTTACCAACATGTGTTGTTTCTGATATATTTCAAATAGACATTGTACATCTGTGTGATAGTATCTCAGTGTGGTTTTGAATTGTATTTCCCTAGTAAAATGTGATGTGCACTTTTTCATATCTTTGTTGGCCCTCTTTTTATCTTCACTGGAAAAATATCTATTTAGCTCTTCTGCCTATATTTTGATTCTTTTTTAGAGTTGGATGAGTTCTTTCTAAATTTTGGATATTAGCCCATTGTCAGATGTATGCTGTCTAAATAGTTTTTCCCATTTGGTAGGATGTCTTTTGTTTTAATGATAGTTTATTTCACTGTGCAGAAATTTTAGTTTGATGTAGTCACATTGTTTTTGCTTTTATTACCCTTCCTATTGGAGAAAACCTCCAAATACATAACTGAAGCCAATGTCATTAAGTGCTTTGACTATGGTTTTTTGTATTTTTTTTATGATTTCAGCTCTTGCATTGAAGTCTTCAATACATTTGAGCCAATTTTTGAATATGGTATAGATAGTGGTGTAGTTCATTCTTTCACATTGGGCTGTCCAGTTTTCCCAACACCAATTGTTGAAGAAGAGGTTTTCATTTCTCCAATATACTCCTGGCTCCTTTGCCATGGATTAACTGTCCATATATGTGTGGGTTTATTTCTGGGCTCTCAATCTATTCATTGGTCTGTGTGTCTAATTTTATTTCAATACCATATGACTTTGATTACTACAAATTTGTAGTATTGTTTGAAATCTGGGAGTGTGATACCACCATTTTTCTTTTTTGTCACAATTTTTTTTTGTTTTAGGGGTCTTTTATTGTTCTATGTGAATTACAGTAATGTTTGTTCTATTAATATTTCTTTGAAAAATGTTAATGAAATTTTGATAGGAATTCCACTGAATCTGTATTTTGTTGTAGGAAAGATGGCCACTTTAAACACGATAATTCTTCCAATCATAAGCAAGGAATATCTTTACATTTCTTTGTGTTTCTATTTATTTTAATGTGTCTTATAGTTTTCACGGCCATTCACCTCCTTAGTTAACTCATTCCTGAGTATTTAGTTCTTTTTTGATGTAATAATAAATGGGATTGTTTTCTTTGCCTTCTAGTTCTTCTTTGCATATAAGAGCACAACAGATTTTGTAAATTGATATTGCAGACTGCTAATTTACTATATTAGTTTATTTTTTCTAGTGATTTTTATGGCAATTTTAGGGTTTTAAAATATATTACTATGTAATCTGCATATACTGATTACTTTGCTTCTTTCCCAATTTGTTTGCTTTTATGCCGCGGACCAGCACAGCAGTAGACAATGAGGCCATCTCAGGGTTGAGAGACTGCGCAGGGTGGTCAGGGATTCGGTTAAAGAAATGACAAACAGACACACTTCAAGAGAGAGTGTAAATCTGAGTGTAATTTTCTTTGGGTTTGTGGCCAGTATTTATATGTTCTCTAAAAGCATAGGAACAGTGAATATACTTTTCACAAAGTAATATTTTTATCATTAAAAGCTAACAAAGCCAAGGACACAACAGAGAAATTATTAAACTAACAATTCTATTGTTACACAGAGTTTAGTAATGTTTCATTTGTATTAGTCTAATTATTAAATTACGTATGCTTTTTAATTAGCAATCAATGACCAGAAAAAGGAAAGATTTTAGAGAGACAGTTGTAGCAGAATAAAGTTTATGGGCCTTGAGAAAGTGAGATAAGGTTCCAGGTGGTCAGCATTTCTTTTAATCATCTTTGTGGCAGCTTCTGGTGGTCGTTATCTCTTGGCAGGCATTCGGCTTCTCTGCATCTTAGGGAGTTTGCTGTTCTCCCCCTGCGCGCATGGTTCCTTGCCCACGCCGGACCTCAGGGACCATGGCAACAGCCATTAGCCCTGAAGGTCACTGCAGGGGGAGGTGCAGCACTTTTATGTCTTTCATTTTCCTGATTTTTCTAGCTTGCACTTCCAACACTATGTTGAACAGTAGTGGTGAAAGTGTTCTTCTTGTGTCTTACCTGATCTTAGAGGAAAAGTTTTCAGTCTTTTATTTAGCATTGAATACAATGCTAGTTTTTGGTTTGTCATATATGCCCTTTATTATATTGCGATACATTCCTTCTATCCCCATATTTATCATCACAACCCAAACTAGCTTACTAAGACTGTCATTCTGACCATGCCCTAATCAGACAATCTGTTGATGCTAAATTGCAACTTTCCCCTTCAGATGTTGTGTGTAGTCTCTAGTCTTCTAGCCCCTAGTAATCCTATCTCATTTATCTGTGTCACTTAGTGGTCTTTCTACTTATTTGAGTTTATGATGTGATAATATATGCTAAACTATAGTTAGCTGTATTTTACTAGGAAAGTCCACTAGAATAAAGATTTTATTGATAAAAATAAACTTAAATAATGAGTCTCTTCACTGAAATTGCTTGAGTTACTCATCTACAAAATGAGTCTGTATGTATTCCTTGAGACATGTTTTAATCACAGGGTTTTGGAGGGTCTATTACATATTGGGAAAATAAGTAGGGTAATTTAATTCACTTGAGAATCAAGAGAGAGAAAGGAGGACCAGGAACATTCAGTATGAAGAAGACTTGTCTTCCCATTTATAGTCAAGGGTAGTAATCAAACAAATAAGAAAGTCATTGGTAAATAAGTTTATACTCTGATAAGAATATTCCTTGAATAGAAAAATCAAAAAGTCAATTAAAATAACTTTTTCAGTGTTGAATTAAATTCATCAACACTTGAACATATATTTTTAATGTAAATACCTTCTTTTTTTTTTTAGATTTATTTTATTTATTTATTTATTTATTTATTTATTTATTTATTTATTTATACAAGCATTGGGTATGGTCAGAAGCGCGGGAGGGTGAGAGAATTCACCAGAGCCAGAGCAGGGAACAGAGCAGGCAGAAGGACCAAAGTACACTGCTGAGGGGAGCAGCGGGTGGCAGGAGAGGTCTGCGGGCCATGTGGGACCCTCCTCCGGTGGCTGGGGAGCAGCCGGGGATTGAACTGGTGCTGCAGAGGCTGCGGGCAGTTTCGCAACCCAGCGCTCAACCGCTGCACCACAGGGGAGGCCCTTGAACATATATTTTTAAATAGACATGATTGTGTATTTTATTTTTTTTTAAATTTTTTAAAGATTTGGGCCTCCCCTGGTGGCGCAGGCAGTTGAACACCACACTATGAAGCTGTCCACAGCCTCTAGCGCCAGTTCGGTCCCGGCCCGCCAGTGAGGGTCCCACATGGCAAGGCAGACCTCTTCTGTCTTGCCCGCTGCTCCTCTTAGCAGTGTATTTCGTCAGTCTGCCTGTTCTGTTCCCCGCTCTGTCTCTGGTGAATCCTTTCACCCTCCCACAATCTGGCCTGTACCCTGGTTCTTGTGTAAAATGAATACATAAATCTTTAAAAAAAAAATTATTTATATACGCATACAAGAGCTGGGACACAGGCCAGAGGTGTGGCGCAGGGAGAGAGGACCCATCAGAGACAGAGTGGGGAACAGAACAGGCAGACTGACTGAAATACATTGCTGAGGGGATCAGCGGGCAAGTCAGGAGAGGTCTGCTGCGCCATGTGGGTTGCTTCCTGGCTGGGAATTGAACTCATGCTGCAGAGGCTGTGAATAGCTTCATAGGTTGAGTCTTAATCCCTTGTGTCACCAGGGAGGCCAGGTTTGTATATTTGAAAACCATATACAGTTAAGTGCATTATTGGACGGTCTAGGAATCATATAGCAGTGCTGTGTTAGGATTACTTAATCTAAGAAATTCTCAGGACCTTGAGTTTCTTCTATCTTTTATTCTACTACTTATGGTTTCTCACTCCTAAGATCTGCTCATAGGCCAAGAAAAGCTCCAGTGCAAACGACATCCATTCTGGAGCCCAAAGGGAGGAAGAGAAAATCAATGAGCTGCAAGGGACAGGTATCAGAAATCTTTTCAAGAAGTTGCCATACTTCATTTCTAATGGGCCAAAACTTTCCCATGACCCCACATCAAAGAAATATTGTGTTCATTCTTGGCTATGCTGTGAGTCAGTGAAATCAGAAGCTATATTAGCGAAGAAAGTTGGAAAAGTCATAGGTGGCAGGCATAATCTCTTCCACAATTATTTTCCATTCATGGCATTTCCATCTGACAGTGACAGTCAAAACATTACTAGTCATCCTCCCTCAATTACTTGCCTCAGGGAATGGGGATGACTTACCTGTTGTTGAGTATACAAAAAATAATAATAATAATACTGGGCATAAGTAGTTTAGTCTCTCATTTTTGCTTCTTTTGAAGGAGGCAGCTTGTCAGCAGAGAATGCATACATCGAGCACCTCCATGGACTAAGTTTTATTTTTTTAAAGGCTTACTTATTTATGTATACAAGAACTGGGGTGCAGGCCAGAGGGGAAGTTGAGAGGATTTGCCAGAGACAGAGTAGGGCACAGAACAGGCAGATTGGCTGAAGTACACTGCTGAAGGGAGCAGCGGGCAAGTCAGGAGAGGTCTGCTGCACTATGTGGGTAGATTCCTGGCCTGGGATCGAACTAGTGCTGCAGAGGCTGCAGATAGCTTCACATAGTGCTGACACTTAACCCCTTGCACCATCAGGCAGAACCATGGGCTAAGTTTTATAAAACAAATCTCTACCCCTCTGTTCTCCTACTCTTCTACACTATTTTTGTAAGCCTAGTATTGCCAAGGAATACTGCATGTCCTTACAAAAAGCCCTATTAGGATATAAATAATTTGTGTTTCCTTTCTGTGTCTCTTGGTTGGTTCCATTCACAAAGTAATCTCTCAAAACACTGACAATATAATTTCCCTTTGAAAGTCACAGAGCTATCAGTGAAGAAAACAGAACAAGTTTTACCTGATTTATATTCCAGGTAATCCCTGTGGCCATGCCTCAAACAAGTGTCATAAATGTGGTATAACAGAGATGCACAAATCCACATAAAACCAGGAGAGATGTACACACAGGAAACACAGAGGCAAATAGAAAGGTTCTAACTAGTAGAAAAATATATTGAATTAAAAAAAAAAAAAACCTGAAGGTGATAAAATAAACACAGAGCATTGCCTGAAATTGTCCTCATAGCTGATTGACATCTGATCTACAGATCCATGAGTAAGGCATTCCTACATTCCCAGTCATGTTATCTGTTCAGTGTCATCAGTTGAGCCAGGCAGATAAGATTTGTATGCAAGATTATTAGCTATGTTTCTCTTCTTTACTGGCAATAGTGTGATTTTGTCTTTGCTCTAATGATAACCTTTTTTGAATCAACATTAAAGTTTCCTCATACCAGGAAAATCAATGAATGAATAGCTCTTTACCAAAAAAGTCAAAATATCTATATTTTAATAAATAAATCAAACTCAAATGTGAATGGTGTCTACAGAAGACACAATTTTATCAATGCATACATGAATGACTAAAGAAACCTTTACACAACCCATGAGATAGACATTTAAAATTTTTTTGTAGGGCCTCCCCTGGTGGCACAGGCAGTTGAGCACAGCACTGTGAAGCTGTCCACAGCTTCTGCAGCGCTGGTTCAATCCCTGTCCGCCAGCCAAGGTCCCACATGGCACTACAGATGTCTCCTGCCCTGCCCTGCCCCGCCCACTGCTCCCCTCAGCAGTGTACTTTGTCAGTCTACCTGTTCTGTTCCCCGCTCTGGCTCTGGTGAATTCTCTCACCCTCCCACGCTTCTGACTGTACCCAGTGCTTGTATAAATAAATAAAAAAATAAATATATATTTTTTTTTTTTTTGGTAACGTAACAATTTAGTTTTTCCCCTGGAGTTACAAGACCTCTATTAAACTAATCTGGTTTATTAAGTAGTCTCCACAAACCTGTGTTTCAAAATGATTTTAAAAGATTAGAAAAATTGAAACTGGGATTTTTTATTGCTTAAAATCTCAATGTTATGATAGATGTTACATTAAAATATTTCAAATAACTACTAAATACTTAGTGTGATGGCAAGGAGATTGGAATAAAAATAGAGAACTGTTCTTTATGTCTGGTTTTATTACTAATTTAAGGAATAACTTTGGGCATGGGACCTAAACTTCTTTCAATTTCTTCATTCTTATGTTAGAAAATAGAGCAGAACATACTTATGCCCTTTCTAACTGTAACATTATCTGCTTCTATGCTTTAAAACTTACAGATTAGTACTATTATATCCTTGGTTGAAATAAGTATTACTTACTGAAGAAATCCACGAAGTGGCACTGCCCCCTTCAGTGTACCAACATGGGGAGATGCAAAACTAAATATTTTGTCTTTCTCTAGCTCCCTCTATATGCCTATTTCTGAATTATCAAGAATTTTTAAAACTGAGCTGTAAATGCCCTATTATGATGAAAAAAATTAAAATTATTGTAGATTATGTTTAATGACTTGTTAGCTAAAGTACAAGCAAGAGTTATTTAAATGCAAAGTGAAGCTCTTAGGAGGTAAGATTTTGTATAGGTCAAAAACAGGAACAATCTGAAATATCTGATGACCCTTATGACTAATTACCTCCCAAAGCCCTTATCTCTAAAAGCCATCATCTTGGGAATTATATTTCGATATGTAAATTTGGAGGAATGGGGACACAAATATTCCAGCCTACAGCATTTTGTTTCCTTCCCCACATGTCATGCCCTTCTCATATGTAAGATATAATTCATTCTTGTTTCTGCATTAACTAAGAAGTCCAAAGCCTCATCTAAATATGTTATATCAGACTTAAGGTCATATTCATTCTGAGACAAATTGGTCTCTAGCTATGAACCTGTGAAAACAAGTTATAAGATTCCAAAATGGAGGGACAGGCATACAATGGACATTTCCATTCAAATGGGAGAAACAAAAAGAATGAATGGGTCCCAGGTCAATTCAAGAACTAACATCATAATCATTACACATTTAAAGTTCATTTGAAATCTAATGGAGGCAGCTCAGTCCCTAAAGCTGTGCACTCCACATGCCAGCAGAGACAAGGCTGTATGGAGATCATCAAATTTTGCTGCTTAACGCACCAAAGGCACAGCCATTGAGGACTACCAGTGACATTTGAAGCAACTGAGAGTTGTGGAGCCAGAGTATAGAGCAATGCCTACACAGACTCCACAGATACCAGTAGCCCCTTTTCTAGACCCTCTACACCACCCCAGGCTCTTGCACCTGGGGGACCTGTTGGACATATCAATTCTGTTGATCTTTGAATCTCCTTTAGGGTCATTATGGTCATTCTTCCATGTTTTAAAGAATGTGGCTTGAAGAATAACAAACATTTATTTCTCACAGTTCTGGAGAATGAGAAGTCCAAGATAAGGTTCTGGCAAATTACAAGGGCACTAATCACACATGAGGGTGCCACCTGCCTGACTCATCACCTCCTAAAGGTCCCACCTCCAAATATTATCACTTTGGAGTAATTTGTAAATTTCTTGGGGAGATATAAACATTCACTCTATAATAAAGACTCAATGAAATGTCAAAAAATAAAACAGTATTTACTAGAAACCATATTTATTTAAAGCCAAAAATAATATGATGAAGCATATACATTTCAGAGAATTAGTTATTTTTTTAATCAATCACCAATTTTACACAATGAAATATCACATTAATGTCTATATTTCTTTATGGCAATTGTAGTATACAAAAAGAAGATACATAGCATTATTTTTAAATGGAGTGAAACTACAGTAAGGGACTTGTTCACACCACAAAAAACTTTAAAAATAAATTTAAAATATCATATGCTAAAAATAATTTTTGTATTATGCAGATCTTGGAATATAGGGATATAAGCAAGTAAAAACAAAAGTTTACATTTACTTTCTGAATAACTTATAGTTAAGTCTGATTTTCCATGAAAAACATGGTATCACAAGAAATAATACTTCTGTTTAAGTTTACAATTGCATTTTCATGTACAACATAGTTATCACTACAGGAAGAAGCAGGTTTTATTTTCTAAGAAAAAGGCAGAGTAGCACGCAAAAATGAGCACTACAAGAAACAGAGTAGAATGAGTTTTACCATGAATACTTTAAAAAGAGGCACCTTTCTTTAACTTTCATGAGAACAGTGAGCTAAGGTTCGCATCTCAGAATAACCACATCTAAGAACACAGACTTGATTTAATAAGGAACACAAAAATGCATTCCATTCTGCTGATAAGTCTTGTGTTGAAAAAATACATTACATATCCAGGAAAGAAGCTAAAGTGCAGTAGAGGCAAGGTGATTTATGAGTATACAGTCATTGATACATTACACTTTTAATTAGTACAAGCAAGTAAAAATAATACTTTAATGATTGATCCCACATAATCTTTACTCATAAAACTATAGATCACAGAGAAATAACATTTGCTGTGTTTTATTATTATCTTTGAATAAATATTTATCTATTATTTAAATAAAAAGCAGCAAAGTTTTTATTAAGCAGTGTCAGAATTTGTAGTTTTTGTTTTTACAAAATGCAACACACAATGTCACATTTCAAAATTTAAAAACAAAACTCCAATTCTTGTGCAATTAGAATACCACAGTGATTATCAGGATCTTATAAAAAAAATCAACTATCTCCGCTGTATACAATCAAATGAGATACTAAATTTCAGTAAGTAATCTTGAAGATTTGGTCAAAGATGTTTTATGAATAAAGCATGTGTGAGCAAGAGCTGTTAAATATACGAAATGTAAACTTCTTAGGAGGGTACAGATGTCTCTAAATTGATCAAAAGTCTAGACTGGCTACAATCCTAGTCACCTCTTATTCTGATAGTCTGATCTGTTTTCTCACTCTCTCTCTCTCTCTCTCTCTCTCTCTCTTTCTCTTCTATAGGCAGCTCCTGATTTTCCAATTAAGACAGGGAACAGGCATGAAAAATATAAACCTTATTATTAAAAAATGTAATTTATATCAAAAATCAAAAATTCTTTTAAAACATAGATGAAGTTTGCAAAATAAGGGTTTGATACATGTGCACAAATAAAATTTTCTTATAAAGTATCATGATATTTGTATCTGCCTTTTTTTTTTAAAGGTGAAGAATGTCATTTTTTCCACCTGGAATCAAATTTGTCATCAATAAGAGGACATACTGACGGACAGATTAAGAGTAAGAATGGGTTAGCGATGGTATCTCTATTACTCTGTCTCAACAAACATTGCTCTGATGATGTCCGCAATTTCATTGCATATTAATGTGATAGCCCTGTGATTCATTTTCTGTTATCTCATGTTAAATTATTTTCATCTCATTCTATATGTTGTTTTATGAATCACAGAGTAAACTCCTAGTCAACCAAGTAGACAGACACTCAGTTGAAACACACATTTAGACTGTTCTCACACTTATATTCTCAGCTTACCTGTCAAAGCTAGCACCCAGTAAAAAAATAATGTACAAAAGTAGGAAAATATATTCACAAATCACTGAGGGTTGATTATAAGCCTGAGCCAACATGTCTTTTTCATGTGTCCATCTATCTTCTTGCATGTGGTGGTGCTGCTGATTTTTCAAAATACATGAAATCCTGAAATTGGAAAAATAATTGTTATGTATGGGTAGAAAGATAGGTAATTATTTATGTGTATATAGACAGAAATTAGATGCAATGCATATAATATTGTTCGTTATAATTAATCAGGCGATCCTCCCAACTGAGCTAGGAATAAATACATTTAATGGAATCCTTATGAAGAGGACTTAATACAAAGGATGGCAATTAAAACATGAAAATGGTGATAGCCATTAAGTTTTCCATTTTGGGTAGTTAACTAAACTTTCATTGTTAAAATGGAAAAATTGATAGTAGTTATAAGATTCCGATGTTTTCGGAATGTTATAAGATTCTAAATGTTTTTCTATTTAGAAGCAGTTTACACTAAGAAACCATAAATATAGTACAGGAAATAATCTCAAATAGAAAATTTTGGCCAAGAAGAGAAAGTGTTAAATATTTTAAATGAATAAACTGAAATATGTCAAGTTTATAAGTAGTATTATCAATTTTATGAGTGTTTTATTTGTGAATATTAACCAACAATCAGGAACACGGAAAGGGAACTGTACCTCGTAAATCCAAAGGTGGTATAATATCAACGAATATACTGACAAAGTGGCGGAAAGGTGGGAGAAAAGCCAACAGCTTTGAGGTTATTTTATTTAATTAAGTAATAAAAGGACAGGAATTTTAAAGTAGTGAGAATAATTACATCAAAGATGACAATTACACCTATTGGATGCCTTATATCATTGGATGCCAAGCACTATGCCTGACCCATTACTCATATAGTTAACACCATGAGAAATGGAAGTACTTTGATCTCCATTTTACAGATGAGGACACTGAGGTTTGCAAATGTTAAACACTTTACATACCCTGTAACTAATAAGTAGCAGAGACAGATAATGCCTAGTTTCAAAGCTTATTGCCTGGCTACACCTCATTGCTTCTCATCAAAAAGACTAATTCTCTCAGGATAACTCAAAATCAAAAGGCTTACAATGAGGAAACAAGCTCCAAAAATCATGGCTTTCATCTTCACATCCAGATCCAATGGGAAGTGAATGTCAAAATGGTCAGCATCAGCCATTGTTGACAACACACCATTCCACTTCCTAATAATACTGCCAACAGTGGATATGCCATCAAGGGATTGGACCTAGAGAGAGAAGAATATGACTTCATGGTGATAAAAATCTATATATGTTTTTCTATTTAGAAGCAGTTTACACTAAGAAACCATAAATATAGTACAGGAAATAATCTCAAATAGAAAATTTTGGCCAAGAAGAGAAAGTGCCTTGTAAATGGTCAGTCACTGAGTTGGGATATATTTTCCAACTTTCATTTCAATACTCTTTCTTCAACTTCAAATGTGTTATTGAAAGTATTATATATGAATAGATTCTGTAATTCTTTTTAATATAGCAAAAGGCAGGAATTGGGCATTGGAAGGAGTCTTTCACAGTCTAACATAACATGTGAGCAAAATTAGGGAGACATGGTTCTTTGTACTTCACAAACCCTGTATCATTATTCTAGTTTCCGTGGACATAGCCACCCTATCTTATTGTTTTTAAGATTTATTTATTCATGCATCCAAGAACTGGGGTACAGGCCAGATATGCGGGACGGCGGGAGGATTCACCAGAGACAGAGAGGGGAACAGAACAGGCAGACTGACTGAAATACACTGCTGAGGGAAGCAGCAGGTG
The DNA here is from genome assembly GCF_014898055.3 of Talpa occidentalis. Classification (NCBI taxonomy): domain Eukaryota; kingdom Metazoa; phylum Chordata; class Mammalia; order Eulipotyphla; family Talpidae; genus Talpa; species Talpa occidentalis. Next base: position 91,439,874 of record NW_023604295.1, on the reverse strand, counting down.
AGACAGGAGAGGCCTGCCACACTACGTGGGATTCTTGCCGGCCGGGAAGGAACAAGCACTGCAGAGGCTGCAGACAGCCCCACAGCGCTGTGCTCAACTGCCTGCACTACCAGGGGAGGCCCATACCCTATCTTCTTAAGGTGTATCAGGAGACCAAAGGGCTTCAGTTTCTCAAAGGGGTATGGTGGGAGAGAATAGGGGAAGATGACAGATGGGTAGGATCTGTGAATCACTACTACTTTCATGGACACTGGGGATCAGTGTTTTGAGGGAGCAACCACATCTGTAATAGAACTGGGGACATAAGGACCTTCCAGTGTCATAGCAAGGAGGAGAGCCAGAAACTATCAGAAAGGGAAGGAAGAATGAAAAACAGTAAGGGATGGTGCTGGTTCACCTAAAGGGATACCTGCCCTTTTCTCACCTGTCCCCTGGGCTCTTCTGCAGCCCCAGCCCAAGACTGAGAGCACACACTTCTAGCAAGAACATGCCCTGTTTGTTCAACAAAGGGTAATAAGGTGACTGGTTTGGCAGTGAGTAGAGTCTCTTGAATCTGTCCCCCCTCCCTGTCTGGTCTCTGGGGTCCCAGGACTATCTGCAAACCTCCACCCCCCAGAGAACTGGGAAAGCCACCAACACCTCCCCATATGTGACCTCTGACCTGTGCCCAGAGTACATGAAAAGAAACTGAGTGGCCACAGTGAGTTCAGTCTGCCCATTGGTATTTGTGTACCCACATTGGGAAGTCACTGAGGAGCAGTTCTGGAACTACCATAGTTTCTTCACCTGCCTCACAGCACAGGAGAGTGCAAGACCTCTGTGTTTTGCATGGAGCCTCTGCAGCAGGGGTTTCATTGACAACAGACTTTGGAAAGCCTGGGTATACACCCAACCCTCTCCACTGTGACACCTCCAACCTGTGCCTAAAGTACATAGAAACAGTGAAAAGTCAGAGTGAACTCAGTCTACACATTGTTTTTGTAACTGTTTTGAGGAGTCACTGGAAGACCAAACTTAGAGCTGGCACAATTTCATGTGCTATATTCCTTGTACAGTGGGAAAGTGCAGGCTCTCTGGTCATATTGAACATACCTTGTCTGCAGGGAGGGGATGAATGGACAGGTTCCAAAAAAACCAGGTAAGTCACCTTAATCCTTCCCCCTGCATGACCTCTGGAACTGTGTTCATAGTGTATGTTCTAAAACTACAAGTAACCACAGTGAAAACAGCTTTCAAATAAAGCATCCTAGCTGCTGGTGGAAAGTATGAGAAGCCTCCTCCAAGCATGCTCTCTTGGGCTTCTACTAAAGCTCCCAACTTGCTAATGCTGGAGAGTGTAGAATCTGTTTAGAAGATCTAACACAGCAAAAAGTCAGACATAAGACCTGGAACTGCAAAACATTAATGCCATTACCTTCAACGATATCTTTGCAGATTCATCTCCAATGGCAAGAGAGACAAAAGTAAATATAACAAATGGGGCAACATGAAATGTCTGTAGAGCAAAAGACACTACCAATAAAACAAAAAGACACCCTATTGAATGAGAGAAAATACTTACACTATCTACATCTAACTTATAATATAGAGAACTCATGCAAACACTTCTTGTTACTCATGTAACAAAAAGGAAACAACCCAATTCAAACATGGCATGAGAACTAAATAGACACATATCCAATTTTACGTATCCAAAGACAAATTGATGGCAAGCAGGCACAAAAAAAAATGTTCATCATGACTGATGAAGGAAATGCAAATAAAACCACAATGAGGTATCACCTCATGCCTGTGAGAATGGTCCTTATCAAAAAGTCAGAAACAACAAGTGTTGGTGATGATGTGGAGAAAAAGAACCCTTGTATACTGATGATGGAAATATAGGCTGGTCCAGCCCCTATGGAAACAATATGGTGGCTTCTAAAATATTAAAAATAGATCTACCATGTGATCCAGCAACTCCACTGCTTGGTATCTACCTGAAGAACACAAAATCTTTAACTTGAAGGGTTATATGTGCTCCTATGTTCATTGAAGCATATTTATAATAGTCAAGATATGAAAACAATCTAAATGTCCACAGACAGAGCTGTGGATTAGGAAGATGAGGTAGAATATTCACAGTGGAATACTCAGCTATAATAAAGATGACCTCTTGCCATTTGCAACAACATGAAGGGAAGTCAAGGGGTTAATGCTGTTAAACAAGTCATAAAAGAAAGACGGATTTCAGATGATTTCACTTATATGTGGTATATAGAGAAACATAACGAGGGGAAAGACGAAACCAAATCAATGATAAACCCGAGAAACCTGGTCATGGAATTGAGACTACAAGATGAAAAGGAGGAAGGGTGAAACAGAGTGGAAAAGCAGCACAAGTGACTATGTTGGAGAACTGAGGGTGCCTTGGTGGTACGTGTGGTATGGTGACATCCATCTGAGCAGATGGGTTTCTATGCCTTTGAGTCACATACAGTATTGTAAATAAATGTTGCTTCATTAAACAAATTTTACAATGATAAAAAATGAGCCCATATTTTCTCATATATAAATATCAAAAAATAAAATAAAAAGTAAACCATAACTCTTTCCACAGGGAAAATACCCAGAAAGATCCTGTGCATCCTTCCCTTCAAATCTGTCTTGTCTATATTATCTGTTTCTCTACAATGGTCTTCAAATAAATTAACAATGTTTAATGGTATGACGATGTAAAGTGAGAACCAAAGAAAATGTATGTTATCATAAATAGCTGAATGAGTAACTTTACATGATGAACCTTGCTGAGGCATTCAGGACTGGTTGAGAAGCTCAGGAAATATTTCGCTGAATCTCCTTTGTCAGATTTATCAGACAAGTAATCATTTTATAGCCTTGAGAAAAGGGAAAACAAAAAGAATTTTCTTTTCTTGAAAAAATGTGATAGCCTATTCTTATGAGTTTTATCTATGAGTATTGTCCTAGTCCTCTAGGATGCTGACAGCTAGCCTGCAAAACCCAAAGTGAACAATCTCATGGGTACTTCCCCATGAGATTGAAAATATTGTCCTTTTTGCTAATTACCATTGCAATCACATATGTTCTGTGATATGATGGTGCTTTCATTACTCACGACCTACATGCCAATCCTGGAAATTTTTTGGGAGAAGTGGTTAAATAAATATAGTAAGAGAAAAATAGATTGGTTTAGGTCTAATATTGTGTGCTTCTCCTTATCTTTATCAAACACTGGGATCATGAAAAAGGAGATCATGTTTTGGAAAACAATAAGCAAGTCACTAAACAGTAAGTTGAAAATCATTTATTTGCTCTCAAGCTGTTATTTAATACTTCCTTCATAATACTTTACTCAACATGAAATGATGATCTAAACCCAGATCATTCTGAGGTCTGTTAGTACCTGTAGAAAAGGTAGTAGAAACATTACTTTTAAATTTGTTTACCTCAAAAACAGAATCTGAACCACAGCCATAGGTCAAGCATGGTCCATGCACTCTCAACACATTTTCTTTCTTCTCATTCTGGAGACTATAAACAGCCCTGCACAGGTTCCAGTGCTCCGCAACAAAGCCAATGGTGACACCAGGAGGACATTGCACCTCCAGCTGCAGAGGAAGCAATGACAGAGGCAAGGATGTAACAGACATGTATGTGCACACACCACCTGGATGTGCTCCTAATTCACTAAAGGGCTAGGAATAATAGAGGGAAAGAATCTTCAACTTTACCGGGACTATTTCATGCTCATGTATTTTAGTGAACAATCTTAAGGGATGGGGTCACACTTTGCTTGTAACAAAGTTACTACTTATTATAAATGGTAATTCTCCCAGATAAGCCCTCCTCAGCTGTGTATGTTGCACCTGCCTGGGCTCCTCCTGGACACTATACAACTTGAAGGAAAAGGGACCTATGCAAACACCTGATGCTCATGCTATAAAAAAGTCCTTTGTCTCTGATCTAGGAGTCTCATTTCTCTTAGTGCCATCTATGAAATATTATAAGCTAACTTCTTAGATTTAAATCTCAGACATGCCAATTATAATAGAATCCTAGGACTGAGATAAAAGACAAAAAGAGATGAAGAGATTAAAAAATCAAAAGTATATAATAATCAATTACTTAAAATAATTCATACTATAGTATGAATAAAAAGGAATGAAATATTGACTCCTGTAACAACTTTAGGAATGTAAAGGCAATTAAAAAAGCCAGCCCTAGATGGTTTTATACTATACAATTATGTTTATATGCCAATCTTGAAATAACAGAATCAAAGAAGAGAAGAATGAAATAAAAAAGAAATGAAATAAAATCTAGATAAGAAATCTAGATAAATGGGGAAATTTTCCATATACTGGACTAAGGTTACAATTTTGACTTGCTGTAGTTTGTCCTTGCTTCCTATTTTGGGAAAGCTTTCATGTAAAAATCCCTACTTATAAATACAAGAAAAAATCTACTATACAAAATCACCAAGAATATGAGGTCAAGATTCATATAACTATAATACTTTTGTTAACAATGACAAGAATGACAGATGAATATCTGACAATAGCTAACACTCACTGACCAATACACTGTTTTCCAAGTGCTGTACTAAGCAGCTAGCATCTAATTACTTAACCCTCACAGCAGTCAATCTATGAGATAGGTACTAAGGGTTGTCAATAAATTACTATTGTAAATGTTAATACTTAACATATAATGCAAGTATCTCAGTAATCCTATGGGATATGGTTCTACCCACGTCTTGTATAAGAATACTAAGGCTCAAAGAGGTTAAGTAAATTGGATGAATTTAAGTAGGTGGCATATGTGAAATTCAAGTATTCTTGGATCTCTCTCTAGCAGGGCTTTTCTATTCCCTGAGGTGTCTTCTCAAGCTGCACAGGCTATAGAGGAATAACCAAACAGTAACTCAGCATATCATCTTTCTAGTTCTATTATTGCCTACTAGTAAGTAAAACACCATTGTTAGACACGATCTTCATCCACCTTTTCTTTTGGTAGAAAGGTGTAGATTGTGATGATTAGTGTAAATTTATCTCAAGTCTCTTCTAATTCTAAAAGCATGTTTATGCTCAGTAATATCTATATGGGGATATATAGATGTATGTGACTATTGCTCTAGGTGATAGGGACATTTTTAGTATCGAACATACAACTGACAATAGGATTGTCATCATTGACTAAGTAACTCTTAACTTGTGTTTGACCCACCAATTATCACTGATGCACAAGGAGCAATAATAAAAAGCCTTCATGATTTTGCTTAGGTGAAACATCTTGCTTTTCTCCCTCTTCACTATTATCTTTCAATCTGACTGGCAGTCAGTGAAAATTCCCTCCCGTGTAGCTTTGAAAGGAGCACAACCATGCCCTGAGGAGTTGAATGAAGAAGTGACAATGGATTAGACTTCTGTTCTCTGACCTCTTGCCTGGTGGAGGGACAACAGAAGCAGCAGCAGGTGCATCTGAAAGGTCTCTGCATTGTCATGACTTCTCGGCCCATACAGTCAGTGACCCGGAGGACGAAGGGCCTTAGCGTCCGATAAGTATTCCTGGTGAAGTCATTTGTGTCTTCATTTACAACGTAAACCATCTGGTCCACACTGTTCTTGACATCATATCTATTATTAGTTTCAAAACCTGTTATCACTAAAAATCAAAACAAGGAGACATTTTAAATTAGAAGCAGTTAAAATAGGCCTCAAGAAATGCTTTTTGTAGTATTTCTTAGGCAGTTAAAGCAAAATAGTTTAAGAAACATTCAGCTGAAACGTATATAACTGATTAAAACAACAAACTAGTTCACATGCCCTAGGAATATTTAACGGATTTTGAGAATGTAAAATTTTTTAAGAAATATTTAAAAACTCCTCCCCCATAAAAAAAACAGATTATATTTCTGTAGCTCTTGAATTCAAAGAACTTTAATTATTAAATAATTTAAGGGAGATTAAATATTGGACCATACATTAATCAGTTCATGAAATGTGCTGAGATGATTTGGGTCATTGATAATTGCAAATAAGAAAATTAACCAAAAAAAGTTTAAGGCCCTGTGTGGCAGTAAGGGATGTATTGACCTGGTATACTGATGGTCAGTGATCTTGTGAGGATGAACAACATCCAATATCAGGTACTTTGACTTCTCACTTCCAAAACAAGGGCAGTGGACTAGAACTCAACAAATCAGAGATTAGGTTCTACTTCTACCTACTATCTGACTCTGGATGTCTCTAGCTAGCTCATTCAGTCTTTTGGTCCCTTCCTTTTTCCATTCACGAGAGGTGAATATGGAGGAGATGGAATGTATAAAGGGTTGTGGTTGGATCAGATAAAATACAACTCCTTTTCAAATCTAAGAGTTTATAGATGATAGATAAATTAAATTGTACAAAATAATTTTTTTTCTTTCTTGAAGACATATTAATATATTGTCTTTGCTCTTTGAATCACTAACAAATGATCAATATAAGGAGCTAGATATTGGATAATGCAAATTTTCATCTGATTTAAGGACTGCTGCACACTACAAAATTATACATACTTTCCAGAGGTTCAAAATGCTGAAGAACGTGTATGTTGTCCAACTGTTGAGATAAAACACAGTAACTTGAAATAACAGAATTAAATCATCACTACAAAAGAAACTGATGAGACGGGTATTAAATCAATTAATACCAAAATATCTTTTTTGAAATCAAATGAAATAAAAAACTACCAAGTGCAATCAGCCTATCTATATCTAACCAGATGTTTATTAGCAGACTGTCTAGTAGAAAACCACTTTCTTCCAATTCCACTAAAAAAGATCAAAATATTTGTCTACAATATTAGAAAAGCTGGCCTTCCCTGGTGGTGAAAGGGTTAAAGTCTCAGTGCATCAAGCTATTGCCAGCCAGCCAGCCACTGCAGCATGAGTTCAATCCCAGGCCAGGAAAATAACCCACATGGCACAGCAGATCTCTCCTATCTCATCCACTGCTCCCCTCAGCAGTGGATTTTGCTCCGTCTGCCTGTTCTGCTCCCCACTCTGTCTCTGGTGAATCCTCTCAACCCCCCACACCTCTGGCCTCACCCCAGTTCTTGTATGCATAAATAAAAATATTTGTAAAAAATAAAATATTAGAAATGCATCTTCTTGCTATATATATATATATATATATATGTACAATAAAAGCATCTAGAAGAAGCTGTGTTGACATAGATTGTTCCTACATATTCCCTTGTCACTGTTTTCTCTGACAGGAGTTACTGAGCAAGTTCAGAGAAGTTTAACAGTCATAAAGAAAGCAATTTTCTCCATGGCTCAGGGAGAGTAAATCAGCCAGTGTGGACCTCAAGCAGGAGTGTCCAATTTGCAGTTACTTCTCAGGTACTTCTAAGAGATTAACATACTGATTTCTATTCAATTAGCTACTAATACCAAGGTCTTCCCTAGGTGCACACCTTAATAAGGGGGAGGGTTATGGAGCCTGAAAGGATGTGCATATGACTAGGGCAAAGGAGAAGAAACATTCTTGAATAGGGTTCTTTAAAAGCGAGATTGGGAATACTATTATATAAACTTCTATATAAACTGTTCTTAAAAATCACACTGAAAACATAGTTTGATTATCTGCGAGACCTTAGGACAATTTAGCAGAGGAGAAGAAACCACTTAAGACAGAATAATCATACCCATGTGATTTTATTTATTTTTTTTTATAAATCATTTTCCTCAAGTTGCCTTTTTTTTAAGATTTTATTTATTTATTCAAGAACTGGGGTACAGGCCAGATGCACAGGAGGCTGAGAGGATTCACCAGAGACAGAGTCAGGAATAGAACAGGCAGATGGACGGAAGTACACTGCTGAGGGGAGCAGTGGGCCAGACAGGAGAGGTCTGCCGCGCCATGTGGGATCCTCGCCGGCTGGCCGGGATCGAACTTGTGCTGCAGAGGCTGCGGACAGCTTTACAGCACGGTGCTCAACCACCTGCACCACCAGGGAGGCCCATACCCATGTGATTTTAAATACTAGATCTTGGATTTCCAATGACATTTCTATATCAAGTATAAAATAGTGACTTTCTAAACATGATTAACTAAAGAAATTTTGTAAGTTTCTGCAATAATGCAGGAATTTGTTCTTGAACTCTACCTGAATAACTGGCTTTCAGTTATGTCAATTTTAACAAAAGTACATTTTTTAAAGATTTCTTTATTTACTTATGCATAGAAGAACTGGGGTATAGGCCAGAGGTGCAGGGGGACAGAGGATTCACCAGAGACAGAGTGGAAACAGAGCAGATTTACTGAAATACATGGCTGAGGGGAGCAGCAAATAAGGCATGAGAGGTCTGCTGCGCCATATGTGGGATCGCTCCCTAGTCGGGGATCAAATTCAATCCTTAGCGGTAACAGTGCTGAGACTTAATACCTAGGCCACGAAAGAGGCCCCGAAATTACAATTTTTTGTTTTATGTAAACTCCAATTTTACTGATCCAATTATACCGACTGACAAATATCAACATAATAATATTGTACCATTTTTTTTTTTCAGAAAGGATAAGGACTGACCCATATTAAGCTATGTGCATCTTATACTATTTTAATCACATTGAGTCTTAGATTCAATTAGATTTTTAATCACATTGAATCTTATTGCAGTAACAGTGGTTTGTGACACTGTGTATGATTCAGAGAGATAGGTTCACACCTCTTCAGATGTTAAGTTACCACATTACACTCACTACCAAAGTACCCATATTCCTCTACCATACTTCATGTACCAATGGTTTTCACTGTACATGATTAACAGGTTCTCTAACAATATACAAAACTGAAATGAGAAAAATGTCAATTACAAGGAATATTTGGTTCACTATGTAGGGAGACATGTATCAAGTTGGCAAATTCCTTGTCTCAAATGTATTTTAGTATTTCCTTTTCCTAAAAGGAAATCATGATTCAGTATTTCTATTAGACGTCTTATAGTTTATTTTGATTAGAAAATATTTTTTATTTCTTAAATAGATTTTTGAATAACACCACTTAGTACACTAACTTGATATATTGGCCCAGTTTCTGATCTGGCTATCCTGTTAACTCCAGAATGTCTATATAGATGGAAATTAGAGCGTAACGTCACATTGTGGGATGAGGTTCTATGGAATTTGGCACAAAGCAGTATCCTGGGTAGGTTTCCTACTTTTACCCTTCACATTTCTGAAATTCTTACCATCACTCCTATAGTCTCACAAATTAAACATCTGTTATCACAGACCTGTCACCTTAATGTATTCATCTAGTCTTGTGTTTCTTCATTTCAGATCCCCAGCCATACTTCATTTGAAAAATATTCTTTGATCTGTGTACCTGGGCTAAGTATTCTAGACCAGGAGGGCAGTTTGGCATAAGAGGTGGCCCTGGCATCCACACTACTGGAGCAGACTGATTTGCCATAGGATATCTTCCAGGTTGGTACTGGATAGGAAATGTACTACCAGTTGGCTGGTATAAGGGGAAGGAACTGGACTGCTGTGGATTGTAGTATCCGAAAGGCATGCTTCCTGGGCAGCCTGCATGTGGAGGGACACCAGGTCCAGGGGGTCCTGTGTTCAAAAACAAATTAAAATAGTATACATTATTAATACTCTAATATACTGGATTTTTTTAAGATTTATTTATTTATGCATACAAACTGGGGTACAGGCCAGAGGTGTGGGAAGTGAGAGGATTCACCAGAGACAGAGTGGGGAACAGAACAGGCAGACTGACTGAAATACACTGCTGAGGGGAGCAGTGGGTGAGTCAGGAGAGGTCTGCTGCACCATGTTGGTAGCTCCCTGGCTTGGGCTTGAACTCAGGATGCAGTGGCTGTGAACAGCTTCATAGTTTGCATCTTAACCCCTTGCACCACCAGGGAGGCCTACATTGGAATTTAACATGACTTATTACATGACGTTACACAGATCACACAATACCTACTTAAAAATAACAAGGGATCACACAAAACCTAGTTAAAAATAACAAGATGTTCCATTTTCTGAGTGTGTATCTTGTAGCAACAACACTGGGGAATTTACATATTAACTCATTTAATCCAAAATGTTATGAAATAATCATTCCATTCAGAGTTCTAAAAATAACATTGGAAACATCAAGTAACATATCAGGCTTTCTATGTACTACACTCCTCCTTTGGAGACAAAAATGTTTCTACTTCATTAGGTTGTAGTGGGATTAGCATAAGGAGCATTAGCTAATTATCATTAGCTAACACATAATTAGCAACGTAATTTTGCTATTATGTTTATTGTTCTTATTGTTCATGGTCACAAAGTTAGTACTACTTAACTTTAAAGGGCTATTGAATTCCAGAATTGTTTCATCATCCCACACTATTAGCAATTACTCCCCATTTGCCCCTAATCCCTGCACACCCTGGAAACCACTGTCTCTATAGATTTGCCTAATCTGGATATTTCATATGAATGAAATCATATATCATGTTGCCTTTGTGCTTGATTTCTTTCACTTAGTGTTAATGTTTCCAAGATTCACCCATCATGTAGCACGTATTAGTACTTCTCTCCCTTGTATGGATAATACTCTACTATATGGATATATCATACTTTATTCATCTAATAATCAATTGATGGGAATCTGGGTTGTTTCTGTTTGGTGGCTATTACACGTAACATTGTTGTGAATGTTGGTGTACAAGTTTTGGTGTGGACATATGTTTTCAATTCTCTATCTGGAGCATAAGATAACACCATGTTTAACTTTTTGAGGAATCGTCAAACTTTCCAAGTGGCTTCGCCACTTTACACTTCCACCAGAAGAGTATGAAGGCTCTAATTTCTCAACATGTTCACCAATACTTGTTATTGTGTCTTCTACTTCAGTTATCTTAATGAATGTGAAGTGGTATCTTACTGTGATTTTGATATGTATTTTCCTGAGGTCAATCCTAATAAATCCAGCCACTACCAGAAAAGGGCATTGCCTAAAAATTCCAGAAATTCTTTTGAAACAGACTTAAAGCAGGGGCCTCCCTGGTGGCACAAGGGGTTAAGCACAGCACTGTGAAGCTATCCACAGCCTCTGCAGCACAAATTCAATCCCAGCCAGCCAGGAAACTACCCACATTTCGCAGCAGGTCTCTCCTGTCTCGCCTGCTGCTCCCCTCAGCAGTGTATTCCAGTCAGTCTGCCTGTTCTGCTTCCGCTCTGTCTCTGGCAAATCCTCTCACCCCTTACACCTCTGGCCAGTACCCCAGCTCTTGTTTGCATAAATAAATCAATCTTAAAAAAAAGGAAGTATAGCAAAGTTGACATTTCTTATAAGGTAAATTGGATAGCAGCTCAGATTCTGGAGATTTGCACATTAAAGAAAAGTGTGATTGAGGCTGATGAAATCTGGGACATTTTGTTTACTCATAAAAATTACACTCATGAAAGTCACAAATTGGGAAACTATTTTTCCTACTACTGAAAACAAGACTATGAGATAAATCTGAAAACAAGACTATGAGATAAATCAAGCGTTCCTTTCTCTAGGAAATACTTTTTACACCAATGTCAAGGACCCTAAGTTATCTTGCTGCTAGAGATGAAAGCTATATACAGACAGATTTGGTCTTCATGGACATTTGATTTTGTGAAGGACACAGAGAGTTATAGCCAAACACGAATGGCTATAAAAAAGTAATTGGTGTAACATAGGTAGATGCATAGTGTGCTACAGGATTAGACAGGAAAAGCAATTAACAGAGGCAGAGGAGTTATCTTCTAATGTAAGTGTTGATAGTAACATTAAATTCAGCTAGCACAATGGGCAGAAGTTTTACAGCAAGAGTGTACACAATGAGTAGTTACACAAAGGAGATTCAATAGAGTAGGAGTCAAGGCCATGTATGGAGATTTAACAGACAAGGCTAGAAAGGAAGGTGAGGATGGAATGAAGATTATGAAAAACCTGTACTTTGTGCTAACAACTTGACCTTTATATATACTGAAATAATAGAGAATGGAATGGTTAGTTCTACAATTAGAAACTTTATGGATAAGAAAGTTATATTAGGGAGGAAGTACCTGCAAAAATTCAGATAGAAGCAAGAAAGCTGTTTGTAAAGAAAGGAGTAGAAAGTGGAGAAATAATAATTACCATTTGAGAAATAGTATTGTCTTGGTAATAGTCTGGATACAAGAAAAGCATCTCTAGTTACTGATTTGTGCTCATAGCTGTAGGCCTTCATGGCAGGAAATGAATAGAGAACATGTATTCAGAAGTAGGATGCCAAAGTTGTATTGAGGAACACTAAGCTTGAGACCCAGTCACACAGGGGAAGTGTCTATAAGCACTTGGAAATGCAAGAATAGAGCACAGGAGATGTTATGGGCAGGAGCTAAGAGATTTGTAAATGGTTAATGACAAGTGAAAGCATGGGTATTACTTAGAAGAACAGTAAAAAGATGGAGGAGGTAAGTGAGGGAAGCAGAGCAAGGCAGGACATGGGAGCAGACCTAGATAACTCTGAGCAACACCAATTTTAAGGGTAGGGAACACAAAGTTCTTGATAGAGACTAAAAGTTAAAAAAGACAAAAGAAAACTATAATGGAAATTATAGTTGAAGTAAAAAATCTACTATCTTTAAAGAAAATTGAGGAAACTACAGGTTTCAATTGTTCAAAAATAACCAAAGGAACAATTGTTTAAACTATAATTCAACTAAAAGTCATATAAACTATCTTAAGAATAACTGATTTTTTTTAAGATTTATTTATTTATGCATATAAGAACTGGGTACAGGACAGAAGTGCAGTGGGTGAGAGGATTCACCAGACAGAGTGGGGGACAGAACAGGCAGATTGACTGAAATACACTGCTGTGGTGAGCAGTGGTGAATCAGGAGAGGTCTGCTGCACCATGTGGGTAGCTCCCTGGCTAGGGATCGAACTCGTGCTGCAGAGGTTATGGACTGCTGCAGTGGCTGTGGACTGCTGCAGTGGCTGCATCTTAACCCCTTGTGCCATCAGGGGGGCCCAGAATAACTGTTATTTCAATGAGTTAATTAAGTCCTCTGATACTTTGTGATTTCTACATAAAAATACCTCATACAAGAAAATTTGTGAATCAACAAATTCCCTTCCCTTCGAGCTTGGAAATTGTTATTAAGGATTCTGATTTGTTCTATGGGGAAAAAGTCATTCTTAACTTTGTATAACTTTGTACAACTTTGTATGCCCCACTTAAAGAAAGAGCTCTTCCCTATAAAACATTGCCCTTCCAATACTTGTTTGAGGAAACTGCCTTATGGGATTTGTTTTCTTAGTTATTCTGATTATTATCTTTTTTTATGTCAAGAAATTTTGTGATTTTTCTCTTTAAATGGACGGACTATAACAAAAGTTTCTTTGTTAGCTATTCTTTCATACATACTATTTTTCAGTGGGAACACTCATCTATTGTTCTACAATGCTAATGGGAATTATATGGCTGAAATTAAAGAAAGTCATTAAAGCTAACTATTTCTAGTATTTCCTTAATGTAAATATCAATACTTTGTATCAGTCATCATAAATTAGTATGAGTATACAGTTTAACCAGTAGGTGGCAATCAAAATGAACATTTGTGAACAGATACATTTCTTAACTGAAAATTCATTAGTTATAAGCACAGCACCATATTTTTCAAGTTATCTAGTAATTTAAATTTAAGGCTGTCTTTTATTCTCTTGCTGCTTTTGATACAGCGAGGAATAGACAATACTTTCTCAGACAAGTACAACATGACGTACAGTTAGTATTTGCATCTTAGAAATGGTGGTGCAGAATTCTGTTCTAGTAGAATCAAAGTACTTGAATATAGTGATCAGTAATGTAAGATAGATTTTGTAGATCATGTTGTATCATTAACTGAAATCATTTCATAAGAAATGATTGGATATAATGTGATTCTAATACAGGAATTTAATGCCTTGGATTTAGAAACGGTTGAATCAGTAATGCTGAAATATGAAGAGAATGTATCAGATTCACACAGTGCACAAATGCAGCGGGAAAAGGGGAAAAGGAAGCCCTCCTGCTTCAGAGAACCCTACAGTAGCAAAGGCCATCTGAGCTCCATCGATCATATATCTAAAGCCAAACAACACTACTGCTGTAAAGATACTGAGGTTCCTTCTACCCTTCCAAGGCCTAACTCATTGAATTCCGTGTGTGTGTGTGTACTAAATATATATTTAAAATATATATATAGTATAGATACACTAAATATAATTTAAAAAATTATGCTGTGTGGGCCTCCCCTGGTGGTTTAGGCAGTTGAGCGCCTCGCTGTGAAGCTGTCCGCAGCCTCCGCAGGCTTGTTCGATCCCAGCCGGCCGGCACCCGCAATGGCGTGGTAGACCTCTCCTGTTGTGCCTGCTGCTCCCCTCAGCAATGTATTTCATCAGTCTGCCTGTTCTGTTCCCCACTGTCTCTGGTGAATCCTGTCACCCTCCCGTGCATCCATCCTGTACCCTGGTTCTTGTACAAATAAATAAATCTTAAAAAAAAAAATAATAAAAATTATGCAGTCCAGGGCCTCCCCGGTGGCGCAGCGGTTGAGCGCTGGGTTGCGAAGCTGCCCAAAGCCTCTGCAGCGCCGGTTCGATCCCCGGCTGCTCCCCGGCCACCGGAGGAGGGTCCCACATGGTGCGCAGACCTCTCCTGCCGCCCGCTGCTCCCCTCAGCAGTGTACTTCGGTCCTTCTGCCTGCTCTGCTCCCTGCCCTGGCTCTGGTGAATTCTCTCACCCTCCCGCGCTTCTGACTGTATCCAGTGCATGTATAAAGAAACAAACAAATAAATAAATAAATAAAACATGCCTCTGTAAAAAAAAAAAAAAAATTATGCAGTCCATTTTCTGTCATTTCCAAAGTAATTAAAATATATTTGACTATAATCCTAATTAAATCTATTTCTTTAGTCAAATTAAGTATATTTTTAATTTTTAAAACTTCACAAATTGCAAATTACTTTATGAAAAGACTACAATAATGCCTCTAATTTTTACTAGCAGAATTAATATCCAGTTCTCTGAGTCATCAGTTGTATATTCAGACTTATAAAAACATTTGCAGAACTACAAGTTCCTTTATCAGCACTCCTCATTCATTCACCTTTATTTATTTGCCTTTCTCATCCCATTTGTGCCATGGATGACTCATTCCAGACTTTGTGCTTTTGGAAATCTTATTATTTCAGCCAAGCATGAGTCCTTTCCCTTTTCTTTGATTGAGAAACTCCTTAGCACATTAATAAAACTTGAATTCCGCCATTACAGTATCCATCAGATTCCTGGTAGCATCAGTTACTAACTTCTGTTCTACTACAATAGTCTCTTCAATGTTCCATGATAGAACAAAGAGAATCCCATAAATGTTTTTACAACTTCTTCCTTAGTAGCCTATAACACCAATGAATACAGGAATATAGTCTAATTGACAAAGAATATTTACTACCCTACAGGCACTCAGTATTTATTGAATCATTCCATTAATTAATTAGTTAATTTAAAGAACAATCTTAACAACTGGTTGCTTTTCTGTAGAGGAAAGATGGTTTCTAAATATTTAGCATACCTGGCACGAAGTGGGAATTATAAGCAGGAGGGACATCAGGTTGATCAGGCAACCTTACTTGAGTTTCCATTTTATCCGAAGGCTGTTCAGGGGCTGAAGGGACTGCATCTTCAAGGAAGGAGGGCACATGACTTATAACGGAAATGGTAGTATGATTGCAGAACATATTGTTTCTGGTTGCTATGTATTAATAAAGGTAAACAACAAGAAATACACTCATATCTCTAACCAAAAAATGCATTATGTATAGTAGATGTCAATCTATTAATATATTTGATGAATTTTCAGCTGAATACATATAAAAAAATTAAACTAAGCAATTACATTGTGCTGTGATTAAAGCAATGTGCTTTCATACTCATTGCTGATCTGATGTGGATTCTTATCTACATAAATTCCTGACAGTACTGAAAACTCTTTTTTCCACATGGAATATGGAGAAAACAGTCACACATAGAGTGATTCTGATTTTTTCCCTAATTCTTTCTGGACAATGGCTATATTTTTAAACAATTCCAACCATAACATGGTAAGTAATTAATTCAAAACATGACACGATGGTTTAGAAAGCAGTGGTGCCACACACAACTCAATTAGAGATGATTAAGTCTGCATCGCCCATGACTAACATTTTTATCATATTCTTCCTGTCATTACTGCAAGAGATAAGACAAGTCATTTCCCAAGATAACATGAGTAACGAAATTTCTCCTTGGATTCACTATAGGGAAAAGTTCTGAATTTCTTAGCTGTTGACTTTTTATCTAATTAAAAACACAAATCCCCCAAAAGAATCATTTCTCTCTTTATACCATCTCCTTATATCATCTCGCACTGTTTGAAAATATAGGGAGTGCCCTTTGAGCCCTTATCCAGGCAGACTGTCACTGTAGGCTTTTACTTATTATACTTTGTTCCCTTTGCAATCATACTTTGCTACCTCATTTTTCCTTACCTAATTTTCCTCACATACTTTAAAAATCTTTCAGTTAATATGTTCCAATATAAATATCTTTGAATCCTTTTCTGTCAAAGATAGATAGTAATGTTCATATATTTATACACTTACACATTTATAGATATATATATATAAATATGTCTATATGTATATATCCTCAAAAACTTTAACAATAAAATATTTCAAAGTGACATAAACTCATTTTTAAGGAAAGCAATCACAAATAAAGTATATTAAAATTTATTCACAAAAACATACCTGACATTTTGAGGAATTCCTATTCACCCTGAAAAATAAACCAATTTAGTATGTTAAAAAAAAAAACCTTTTAATATGTTAAAAAAGTATGTTTACTCAGTGATACATGTAACAAATTCTGAGATATTTTGCATCATTACCTGTCATGCATTTCTTCATTAGCTCAAGAAATATTTACTAAACCATTAGTACTGACCAGACACCATAACAAATATAGAAAATACAGCAGTAAACTAGAAGATAGGGCACCCACCCTGCTGAGATTAAAAGGCATGTCAACGAATAAATAAGATTAATTTATTCATTGAGCTAGTATAATTATGAAGAAAACAACATAAAATGTCTAAGAAAAACATGGACAGGGATTAACAGATGGATCAGGGAAACTTCTCTCAGGATGTGACCTTTAAGCTATTTGAACAACGAAAACACATTACACTAACTGTGGGGAGTTCTATGAAGGCAAGGAAGTGAGTGTAAGCATCCTGCAGTGATAACATAAAGAATACTGAAGAGAAAGTTTAGGTGTGTCTGGGACACAGTGAAGAGGAGAACTTAGGTAAAAGATGTCATAACTTAATGACAGTATGTCTGGAATTTGGTCTTACTGCAGTTTGTCTTTGGTGGTCTTTGTTCAGTAGAGTAGTCAACCTGATAAATATTTTATCTTAAAGGGACAAAGAAAATAATGAGCAGTGAGGAAGGGATTACTGCAGTAACCGAGGAGTGGACCAGTTGATGTGGGTTTTGACTGGGAAAGTAACAGGCTATGTAAATGACTGGTGCGAAGCAGAACCTGCAGGAGTTGCTGATGGATTAAGTAAAAAAGAGGAGTCACACGGACCTCCCTGGTGGCACAGCAGTTGAGCGCCGGATTGCGAAGCTGCTCGCAGTCTCTGCAGCACCGGCTCAATCCCCGGCTGCTCCCGAGGAGGGTCCCACATGGCCCGCAGACCTCTCCTGCCGCCTGCTGCTCCCCTCAGCAGTGTGCTCCGGTACTTCTGCCTGTTCTGCTCCCTGCTCTGGCTTGAATTCTCTCGCCATCCTGTGCGTCTAACTGTACCCAGTGCTTGTATAAATAAATAACTAAATCTTTAAAAAAAAAGAGAAGTCACAGGGCCTCCCCTGCTGGCGGAGCGGTTGAGTGCTGGGCTGCGAAGCTGCCCGCAACCTCTGCAGAGCCGGTTTGATCCCCAGCTGCCGGTGAGGGTTCCACATGGCTCGCAGACCTCTCCTGCCACCTGCTGGTCGGGCCTCAGCAGTGTACTTCATCAGTCTGCCTGTTCTGCTGCCTGCTCTGGCTCTGGTGAATTCTCTCACCCTCCTGCGCTTCTGACTGTACCCAGTGCTTGCATAAATAAGTAACTAAATCTTTTTTTTTTTTTTTTTTTTTTAAAAGGAGTCACAGATTGATCTCAGTTATAGGACAGGAAAACTGAGCTCATGGTGATGCCATTAACTGAACTAGAGTGGAAGATGGTGGGAGAAATGGTAAGAAAAAAATGGAGGGTAGGAATCAAAAGTCCAAAGTGGTACATGGTATCTGTAACAAGAGGTCAAAAGACATACTAAACCTTTAAAAAATACATGTGAGCATAATGAGAATAACTTGGAGAAATAAACTGGAAACTGAGATGAGATTTGAAGTAAGGAGTAGGTGGGGAAGAAATCCCATGAATTCAAACAAAACAAGAAAAGATTATCAGTGAAATGATCTTCAGTATTTCAGGATTTCTGAGTTCTGGATGATGACAAAGAACAAGAACATCAGCAACAGCTATAATTTACTGAATGCTTATAAAAATACCAGAAAATATGAGTACTTTTCATATATTATCTCTAATAACAAAATCTAATATTTACTCACCAACTCTGCTAAAGACAAATATATCTAAATCCAAAGTTCATGTTTCTTCCCAAGACGGACACCCTGATCTCAGTGTACAGAATGAGATTATATGTATTATTCAAGTAGAGTACAAAGTCACCAATTTATCAATTGAATGGATGTGAATGAAGCATTAAAATACCACAGGTGGGCGTAGTCAATGTGCAGAATGAGTTGACTCAGTGAACTTCACCCATATGTAAATTCCCAGCTCAAATGACTGTCTTGTCAAGCCCGGGCCAGAATTCCATCAGTCTTGGAGCATCTTTATTCATCTCTGGAGCTAGAGCTAGTTATATAGTTTCCTGTATGTCCTAAAAGTTAAAAAAAAAAAAAAAAAGTTTTCTGGGCCTTATCAACTGTTGTCAGAACAAAAAGTTCAAGAAATTGGTCCTATTCCTTCAATAATGACAATCTCTGGCATTTAGGAAAACAACCACACCTTCCTAGAACCTTAAATTCTGGACACTCCTAGGAATGCACCTTCAAGTGATTCTTGCACATGTACACTAGGATATGTACATGAATGGTTCTGTTCATATTGAAAAATAAACTAAAAGCAATAGTACATTAGGTAGATTCTGGCATACTCATGTGTTTTAATAGTAGACTGTAGTGAAAACAAAGTGTAGTCATAAATGAACAAAGATGAATCTCATTATGATAGCACTGAACAAGTAAGTCACAGAAAATGTGATTCCAATTAAGAGTGGCCAAAGCAGGAAAATGAAACAATATACTTTTTTTCTGATAGGTATTTGGGAGAAACCTTTAAAGAAAAGTTGGAATTGATAACACAAAATTCATGAAAATGTTCACATGTGGAAAAGTGATTTGTGTGCAAATGTTTAGCACTGGCCCACAAGGGATTCAACTTGTTACTAAATTTCTAGTTTTAATAAGCTGGCAAGAACAGAGATGATGAGCTGCTATTAGTCCTTAAGGAGTATGTGCATATACACATAGACACACATACTTTTAAATATAGGTATTTATATTATTTACTAATTTAAAAAAAGTTATATGTTGAGTATAAACTTCTAACTAAATATTTATGGTTTCTTTTTGTACATTAAGCCTGGGGATTGCAAATTGTTAAGGAGGCATTATATAATAAATTAGAACAGATTACTGAGTGCTTTAGTAAAACAGGGCTGAATTATCTGTCTAGCCATCTGTCTATTATCTATTCAATTATCTACAGTGGCAAATGGTTTAGCATAATGCAATAGTGTAAATTACAATGATTTGCAGAATTTAGATAAAGTTTTGAATTTATTTGAATATAAAATATTTTTACTTTCCAAAATAAAAACTGAAATGAAGTAAACACAGATTCAAGAAGCAGTACCTCTGGATCCAGACCTGAAAATCTGTATTGTGTGTGTGTGTGTGTGTGTGTGTGTTTGTATAGAAGAACTGGGGTGTACGCCAGAGGTACAGGAGGATGAGAGGATTCACCAGAGACAGAGTGGGAAGCAAACAGGCAGATCTACCGAAATAAAGTACTAAA
This sequence comes from Talpa occidentalis, assembly GCF_014898055.3. Taxonomy (NCBI): domain Eukaryota; kingdom Metazoa; phylum Chordata; class Mammalia; order Eulipotyphla; family Talpidae; genus Talpa; species Talpa occidentalis. The sequence continues at coordinate 91,419,628 of NW_023604295.1, read as the reverse complement.
GGGAACAGTGGGCAAGACAGGAGATGTTTGCTGCACCATGTGGGTCAGCTCCCTGGCCGGGGATCAAACTCAGGCTATCGTAGTGATCGCGCTGAGACTTAAGCCCTAGGCCACCCGGGAGGCCCTGCACTTTTAACACAATGCTAGATGATCCTTATGACCAGGCATGTTGAAAACTGATATAATAGTTCCCAACCATACTAGGCTGACTTCAGAATTAAAATCTGATTCAAGTTATTGAATAACAACTTGAAAAACCCAATCTTGAATTTTCTTTAAATACATAAAAATATTTTTAAAAGCAACTACTATCAATGAATTTAAACAAAATAAAATGTGCCTACACATTAATCTACCAAGTGCTCAATAAGTTTACTTCACCCTTCAAGACATTAGTTTTTCATTTTCACCACCCTAAATTTTCTTCCCTATAAATTCTACAATATAATTTGAACCAAAATATTATATAAAACAGGATAATTTTCAGTTGGTACAAGAATGAAAGCAGTTAACTTGATTATCCCAGAATGTTTAATATTATTGTTTCAGATTTTTCTTCCAGTTAACCATTAAGGCCAAAAAATTGTCCCATATGCTGCAGACTGGTTTTTGGCTTTTATCAGATGAAATCCAGATTAGAGAGCTGAATGCATGTCCATTATAGGTTTGCATTACAAGATCCAGGAAGCTTTGAATTTAGAGACCTGAGTATTTTCAGGGTTTAGGCTGTAGACAGGGGAATCAATGTCTACTGGAATCTAATAAACAGGAAATGGAGACATGAGCAGAGAGGACAGGGTAATAGCATAAATGGCTTCCTACAGCAAGAAAACATTTAACATGGATCACTTGCTGAGCCCAGTGCTGCTGCTTTGTTATATGGTCACTCTTTGATTTCATCTTTATAAATAGTACCAAGTCAGAAAACCACAATAAAACCATAAGCCCTAGAGTCACATCATGGATATCTGAAATGCCAATCACAACAACTAGAAGGATGGTCAGTCTTTATCAGCTATTTACTGGACTCTGTCCTGGTCTGTTGGCAATGGAGCCACTGGACCTATGAGACTCCTGTGCTACTCCAGGCACTTGGAAATCTGCCCAGCAATCAAGGGGGGTGGTCGGGAAGGTTCTGCTTATCTCTAGTGCTGTCAGTTCTAAGAGTAGAGAAAAAAAAACAAAACTGGAGGTTATTGTCTAAGCAATTCTTTCTGCTTCCTAATAGGGCATGTAAGACTGCAAGTTCCTACAAAGTCCTAGTCTGCATAGTCTCAATCTCCCATTTGGGTTTAATCATGTAACTATTAGGAGATGATATCCCTTGTCTAAAAGGTAGGACACTTGAAAGAGAACAAAATATTTTATTGTTGTTAACCCACTGGTTGGTAATTTAATTGTATGTCAACCCACTTCTGACAGAATAGACTATGGTTCTGATAATCAGATAGAGCCAAGGTCTATCACTAATAGCTATGTGACCTTGAGGGACTGTTTTATTCCTGGTTTACCCTGTGTCATAGACATAATGAAAGTTGGATTCACCTTACAGAACAGTAATGTTGCAAACTTATCAAACAAATCACTGTTGTTACATTTCAATTTAAGACTCACTTTAATTAGATCAAATACAAAATGTGATTCTTTTAAGTTTTAGTATTTTTAGAAGAGTTAAACTATTTTATTTTTTATTTTTTGAGCATTTTTATTTTATATATTTTTACATCATTTTTCATTTTTGCACAATGTATACATTTTCATCTTGGTTATATTCCCCATACAATTCCCACCCCCCTTGTTTTGATCCTACTCCCTCCTGCCTCCTCTCCCCACCCCCTCAGTGTGTCTCTGGTTTATAGTTGCAGAGCTTCCATATGATCCTGCAATTCCACTCCTAGGTATTTACCCAAAAGACACAGAAACACTAATTCAAAAGGGCACCTGCACCCCTATGTTTATAGCAGGACTATTTACAACAGCTAAGCTATGGAAACAACCCAAATGCCCAAAAATAGATGACTGGATCAAAAAGATGTGGTACATATACACAATGGAATATTACTCAGCAATCAAAAAAGATAAACTCATGCAATTTGCAGCAACATGGATGGAGCTGGAAGGGATCATGCTCAGCGAAATAAGCCAGAAAGAAAAAGAAAAATACCGGATGGTCTCACTCATAACAGGAATTTAGAAAAACTAAATAAGGGACCGGGAAAAAGACTAATTATAATAAAGTAAAAATCAAGATCAACAAGCAATGATTTAAACTATTTTAAATGTATAGTTATTAATTAATGAAGACAATTCTATCACTGATTTGTTGGATTTCAGTTTTTAGTATCAATTTGCTAATTATCTGTATGATGCCAGGAACTTTGTATATGAAGACTGAGGTGCATGTTATGATTTTGATTACACAAGTAAGGAAAGAGAATTCCACAGTTTAAATAACTTCTTCAAGATCATAGTTCTATAAGCCCAGAAAACTGTAATTGAAAACCCATCATCAAAAGCCAAGGTAACATTGAAATCCCATTGCAAATTACCTTCTGCATCCTTGCTGCCCCTCTTTTGCTACCATACTCATGTTGCTTTCAAACTATCCAGTTATCCTTATTAATATACCCTACTATGCCTTATATAATAAAAATTGGAACTTAACTTCTCTAAGCTCCTTTTCAATTTCTATTTTGTAAGTTTCTTGAAACATGTAAAATTTGGAAAGAAATTATCCATGAAACCAAAGTTGTAAAATTCGTAAAAGAGACCATATTTCAGTTCTGGTTAGAAACAATAAAATTATACCACCCTAGCTCCCCCACTAAAAACAATTAATTACACTATACAGAAAGATTGGGCATTTGAAGACCCTGGAAAACAAGGATTAGAAGTACCACCAAACCAAAATCAGTTTCCTATTTTTAATTTGGTATATTGTCCCTGGTAATAAATTCCATACATTACATTAAAAAAGCTACTAAGTTTGTAGATCATAAACATTATACAGTTTGAAGAACTGAGAAAAATTTACTTAAAAAAAAAATCATCAAAACCTTAGAGATGTGTGGGACAATACCAATGGTTCATAGCCAAGTTTCACAATGTAACTGTGATCTGTGACACATAGTTGGTAGATTCCTTAGGAACTTCTATATGTAAGTCAAATTTGCTCATTTTTCAGTATGGATCCAAGACTTTTATTTTAATTGCCTGGATTGAACCTCCAGTATAGTGTAATAAAATAAGAATAGACATTCTTGTCTTGTTTTTGGTATTAAATAGGAGTACTGATGTTTTCTCCAAAGAAAATTATTTTAGCTGTGGGATACTTCATAGGTAGCTTTTAGCAAGATTAAGTGTTATTCTATCTAGATTATTGACTGAATTGTTTTGATCTGTCTTGACAGAATACTGAATTCTTTTTTTTTTTAAAGATTTATTTATTTATGCATATAAGAGCTAGAGTACAGGCCAGAGATGTGGGGGGTGAGAGGACTCACCAGAGACAGAGCGGGGACAGAACAGGCAGACTGACTGAAATACACTACTGAGGGAGCAGTGGGCAAGTCAGGAGAGGTCTGCTGCACCATGTGGGTTGCTTCCTGGCCGGCTGGTGATTGAACTCATGCTGCAGAGGCTGAGGATATCTTCATAGTGTGGTGCTTAACCCCTTGTGCCACCAGGAAAGCCCAAGTACTAAATTCTTTATTTTTTTTAAAAAAGATTTATTTATTTATTTATACAAGCACAGGGTACAGTCAGAAGCGTGGGAGTGGGAGAGAATTCACCAGAGCCAGAGCAGGGAACAGATCAGGCTGACCAACAAAATACACTGCTGAGGGGAGCAGCGGGCACAGCAGGAGAGGTCTGTTGTGCCATGTGGGACCCTCCCAGTGGCCAGGGATGGAACTGGCGCTGCAGAGCCTGCAGGCAGCTTTGCAGCCCAGCACTCAACTGCTGTGCCACCAGGGGAGGCCCCCGAGTACTAAATTCTTTAAAGTGCATTTTCTTCATTCATTTAGATGATTTTTTTTATCTTTACTTTATTACTACAAAACATTCATTTATTTGTGTATGATAAACCAATGTTTTGTTAAATCCACCTTTTTATACTTTATTAAAATGCTACTGGGGGAGGGGGAAGAACATAGAAATTTGTTAAAAGGATGTTAATAAGTGATATTCCTATAGGAATTCTCCAAATATTTGTTCACCATTTTTCTAGAGGACCTCTTTTCCTAATATGAGATTTTAAAACTTTTCCCAAATGATTTTGATATGTCCTTCAATACCCAAATGCATATCCTTCAATTAAATTCCAAGAAAATCTAAAACCAAATTTAAGATTTTTGTTTTAAGCAATACATTCTCATTCTCACAGAAGGAATATAGAATGTATACAGAATATACAATTAGAGAAAACTGTGATTGTAAATGACATAAATATCTAACATAATGGTTAAATGTGCTAACTCACTCACTCATGTGTTAGTCATTACATATGTGTTAACCATAATTTTAAAAAATGTGTAAACCATTAAGCTAAATATTATAAAATTATACTCCTTTAAAAATATGGTCAAACAGTTTTGAAAACAAGGTTAAAATTCTAACTATAATCTAGATAATTATTTTCTGGATAGTCTTATTTTTGAAAACTATGAATAACCAAAAAATTATGAAAAACCTTGAGACAACATGCTAAAATAAGGGTAATATTTCCTGTTTAAATTTTCAACAAAAAATACATTTTATAGTCAGAGAAAAAACTGAATAAAATAATAAAAAGAGACAGAAGTGACTAGTAAATCTGGATCCACCAAGGATCGAATGTTTTACACACCCTTCCAAAAACCATACTCTTCACAAACTTTAAGCTGATGTCTTGGCAGTTTGTTATGTGGCTTTATTTTAAAATAAAAGAATCTGGGGCCTCCCTAGTGGCACAGGGGTTAAGGACACAGCACTATCAAGTTATTGCCAGCTACTGCAACACAAGTTCCACCCTGCCAGGGAGTTACCCACATGGCACAACAGACCTCTCCTGACTCACAGGCTGCTCCCCTCAGCAGTGTATTTCAGTAGATCTGCCTGTTCTGTTCCCTACTCTGTGTCTAGTGAATCCTCTCACCCCATCCCCACACACACACATTGGGCTTACACCCCAGTTATTGTATACATAAATAAATCTTTTTAAAAAATTTAAAAAAAAATAAATGAATTAGAAGAAGTGGGTGCACATTAATAACCACAGTTTAAAAATAAATTTATTAAGCATATTAAACTAATTTCAATTGAAGAGAATGTCAGGACTCTACATTTTAACTTTTTTTTTAAGATTTATTTATTTATTTATGCAAGAACTGGGGTACAGGTCAGAAGCATGGGAGGGTGAGAGAATTCACCAGAGACAGAGTCGGGAGCAGAACAGGCAGATGGAAGACACTGTTGAGGGGAGCAGAGGGTGAGTCAGGAGAGGTCTGCTGCATCATGTGGGATTCTCCCTGGCAGGCAGGGAATTGAACTGGCGCTATAGATGCTACGGAAGGCTTCGCAGGGAGGTGCTCAACCGCTGAGCCACCGGGGAGGCCCTACATTTTAACTTTCAAGAAAAATGTCTTTGTTACTTGGAGTTCAGAAAGTATCTGAAGATTACCAGATAATGCTTTGTTGTGTCATTTTGTAGTTAGTCTTCTAGTATTCAAATTATAACAAAACAATATGTCATATGACCTACAATTAAATCATTTTGATAAGAAACCTTATGTTTATACAAGCAGACATTTTTAAAGAGGTGTGATCTGCAAATACTGGAATAAATCAGCAGTTTAGCAGTACAGTACATGCATTTACAACAAAAGTAAGGATTTCCTCATGCCTAACTCCCAATTTTCCCATCTCCAAAGGCCACCACAGAGATTACATTTTTGATATGTCTTGGGAGAGCTTTTCTAAGCACACACAAATTAATATACAAGCTTTTTAACGCAAATGTCAGGCTTCTGTATCTCTTTATCTTTCATTTTTAAAAATGCCTTGATGTTGATTGCATTTCTTTTTATTTAAGTTCATTCATTGTAATGGCTACATCACAATTTATTTAACTGACTGCTTAATGATGAAAATTTCTATTATTGCCAAATGTATGTTAGTACACATAATGTTAAAATAGTCTTCTTTGTGTACCTGTGTATTGCATTCCTGGAAGCAGAATTGCTGGATCAAAGTTCTTTGCATTTTTATTTTGACACATATTGTCAAACTGTACTCCAAAGATTTTGAATCAATTCAGATATCAGACAAAAATTTGCTGCTTTCTTAATATAGTGGTTTTATCGAACTTGTTGTCTTCACCAATTTGAAAGTTTAAAAAAAAGAGTTTTATTTTTGACATCTTAAAACGAAGATGATTACATCATCTGCATCTCCATTTCTGTGAACAGCCTGTTTGACAGTTGTCTTTTTTTCTCTTGGCTAGTTTTTTTTTCTTATTTTAACATAAATTGAATAGTGTTAGAACCTGGTTTCATGTTAATTGTTCTTTCAAAATGTGTCATTTATTTTTATTGCATTTTTGTAATACATTCTTTTTTACCACTTTGTAGTACTATATGAGGGATATTCATTTTTAAATGACTGTAATGGCAAAAACATGAACATTATGTACTTTCTGTTTATAGAAAAATTAACAAGTTGTGAAATTCCTCAGGCAAAATATTTAAAATATGTGCCTACTTGAAATATCATAGCAATTGTTACAGGGTAGTGGAGAAGTTCCCCAGGACCCCCAAACCTGATCACTCTAAATAGGATATGCCATCTGCCTCATCAAGTCAAAATCTACTTTAACAGAAAGGAGCTTTAATAAAATTAGTGTGCAAGAAAGACCAAAAAAGGATAACGTTTTAAATTAAGCACCCAAAGTGACCCATGTCCCTGTGGGTAAATGCCTAGCCAAACAGTGTTGGCCCAAAGCAGGGCCTCTGAGATCGAAAGCCTGCCACAAGTCTAAGGCACCTCCTGGTAGGAACCCATAGGAAAGGGACAGAAAGGCCCAGCAGAATCAGTATTAAGGACAGAGAAAACAAAAGATTTCCTTTTTTTTTTTAAAAGATTTATTTTTTTATTTATACAAGCACTGGGTTCACCAGAGCCAGAGGGGAGAGCAGAGCAGGCAGACTGACTAAGTACACTGCTGAGGGGAGCAGCGGGCGCGGAAGAAGAGGTCTGCAAGCTATGTGGGACCCTCTCCCAGCGGCTGGGGATCAAACCGGTGCTGCAGAGGCTGCCGGCAGCTTCACAACCCAGCACTCAACCGCTGCGCCACCGGGGAGGCCCGAAAATGAAAGATTTTCAAATGATGAAGATGAAAAGGGACATTCAAAGAGAAAGTTAAAGAAGAGAAGAATATGGAAAGCTTTGTTTAAGAGAATATATTTCTTTTGCAATGTATGACAACTGATATACCCAGAAAGTAATCTGTATAAACTACTTATTAAATTCTCAGATCTTTATTATTTTCCTATTATAGTAACATTATTTATTCCTTATAAGCATACATACTTTACAGAACTATGTAATAGAATGTGAACATACTTAATACATAATTCAGTCTATGTTCTAAGTTATTACTTAGAAAAAGTTATATTATATACAAATATCTGTATAGGGCCTCCCCGGTGGAGCAGCAGGTTGAGCACAGCGCTGTGAAGCTGTCCACAGCCTCTGCAGTATGGGTTTGATTCCCGGCCAGCCAGGGAGATTCCCACATGGCTCAGCAGACCTCTCCTGTCGTGCCCACTGCTCCCCTCAGCAGTGCTTTCGGTCCATCTGCCTGTTCTGCTCCCCATTCTGTCTCTGGTGAATCCCCTCACTCTCCCACACTTTCGGCCTATACCCCAGCTATTGTATAAATAAACAAATCTTTTAAAAAAAATAAATATCTGTATACATAGATATGTACACACATATCATGTTTCAACTTATTTTTATTTCTGCTTGTGTTTGATTTTATGATATATTTTGGAAATATTTCTACATTAGGACATATAGAGATATCAAATGTTTTAAAGTATGTATCTTCCACTTTTGGATATACTATGTATTATGTAATCAAATCCTCACCAATGGATATAGAATTATTTTCAAAGTTTGTATATTACAATTTTACTGTGATCATCTTGGGTACAAGTTTTATTTGCACACTTGGGATCATGATAAATTCCAACAAATGAGTATTTGAACATTTTAATAAGTATCACCATTCAATCAGTTTCACCCAAATATTTCTATTAAGAGCTTCTAAAAGTTTATTTTCCTTGTGACATACTATTATTATTCTTTCAAAAAAGGCAAAAACTGTCTTTTTTTTTTGATAATTAGTGTAGCTAACAGCTTTTATACTGCTTGTGATGTGCATTTCTCCTTTTTGAGTTGAATATTTTTATCCTCTAATTGGAGAGTTAATTTTAAAAATCATTGAGAGTTCTAGCAACAATATTAACTTTCTGATAACTTTTCTGTTTATATCTGGCCTTTTGCATGAAAATATTAATATGAATCATTTCTCTAACTGGGTTCTCAATTTTTGTATCAAACATGCTTTTCCCACATGCCATGCTCAAATACAATTATCCAGGTTTTCTTTTATTCTTAGGTTTCATATACTTGATTTAAATTAGCAAGCAATTTAGATTATGATGCAGTAAAACAGGACAGGTCTTTCTCCTTGCTCCATCAGGTAAACTTTCCTATTTGTTGCACTGAACAAGTTTGTGTTCTTGCATTCTAAAGAAAAGGGAAGACATCCCTAAGAGGGTAATAAGGAAGTTAAACATCAGGTGTTAACAAAGCAAGGTGGTACCTACCCAAATCTCCCTATGCCTGCATCAAAAGGACATGCCCACTGTAAGATAAATGATTTTCAGGCTTTTCTGCCCTCCTACCATTAGGATTGCAAGCCTGATGGAGGGCACCGGCATTTTGTTACATTATTATATTCAGTTGTATTGTTTACTTCTGTAGGCCATTGCTACAATATTTATATTCCCTAAGAGAAGCAGAAGAGGAGAAAATGCAAGAGAGAGAATGCCAGAGAGCCCAGTCAAGAGTGGAGATTCACAGGGGGATGAGAGCCCTACCAGCCTCCTAAGCACCCCCTACCCTGCCTGCCCCACCTTCCTACCTGGTTGCCACACTACATGTAAAAGCCCAATAAAAGCCTGAAAAGCCGCTGAGAGCTCCAGGACTCTCCTTTACCAGTCTGCTCAGATCATAGGGAACCAGCTCTGTGCCTTCCTGGCACTACGCTGGCCCTTGCTCATCTCCCTTTTGTTTTACTCCTTTATATAAACACCCCTGAACTCTGCCTAAGAGTAGGATGGTGGACTTTCAAATATGAGCCTGCTGCCCCCCTCAGTTTGTAGACAAATTAAACTATTTTCCTTCTCCTCAAACTCTTATTCCTTTTATTGGCTGAGGGAAACTGAGGCCAGCATTCTGTATCAATTACATTTGGGCATTAAGAGTGAAGGAAAGTTTTAGTTATTAGTTTTCCAAATACCTAATTGTCTAAGTACGATGAATTAAATGTTATTTTTCCCCACACCTTTATTTAGAATGCCTGCTTATCAAATCATCAGCTTTCCTTTTATCTTTAAATCAGTTTTTTCAGTTTCACTGATTTGCCTGATAGGTCTATTCCCTATTACATTGTTTTTTAATTACTATAGCTTTATAATATGTTATTATGTGTTAAGGCACACACACACATTTTTCTTTTAATTGAAATCTTCCTGCAGTTTTTTTTCCCCATGAGCTAAACAATTACTTGAAAACTCAGTTAATTTATTTACTTATGCTTTTAAAAAATACCTTTATCTAGAAAAAGTATTATTTATTTTATTGTATTCTTATTTATATATATGCACTTAAGGCATTTTCACATATATCCCTAATTCTACATAATTTTTTTAAATAGGTTTTTAAATCATGTGCTGTATCTTGCTAAATCGAATAGTGTATTTTATTGTTTCCTCAGGATGACTATCAAGAAATCCCTTTACGGATGCAGATTTCTCAGGTTACACAGAGTATTTTGAAATATTTCATTGTAAAAGTTTGTCCTGGACATGTATTATCAACACCCTTTGATGTAAGTGAAGTGGCATTTTTGCCTTTGGCCATTACAGCCCAGGAAGCTGAATTGTATGCCAGCACAAGAGATAGCAGCTTAGCCTGGGACAAAATTGCCAATATTTATACTGTTAGCAGATATGCTTTAGGAGTAGTTCACAATTTTGGAATGGCTTCCTTACTCACGTGGATGTAAAATTAAAAATAGCCTTTATGTTCAGGAATTGTTGGATCTACACATTTACCTCCTGCCTAAGTTATTATTAAAATTCTGGGGCATTCTATAAAGGACTCTGAAAGCTAAAGGCAATCACTTTTTTAGCTGGTATTTCCTCAAGTAATACTGCTCTTAAAGGAACTAACAGTAATCAAGCCTCTATCATATTCCAAAGAAACATTTTTCCAAATAATTTAGGAAAACTGACTAAAGAACCTAAGAATTGGCCCCACAGAAGGAGAAATAAGATTGGAAAGTCAACAATTGTTGGTATAATAAAAAGAAAAAAAACTCTGCTTTAGACAAAATAACAACCCAGTCCTACTAGGGACTTTAAAATTTCCATTCCTGACCACTCTACATGCAATTAAACCACTGGCCCACCAGTAAAATGATACCATTTGTGAAGCAATATTGGTAGAGAGATATTAAAGCATAAAAAATGCCTTCCTTCTTGTGCTACCTGTTCAAAATACAACCAAAGAAAGCTGTTTGCATTGCTCCTGGACATTTTAAAATCCCTAATGAGACATGAAAGGTTTGACAAACCCATCTCATGGGTAAACATGTTTTGGTCATGGTCTGTATGGTTTCGCTATAGACTGAGAAACTGTTCCTTATTAACAGGTTATCGCCTCCTCTGTGGCCAAAGTCTTTTTGGAAAAAATGATCTCTACCTGGGGAAACCTACTGAACTCCACAGTAATTAACGAATCCATTTTATTAGCCAAGTGCTGATAAGTTTGTGCAAACTTATTTGGACAAATGTTTGCAACATTTATATTTATGCAAAGTTTGTGCAAATATTTTGCAACATTTCCACTGTGCTTATCACCCTTGAACCTTTTGGTTTGGTCAAATGCAACACCAACACAGTAGTAGTGTATTTCTGGTGGCCAAATGTGTAGAAATTCTAACTTACCTTGGCCAAAAGCACAGCCTTTGATTCTTTTACACTGCAGATCTTTGAGATAGCTACCATATTCCCAATTGCACCTAAACCCATTCCTCTTTTCAGGCACACTGATTAAAGGAAATACACTTCACTATTGTAAAGGCCTACTTGCTTCTGTTAGGGGGAAAAGGATGTCCTAAAGCTAAATTCCATATAGGCTTTGTGGACTCCACCCCCACTCTAGGCCAAAGCCAAAGACTCTGGGAACTCCAAATCCCATTACCACCAAAGGGAAGGTAGCTGGGACCTGAGGGTGGGGTTAAGCAGCCAAGTTGGTATAAAGGCAGACACGTGGGCTTTGGGGGGGGGGTCCCCCATTTTGGCTCTACGCCAGCTCACAGCGTCCCAGCTCTGAGAGTGACTTTGGGTTTCCAGGTCAGCAGATCGGTTAGGACGTATTAAAGACTTTATTTTCCTATTTTCTCCCTGAGTTGTACATTTTCCTTATTTCCTTTTCCCTTGTAAATAAACCTTTTATTAACCTTTTGTGTGTGCCTGTAGTGGAGTATTAATAAGTCCCTTGTAAGAGCACGGATGAGGACCCACAGCCAGGCAACCTGTTCAATATCAGGGCTGCTCTATAACAACTTGGCGCCCAACGTGATTTCCAAGCTTCACCCGTGGTTGACCAGCCCAAAGTAATTTTTCTTGCGCTGGTCACCATAAAGCACATTAGGTCTGCAGGACTCGCAGTGAAAATCTTTGTTTCACGTCTTCTATAACACTTCTATCAAAAATAACCATGTCTGGCTGAGCAATCTTTACATAGAACGCAACAGCAAGATGAAGACTTTTATTGACATAGCTTGAAACCTGGAGATTTTAACTACTGGAAAACACACCTCCAGAAAGACTCTTCAGTCTTTCTGGAATCCTCCCCCATTTGCCCCTGTCTCCCCCCCCACCCCACCCCCCCATCAAGCATTGCTATCAAATCGATATGCAGCCAAACTTCAGACTCTTGGATTCACATGATATATTTAAATAAAGCACCACATCCTCAATAGAACTGCAGACTACCTAGTAACCTGGAGGTTTACAATCTGCACTCTCTCCCTCCAACATGGGCCATGACATACAAGGAAGGTTAGTCCTAGTGTAACAGGGTGGTCCCGAGGAAAGGGGGAGGTTCCCTGCCCCACCCAAGGGAGGGTGGAGCTGAGCAGGGAGAGGAGAAGCTGCAGAAGAGACTGAGGAAGGAAGCAGGATGGAGCCAGGAGACCTGGAAGAGGCGCGTGGAGCCTAGAGACACGTGAAGAAACTGCGCTTGTCTTTTGGTCGTGGACTGGGTGACACAGATGTGGGTGAGACCCGTGGGGAGGTGACAATGGCAGCTTTTATCTTGATGTTGATTTTGCTCTTTTCCTTCCGGGCTTGTCCAGTTGTTTGTGACCCTTTTCTGTGGGTCCCCACTGGAAGATGCTTTAGACTTGTAGCAGGCTTTGGGGCCTTGTTCTGGGCCAATCCCATTTGGATGGACTTTTACCCACGAGGGTGATACCGGAATTGTCAGGCCTAGTCTCCCAGCCAGGAACGGATTCCAGGCTGCAGGGCAGTGCTGAGCCCCAGCCGCTAGACCCCCCACGGGTTGGTGTCTCACGAAGCCGCAGCAGGAACTTCGCAGACGCTCAGGCAAGCAAGCGAGAAGAGGCAGTTTGTTTAGAAAAAGAAAAAGTTTATTGAGGAGAAAAAGAACAGAAATAAAGTGGGACTCCCAGGCCAGGGAACCAGGCCTGGGAGGGGCAAGGAAGCCAAAGTGGAGTCGTGTCTTAGGGAATATATACCTTTTTTCCCTTATTATTCTAAAGCTGCCCCAGTCTCTTTGTGATTGGTTAGTTTTTGGCTGTCTCACTTAATTTGTTACTGAGTAGGGGGATCTTCACGTTCCTTATTTGTTTTTTCTTTCCCCATTTGTTGCATCTTTAAATTTATGGCCCAGTCCTCTGGATGGACATCCTTGCATTGAAGTTAAACAGCTGCCCTTCTAATGTGACCATAAATTAAACCACTCTCCATTTCTCCAATCTCCGCCTCCCTTTACCACCTGAAGGAGACCAGGACCAGCATTAACAATGTTGTCCTTGGTCCTGGCATGTTTGTTTTTCCTAATGGAATGGGTTACCTTCCCTTGCTTGTCCTTATCTCTGAAGCCTCCCTAAATTTTTCAGAGGTCCCCTCCTGCACTATCCCTAAAACTGCCTAATAACCCTAGCTTGCCCTGTCTCAAGGGGACGGGTAACTCTGGATGCTTCATTTAGAAACTAGACTCTTTGCCTTACCTGTATCGTTTCCTAGTTTTATTAAAGTTCCTTCCCATTAAAGTCTCCTATGTTTTGTGTTGATGCGGCGGATGGCAGAACCCATTTAGAATAGGCAGGTTTGCGGGACTTGGGCTGCCCCTCTCCCTGTCCTATAACAGATTAAGATAAAAGCTGCCATTGTCACCTCCCCACGGGTCTCACCCACATCTGTGTCACCTAGTCCACGACCAAAAGACAAGCGCAGTTTCTTCACGTGTCTCTAGGCTCCATGCGCCTCCTCCAGGTCTCCTGGCTCCATCCTGCTTCCTTCCTCAGTCTCTTCTGCAGCTTCTCCTCTCCCTGCTCAGCTCCACCCTCCCTTGGGTGGGGCAGGGAACCTCCCCCTTTCCTCGGGACCACCCTGTTACACTAGCACTGAGAAAAAACAGGTCACTGAATTCAGTATAAACCCAACTCTTGTTGGGCAGTGCTTTCAGAGAAGGATCTTGATCAAAATGTGAAAATTCATATATAGCAACTATTTAAATGAGGTCCAGAAGCTGAGAATTCCCTCATATGCTTGCTCAATCAGGTAACCAAAGGACCTGATGCAACAGGACTTGCATCTCCAACACAAAAGGGAAGTTGCTATCCTACCTCAGAGGGAGGAGGAGGGTTTCTCTAGAGATATAAAGGGGCAGCTCGCTTTGATTGCAGTTTTATGACTCACCATAAAACTCTACTTTCCAAACAGCCCTTCTGCCATTGCTTCCAAATGAACACATTTTTGTTGGTGAAATAAACTGATTGCTGATTGCTTTTCATTTGAGGTCAGCACTTCTCTCTTGAGACCCCCAGGACTTCCTCCCAAGCCAATCCCTATCCCCAGTTTGTAGACATTATAAATCCTACCTGTGAGTAGGTACTAGTCCAGCAGAGCTGCAAGGGGATAATGCCCCAGAGACTAGGCAAGAGAAGCCCAGTCAGCCAACACATGAACTAACTCCCTGGTTGCAAGGGCAGCCCACACAAAGCCACTTCTTCCAGAAAAAAAAACTAGGGCCAGAGCGGCTGACAGAAAGCACAGCACTGTCTGCTCTCCTAGAGCAGATTTCTGCTTACAGAACAGTCTCTCCAAGACAAAGTCTCCATTGGCCAGGCCTTGGAGGCCAATATTAAGATTTGGGAAGGGGGGTGGGGCGTATAGAAGGGAGGGAGGGGGGGCAGTCCCAATCCCGGGCAGGAAACAGGTAACCAACAGTCCCAAAGCGTACATGCTCCCGTTGGGGGCCCCAAGTTGGATAACCACCTGAGGATTCCGGGCCTGGTGCTGGGGACACCACCAGCAACTAACACGCTCTGCTGGTCCCCCGGCTTGGATCTCCACCCCCGACGCTCTGGCTCTGAAGCTGAAGCGTTTTTGGCCCCCGACCCCGCTCTCCACGCACCCGACCCCATTCACCTCACGACCGGCTGTCAGCGCTGCACAACTCGCGATGCCTGCGATGCAAACGTTATCCGCAGAGGAAAGAGAAAGGGGAGGAGAAAAGGGGAAGAAAAAGGAGGGTTTTTCCAAATAGAAAACAAAGTATTAGGAGAGGGGAGGGAGGGGTGGCGGACTTGGGTGCGGTCGGGAGTGGCGGCAACCCGCCCCAAGGCCAGAGGCCTCCGGGAACTCGGCGGCCCTACACACCCCCCCCCCCCCCCCCCCCCGCCGGTGCTGGGAGCTCCTCCCTTCTCGGCTGATGTTGGGGAGGCGTAGGACTCCCTGCTCTTCGCTTCGCAGTAAATACTAGGAGGACGAGGAAGTGGAGAAAATACTTTATTACAGCTCTAATAGGAGGTGAAAAGAAATGTAAGAAGACATAAGCCCTAATCAGAGAAAGGAAGGTTTTCCAGCTTGGGAGGAAGAGCTGGGCTTCCCGGGTGCACTCCTAAACTTGGGAAACAAAAGAGGAAACCACTCTTTCGCAAGAGTCCTGTTAGCCTAGAGAATTGGCCTTGGCCGTGCTGTGCTGGCTAGAGGCGCTCTGGCCCGGGGCCCAGGCATTTTGTTTTCTCTTTGGCGGAATCGCAGGCCAGTTAGAGGCTGGAGGGCGAAATGAAAGGAGGCCCGAAAAGAGGGGCGGGGACACAGAGTTTCCTGTTTTTGGCGTCTGTGGGAGAATGCCATTTGTTAATTACTGTCCCTAGGCACGCAAGCTTTTTTCAAACTAATAGGGTTCAGCTGTGTAAGGGCTCAGGGGCAGGAGCAAAATCCAATGATGGCAACTAGGAAAATGTGAATAGCCCTGGTCTTGTAAGAGAATCAGGGTGGTTTAACTTTAAATCAGTACCAACTCTCAATGTTTTGTATAATTCAATTATAGGATCTCTCAATACACCTTTTTTTTTTTTCCAATTACGTTTATTGAGGTAAAGTTGGGCTACACCGTTGTAGGGTAAATGGTTTTCAGGCTTTTCTGCCCTCCCACCATTAGGATTGCCCTGCCTGATAGGGCACCTGCAGTTGGTACATTGTTGTCTTGTTTACTTCTGTGGGCCATGGGAGAAGTACTGAGATACTCACCTGGAGAATCAGAAGCAAGAGAGAGGCAGGAGAGAAGAGGAAAAAAGAAGACAAAGCAGCCCAGAATGAAGACTTGCTGGCACCCTGCCTGCTGTGTACCTGTTTGCCACACTGTATATAAAGCCCTGAGAAAGCCACTGAGCGCTCTAAGACACCTCCTTTACCCGCCGGTCTGCCGAATCATAGAAACCTGCTCTGTGCCACCTTTACTCTACAATCCTTAACTATGAAATTATGTAAAGCTTAGAAATTTAAAGGTTTATATTTTTCTGTATTACTGTAGTGGCAGGAGGACACTGAGCAGGTTATCTATAATTCGGCAGACAGAGTAAAGGAGAGTCTTGGAGCCCTCGGTGGCTTGCTCCGGTTTTTATTGAGCTTTACATGTAGTGTTGCAAACAAGGACACGGCAGGCAGGGGTATCGGGGGCCTAGGAGGCCCATAGGCCTCCAAGCTCCCACCAAGTCTTCACTCTGGCCTTCTTTCTCAACCTTTCTCTCTCCTGCTACTTTCTCCTGCCTCTGCTTCTCTTGGTGACTCTCTCAATACTCCTCCCATGGTCCAAAGAAGTGATACCAGAATTGTCAGGCCTAGTCTCCCAGCCAGGAACGGATCCCAGGCTGCAGGGCAGCGGTGAGCCCCAGCCACTAGACCCCCCACAGGTTGGTGTCTCATGAAGCCTCAGCAGGAACTTCGCAGACGCTCAGGCACGCAAGCGGGAAGAGGCAGGTTTGTTTAGAGAAAGAAAAAGTTTATTAAGGAGAAAAAGAACAGAAATAAAGTGGGACTCCCAGGCCAGGGAACCAGGCCTGGGAGGGGCAAGGAAGCTGTAGGGTAAAGAAAATATCAGGCTTTTCTGCCCTTCCGCCATCAGGATAGATGATGGATCCTTGTCCTGAATGCATGCCTGATGGCGGGCACCTGGAATAGGGTGTGGGCATAGGTAGATGGGATTCAGCTGAGCTAAGACTGTGCTTTTAAGGGAGGTGTCATGGGGGGACGCCAGCAGCAGCAGCAGCAGAAGCCGAAGAAGCCAAAACCGAAAGAGAAGCCGAAAAGTAACAGAACGAATGCTAGAGAGCCCAGATAGAGTGAAGACTTGCCTCCCAGCCTCCCAGCCCCCCAGCCAGCACCCCTGCCTGCCATATGCCTGGTGAACCCCAAATAAAAAACCTGCAAAACTACTGAGGACTCTGACTCCTCCTTTACCCGGTCTGCATGGGATCAGAGAACCTGCACTGTGTCCTGTCCTGCCCTTACAGAAGCCAAAGTGGAGCTGTGTCTCAGGGAATATATACCTTTTTTCCCTCATTATTCTAAAACGCCACCAGTCTCTTAGTGATTGGTTAGTTCTCAGCTGTCTCAATTTGCTACTGAGTGGGGGATCTTCACATTCCTTATCTAACAGCTTTCTCTTTCCCCATTTGTTGCATCTTTATCTTTATGGCCCAGTCTTCTGGATAAGCATCCCTGCATTGAAGTTAAACAGCTGCCCTTCTAAGTTGTCCATAAATTAAACCACTCTCCATTTCCCCAATCTCTACCTCCCTTTATCACTTGAAGGAAACTAAGGCCAACGTTAAATGTTGTCCTTGGTTTTGGGATGTTTGTTTTTCCAGGTGGAATTAGTTACACTCCTCTTGCTGCCCTTATCTCTGAAGCCTTCCTCAATTCTCCGAGGTCCCCTCCTGCAGTGTCCCTAAAACTGCCTAATTCCTAGCTTGCCCTGTGTCTCAGAAGTAAACAACAGAACAATGTAACAACTGTAGGTGCCCCATCAGGCAGGGCAAGCCTAATGGTGGGAGGGAAGAAAAGCCTGAAAACTATTTACCCTACAATTACCTGTAGAAAATAAATGATTTATACACACAGAAACTAAAGTATTTTAAAATCTTGATTAAATATTAAAATTACATATACAAATTAAAAAAAAAATCAGCAACTGAGTAGAAGTAAATCAGAGCTCTGAAGAGTACTTGGCAGTATACTATGGAGAAGTTTGTATAAGAGAAGAAGATTGAGACATAGGGCAAGTTAGGGTTATTGGGCAGTTTAGAGACATTGCAGGAAGGGACCTCTGAGGAGTTTAGGAAGGCTTCAGAGATAAGGACAACTAGAAGAATGTAACTAATTCCACTTGGAATAATAAACATCCTAGGACCAAGGATAACATTGTTAAAGCTGGCCTTGGTTTCCTTGAGGTGATAAAGGGAGGTGGCATTTGGGGAAACAGAGAGTGGTTTAATTAGGGCAGAAGACTCATGTCTGGTAGACCACTGTTCTCCCCTTTGACAGAGTGCAGGGATATTTATGCAAGGAGGAGATGAGAAGGGGTCACCACTAAGACCAGTAGGTGGCAGCCTGTTTTTCTTCGATAGCTGATGTTTAACTTTCTCTTCCCTAAAATGCAGGGGTGCTCATCTGGGAGACTGGGCCATAAAGATAAATCTATCAAACAAGGGGGAAGATGCAACAAATGGGGAAAGACAAACCTGTTAGATAAGGAATGTAAAGATCCCCCGCTCAATAGCAGATTGAGACAACCGAGAACTAACCAATCACAGAGACTGGTGGAGCTTTAGAATAATGAGGGAAAGAAGGTATAAATTCCCTGAGACATGACTCCGCTTTGGCTTCCTTGCCCCTCCCTGGCCTGGTTTCATGGCCTGGGAGTCCCACTTTATTTCTGTTCCTCTTCTCTTCAGTAAACTTCTTTCTTTAAACAAACCTGCTTCTTGTCGCTTGCTTGCCTGAGAGTCTGCGAAGTTTCTGCTGCGGCTTCGTGAGACACCAACCCTAACTTTTTCATTTCCCCTTGTATCCGTGTTATTTGTCAGTATGTATGAGTATGGATTTTAAAAATTATTACTGTATTTGTGTGTAACAATTACACAGGGCATTGCTCAAATACAGAAACAGTTTTATATTGAACACATAAACTAATGCCAAAACTAAAGCAAAATATAAAACTATTCATTACCTTTGTTTTAAGTTCATGAGAATGATCAAGAGATTAAGCTTAAGTGAAAATCTTCACAATGGCCACATGAAAGATGACAAGAAATTCAAGAGCAAACAAGTCTTGTAAAGCAATCTGCTTGAGGGAATACATAACTGAAAGTCTGTCCTATACCCAAGATCACAGGTATTGAGGGCAAGAAGAATGGTTCACACCCATGTCTTTCTGATCTGATAGTGGTTTGATTTGAATACTTTAAGCTTTCAAAAATTCCTATTTCCTGTGCTAATTCTATTTTAGTAATGCAATTGTTCCTTAACTATACCTTTTTGTATTATTTTCTTTTTACTGGTAGTTCATAGGTTACCCCAGTCTGCTTAGAGTTAAAATTCTACCTTAGACTTAAAATTGAACCCAAAAAAATCTGTACCAGTATTTTTCAGCTATTCAATCCTACTACAATTGCTGTCATGTATACATAAATACAATTACACAATACAATGTTAGCTTTTGCCAAAGCAGTGATTTGTCTTTTACAGATATTAAGGGAAGAAAAGCAAATCTTTATATTTGGTCACATTTCATGCACTTTTCATTTTTTCTTGTAGATCAGAATTTTATCTATTGTCAACTTCCTTAGGTTTGGAGAATTTCATTTAGTATTTCTAAACTATAGCTATTCTTTCAACTTTTAAATCTGGAAATACTAGTATTTTGTGTGCATTCCTTTAAACGTATCTTCACTGGAAGTGGAGTTCTGGGTGGACAGATAGTTCCTTCTGACCTCCCTTTCTAACTGATGGGACTTATATTTTTGGTTTTACAATGAATTTTTGTAACTTCAGTTTTCTGTAGTTTGTCTATGATGTATACTTTTGTTTATATTCATCCTACTTAAGAGTTCTCTGAATATCATCGTGTGCTGTTACCATCCCAGGCCCGGTAGGTTTATCTTCAATTCAGGCAGCTGGAAAGACAACCTTGGAGCTTTTGGCATCATCCCCACAGGTTAGGGGAAATGAGATGCCAGGAAGACACAACTTGGCCCCCCTGTGAATCGCTATATGTTCTTTCTTCTCTTAGCCCTTCTCTGATACTCTCCACCACAAGGTCCTCTGCTCATGCCCTTAAATGCTGTCTCCCAGGTCAGATGCATTTAATCAACGCACCGCCCACACCACACTCCAAGTACCACCATCAGGCACACATGTAAGACCACAGGTGTCGATCATTGATGCTAATGGTGGGAGGGTGGGAAAAATCCTGCTAACTTCCACTTACCCTACTGTAGGGGAAGGATGGGCCACTGAGCTGGTTCTATGATCCGGCAGACGGGGGTAAAGGAGAGTCCTGGAGCCCTCTGTGGCTTTCTCAGGCTTTTATTGAGCTTTTACAGGTAGTGCAGCAACAAGGTACACACCAGGCAGGGGTGCTGGGGAGCCAGGAAGCCAATTGGCCTCCAAGTCCCCAACAAGTCTTCACTTTGGGCTTCTCTGGCGTTCTTTCTTCTCCTTCTCTCTCCTGCCTCTGCTTCTCTTGGTGAGTATCTGTAGGGTAAGTAAAGTATCAGGCTTTTCTGCCCTTCCGCTATTAGGATTGATGATGGATCCTTGAATTCACGCCTGATGGCGGACACCTGGAGTAGGGTGTGGGCATGATCAAGTGGGTACACCTGGGCTAAGACTGGGCTTATAAGGGTGGCTTCACGGGGATGTGAGGAGAGCAGAGAGAAGCAGCAGAACCACAAGAGCAGCAAAGGACAAGGCCACCAGAAAACGCCCGAGAGCCCAGATAGAGTGAAGACTTGCTGGGGGCTGGGAGGCCTGCCAGCTTCCCGGGCCCCTGGCACCCCTGCCTGCTTTGTACCCAGTAAAATCCCAATAAAAGCCTCAAAAGCCACTGAGGGCTCCAGGACTCTCTCTTCCTCTACCCAGTCTACTCAGGTCATAGAGAACCCTCACTGTACCCTTCCTGCCATTACACTATTTCAATACTGAGCCATGGCCCACAAAAGTAAATAAGACAGCTTACAACAATGTAACAACTGCAGGTGTTCCATTAGCAGGACAATCCTAATGGTGGGAGGGCAGAAAAGCCTCAAAACTATTTATCCTATACCTACACATAGATATGCAGTTTTGTAACAGCAATTCCTAGAGAAATCAGGCAGTACTCAGAAAGGTGGAGAGAGGACTTCATTCCTCACATTGGCTGGCTCAGTGGGAAAGCTCCTGAGCCTTGAAAAGCAGAAATGGCAGGGTTTTGTACAGTTTGTGTGCAGAAGCTTGTCATCCCATCTATCATGGACTTTGCTTATTGTTTGGAAATGGGGCCAAGGTAACCATGGCTAGCACTTGGGCAAACAGCAGACCCACTTTCCACTACAGTGAATCCAAGCAGCAGACTCCAAGCAGCAGACTCCAAGTGGTAAAGTTAGCAACTTCTGCTTTAGTTTTATATTTTCCATGAAATTTGAGAAGCTTTCAAACCACCATTTGTAAAACAGTAAATCAGTAAAAGATATTTAATGACTAGGAAATGATGGGCAAGATATTTCAGGACAAAGTTTCCAAAGGTGCTAGTGGTCATAAAGGGTAAGGAGAAAGTATATATTAAATCATCCCATCTATTCCAGGGAAGAATTGATCATGGACTTCCTGAAAAGAAATACATACATGGGTACAAATTGGCCATTGTTTCTGCTTCCTTGAAGCCATTATTATTTTTTTTTAAAGATTAATTTTATTTACACAATAACTGGGGCACAGGCCAGATGCGTGGGAGGGTGAGAGGATTCACCAGATACAAAGCAGGGAGCAGAGCAGGCAGAAGTACGGAAATACACTGCTGAGGGGAGCAGCGGGCAAGTCAGGAGAGGTCTGCTCATGAAGTGGGTTGCTCCGAGTCCGGCGGGGATTGAACCTGCAATGCAGAGGCTGTGGACAGCTTCACAGCGCTGTGCTTAACTGCGTGAGCCACCAGGGAGGCCCAGCCATTATTTCTTTAAACTATATCCCTACACTATTCTCTTTCTTTCTCTAAATCCAATTAATCTATGTTAGGTTATTTGATGTCTCACAGGTCAGCAAGACTTATTTTTTTCTCATTTTTTCCCGCTGTAAATTGAACAATTTCTATGACTTTTCTCTTCAAAATTTTCTGGCCTATGTCAACAGTCTATTAAGTTTAGTACAGATATTATTGCAGTTTTCACACATAATATGTCTGCCTCTGTATTGCTGGGAGGACAGATGACCCCAACTTACCTCCTCTGCAGACTCTACCATCACCTCAGTGGACTCCATCTTTCATTGTAAAACATTTTATTTATGTTCAATTCTAGATTTTAGTCATTCAAGTAGGTATATGTAGGGTAAGTGAATAAATCAGGTTCTTTACAACACTAGCTTCTGTAGTTAGCACCTGCTGCCTTGAATGTATTAATGCAGAAGATGCTTGGGAGTGTGGGCAGAAAGCATGAGTGCCTGACTGTGCACACCTGGTATATGAGTGTGGGCATGCGTAAGTATGCACACCTAAGCCTAGAGGCCAGGCATGTAAGGACTATGGGACTACTGCTATGGGAGGACGAGTGACTGCAAAAGAGGCGAGATCATGAAAGAATGCCCGAGAAACCCCGGAGAAAGAGTAAAGATTTGTGGGGAGCTGTGAGGCTCCCATTGCCTGCCTGCCTCCCAGCACCCCCTGCCCTGCCTGTGCCTCCCTCCTTGCATGCCAGCCTCCCTGCCTATTGTGCCTCTGTACCTGCTTCCCTGAGAGAGTGTTAATGTCTGAAAAATCCAGTGAGGGCTCCAGGACTATCCTTTATCCATCTATCTGCCCAAATCAATAGTCAACCTTCCCTGTGCATGCTGGCAACACAGTATCTCATTGCCTATTTTGATTTCCTGATGACATATGTCATGGAGTACCTGTTTTTAGGCATATTTTCCATAAGTATAGTCTTTGCTGAGCTAGACTGACCCATTTTTAATTGGTTGTTTTCTCATTTGTATCTTTTTAAGTGTTCTTTGCATATTTTGCATAACATCAAATATGTCTTTTGTAAATATTTTCTCCCAATCTTTGGCTTGTCTTATCAGTTTCATGACATTGTTTTTTAGAGAGCAAAAATTTTTAAGTTTAATGAAGTCCAACTTATCAATGATTTGTTTTATGGATTTTGTCTTTGATGGTGTTCTAAAAAGAAATCACCATAACCAAGGTCGTCTAGATTTCCTCTTATGGTCTAGGAATTTTATAATTTTATTTTTACATTTAAGTCTATGATTCCTGTTTATTCAATGAGCAAATAATTTTCATAAAAACTCTTCAAATGATAATGCATTCTGCATATTACTTTGTAAGTAGAGCCTATCTGTTTACATTTTAATTCAAGTGGATATGCAATGTTTTATACTTGCTATATATTTCAACTAGATAAGTTCTGAAATGTTGTTACACATAGCAGGAGGCATGATACAATTGTAAAATGTGCCAGTAATTCAAACTGAGTCTGGAGACTGTTTTGCAAGGAGGAAGCATGTAGAACTAGATAATTTAAAAAGTTGGAGATAGTTCATAGTTGAATTTATACAGCAAAAACTGTTAGACCATTTTCACACTTAATTTGGAAAGCTAGTAAGTTCAGCTTTTAGACCTCTAATGAAACAAGAGTTGAAGCACATCCATCATTATTTTGTTTTTTAATTCAACAGATATATTTAAAATATCTATGTTCTATATTCTGTTTGGGTGATAGGGAAATCAAAATAGTGAAAATGTGTCCCCATTTGAAATCATAAAACATTTTCTAAATTTTTTTCTTTTTATCCATAATAAAACAAAAAGTCTGATTCATAAATATGTAATCTGTTTCACTTGAGAAAGCATGTGTTAAAAAATGACTCTGCATTTGGCACAGGTGATACATCCCCCTTGTGACGCTAATGATGATGCAATAATTACTGCCTGCTTCCCAAATATCCACCTCCTGCTCCCGCTGCACCTTAGTAATATTATACATTCTCACTATCTGTTCCCAGTTACATATCTCTTCCTGATTAGTACTTTTCCATTCCTCTACCAAGCTTTGTGAATTGGATAAATACTCCAACCTACAAGTAAAAAGAAAAAATATCTTATTGTGAAAGAAAAAAATTAAAGCTCATGGTAACTATTACCTTTCATTTTTGGATAATCTGTCAATCTTGCTAAGCTATTGTGCAGAGACATGCAAGAAATGCAGTGTGAGACAGGATCCTGAAGAACGTTTGTCAGGTGGTATACAGTTGTTAATAGTCTGCAGATGCATGTTGAAATGAAAATGTAAATCTATAGGCCACAAGAGTCCTGTGAAGGGGCTGTCTCTGGCACAAAACTTGGTCTCGACCAAGGCTCAAGGACACAGCAACTTGACCGTGATATTCCTTTCTGAAATCAGGAAAAAAAAAAAAAAAAAAAAAAAAAGCATGTTTAGCAGGCTGAAAACCTTAATGGGAGCTTGACTGATCAGAACAGGTGCTGTCTGTTTTGGTGTCTTTCTCCTCTTCCTGCAAATCATCCACTAGCCATACCTGGTAAGAGCCTTAACCAGTAACAGGGGAAGACCCAGTATCATCCCAAAGCTTGGGAGGACCAGCAGTCATTTGCCCCTCCTGGTAAGAGCTCTGACCAGGTAGGGGAGGAGCCACACCCAGCAGAAGTGCCACCTGTAACAGTGCAGTCCTGAAAGCAAAAGCAAATTATGGGGAGAAGAACACAACAAAATGGCCTTGTGAGCCCTCAGGGTAATATACCAGAGATAAATTATATATCTGGAATCTGTAAACAAAGACCTGTGTTTACTGTCAGACTTCAAAATATTCATGAGGGCCTCCCTGGTGGCGCAAGGGGTTAAGACCCAGCACAATGAAGCTATCTGTAGCCACTGCAGCACCAGTTCGATCCCTGGCCAGGGAGCTGACACACATAGCATAACAGACCTCGCCTGACTCGCCCACTGCTCTCCTCAGCAGTGTACTTCAATAGATCTGCCTGTTCTGTTCCCCACTCTGCCTCTGGTGAATGCTTGTAGGGGCAGGAATGGATGGAGCACAGGAGCTTTATGACCCCAGCAGACAAGGTGAAGGAGGAGAGAGAGTCCTAGAGAGTCCTCGGTGGCTTTTCAGGCTTTTATTGGGATTTTCCAAGTTCACAGCAGGAAGGGGGTGCTGGGGGAATAGGAATGGCGCAGGCCTTCCAGTCCCCAGCAAGTCTTCACTCTGTTTGAGCTCTCCAGCATTCTCTGGTGGTTCTGCTTTCTGCTCGGCTTCTGGTTCTCTGCTTCTGCTGGTGTCTCGGTGACACCGCCCTTATAAGACCAGTCTCTCAGCCCAGGTGAATCCCATCTACATATGCCCACACCCTACTCCAGGTGCCTGCCTGGAGGCACGCATTCAGGGCTGCTGGGTTCTTTCATCTATCCTAATGGCGGGAGGGCAGAAAAGCCTGATACTTTTACCTTACCCTACAATCCTCTCACCCCTAACAACTCTGGCTTGTACCCCAGTTCTTGTATACATAAATAAATAAATCTTTAAAAATTTTTTCATGATAAAAATTCAAAAAAAGAAAATTCAGAAAAATAAATGTCCTGAGAAATAAAATCAAGGAATAGATGATTAAAATTAAAGTTTTGCATAAGGAATTAAGGGGGATACAGGATATAAATAGAAGAGAATAATAATTATGGAGAAAGCTATGGAAGTAGAATGAACCAAATGAAAGAAGGAATCAGTGATCTTGAGGATGGGAATAAAAAAAAGAATCCTAGCAGAAGATGAAAGAGATCAATGAATTTTTTTTTTTAGAAAATAAAGATTTTGATAATTATCTGACTCCATGAGGAAAGGAAATATTAAAATAATAGGTATCCCAAAAGGAGAGAGAGAGAGAACAAGGACCCTATTTAAAGAAATAATAAAAGGAAATTTCCCAAACCTGGAGAAGAAACTAAATGTACAAATCTATGATGAAAAAAGAATATCAGGGTACCTAAACAAAAGGAGACCTACACCAATATCTAGTTGTTCAAAACACAGAAATACTGAATTTCATTAGGAAGAAAAAGCAGATAACCTATAAAACATTCCCAAATGGGTTAACAGTAGATTTCTCTGAAAAAAAAAAAAAAATGCCAAGAATGGAATGAGCAATTGCAGGGTAAGTGGAAGTTATCAGGATTTTTTCATGATCCCACCATTAGCATCAATTACTGACACCTGTGGTCTTACACTCTTGCCTGATGGCAGACACCAGGAGTGTGGTATGGGAGTGCGTGGGTGGGGGTACCTGAGCAGAGAACAGAGGGTGATGGCAGAGGACCATGTGGCATGGTGCAGTAGAGACCAGTGAAGAGACTACAAAGTAAAGATTCACTGGAGGCTAGGAGGCCTGCCAGCCTCCTGCATCC
This sequence comes from Talpa occidentalis, assembly GCF_014898055.3. Lineage (NCBI taxonomy): Eukaryota > Metazoa > Chordata > Mammalia > Eulipotyphla > Talpidae > Talpa > Talpa occidentalis. The sequence continues at coordinate 91,393,098 of NW_023604295.1, read as the reverse complement.
CTTCTCCCCAGCCCCCTGCCTGCCCTGCAACTGATTCCCTCTCTACAAATGGTTTAGGAAGACCATTAGAAGCCTGAAAAAGCCACTTGAGGGCTCCAGGATTTTTTCTTGTCCCATTGGCCTGGATCATAGAAAATCTTTTCTGTGCCTTGCTGGCACTACAACCGTCAATACACTTAAAGACAAAAAATGCCATTTAAGAATATGCTCTCTGGCAAGACTTTCCTTTGGCAAAGAAGGAGAAGTTAAAGCCTTCTCAGACAAACAGAAATTGAAGTAGATTGCAAACACTAGATCCCCTTCTCCATAAAATATTGAAAGGAATTCTCCTGTCTAAACCAGAGAACAAATGTGAAGAATTAAACAAGGCAATTGTAGGGTAAATGATTGGCAGGCTTTTCTGCCCTCCCGCCATTAGGATTGATGACGGATTCCTGTGGTCCTGAATGCATGTCTGATCGCAGGCACCTGGAGTATGGTGTGGACTTTCATAGGTGGGAGTCACCTGGATTGAGACTGGGGCTTATAAGGGCGGTGTCACAGAACACAATGAGAAGAGAACAAGCGAGAGAGCAGAAGGAAAGAAGCAGAAGAGAGAGAACAAGAGCACGAGAGAACGCCGGAAAGCCCAGGAAGAGTGAAGATTCTCTGGGGGCTGGGAGGTCTTCCAGCCCTGCCTGCCCTGTACCTGGTAAACTCAAAAAAGCCTGAAAAAATCACCAAGAGCTCCAGGATCCTCCTTTACCTGTCTGCTCGTCTGCTTGGGTCATAGAAAACCTGCTCTGTGCCTCTACAGCAATAGACAACAAATTGAGGACAAAATGGCAACAATAAATTTTCCTATGTTGATATTTAAACAAAAATGGACTGAAATCTAAATGTAAATGGACTGGATACATTGGATATGGTTGAATTAGGAAAAAGAATCCAACCCGCTGCTGTCTCCAAAAAACACATCTGAATTTTAAAGATAAATATAGACCCAAAGAATAGGACTGAAAAATAATCCTATAAGTGAAACTGACCACAATTTCAAGAAAACAAGTCTCATTAAGTTGGTACATTGATATCCTTGTTAGATTGTGTAAAAAAACTAAAAACAAAAAACAAGGATTTAGGCTATTTTACAGGGGAGGGGGAAATTACATATTCATACTGGGTCAAAGTATTGAAATTCCCTAGTGTGTGAAAAATATGTTGAAAATCTCAAAAAAAAAAAAAAAAAAAGAATGCTACAGTGTAGGGTCAGGAATGGGCACAGGGCGGGTTTTCTGATTCAGCAGACCTGGCAAAGGAGGAGAGAGTCCTGGAGCCCTCACTGGATTTTGCAGGCTTTTATTGGGATTTACCAGGTATACAGCAGGCAGGGGTGCAGGCCTCTCAGCCCCCAGCAAGTCTTTACTCTGTCTGAGCTCTCTGATGATCTCTGCTGCTATGCTCTCTCATGGTTCTGCTTCTGCTTCTCTGTTTCTGCTGCTTCTCTTCTGCTAACGTCCCCATGACGCTGCCCTTAAAAGCCCAGTCTTAGCCCAGGTGAATCCATCTACATATACCCAAACCCTACTCCAGGTGCCCACCATTAGGCATGCATTCGGGACCTCAGGGTTCTGTCATCTATCCTAATGGCGGGAGGGCAGAAAAGCCTGATACTTTTTACCTCACCCTACATACAGCTTTATAAAAGTAGACCCAACAGAAAGCATGAATTTTAGTTAAGATACATGCTGTCAAATGCACCAAAACATGAAAGTTTAGTGTAAAGATTATATAATTGGGATACAGAAGTCAAATGAATAATTGATTCTTTCACTGATTTGAAAGAACTTTGGGCAATCAAGCATAGTGCTGACCCCTAACTAGCACTAAATTATTTGCAGAATCAGGGAATGAATCCAAGTAACAAAGAATGGAGAACCAACCACAACTACAATATCTGGATTTTTTTGCTTGGAGAAGAGTTTGCCATGAAATAAACAACCACGTTCTATTAATTCAAACTATTACTTATTCAAGCTTAAAAGAATGTTAAGTGAATGGTATCATTAAAAAATTTTTCTTTCCCAGTTTAAACTTCATTCAATGTCTTGATAATAGATAATTTAAAGAAAATTGCATCATTATTTTTAATGAATCACTGAGAAAGAAATGCAGGTATAAATTCAACTTAACAAAATAATAAGAGGACCAAAAGACTTTCATTTTATTTTTATATTTTTTAAAGATTTATTTATATATTTTTATACAAGAACCGGGTACAGGCCAGAGGCGCAGGAGGGTGAGAGGACCCACCAGAGATAGAGCAGGGAACAGAACAGGCAGACTGATGAAATACACTGCTGAGGGGAGCAGCAGGTGAGACAGGAGAGGTCTGCCAAGCCATGTGGGACTCTCCCGGCCAGGCGGGATCGAACCTGCGCTGCAGAGTCTGCGGAGAGCTTCACAGTGTGGTGCTCAACTGCCTGCGCCACCAGGGGAGGCCCAAAGACCAAAAGACTTTTAATAACAAAATTAAAAGGAGAGTACACTTAAAGAATGTTTTGGTGAGAAAAGTAAAATGTAGTATTTCCTCATTTGTTGATTTCAAACATTTCCTCACTTTGATTTCAAACATTTCCTCACTGAGGAAATGTAGTATTTCAAACATTTCCTCACTGAGGAAATGTAGTATTTCCTCACTTGTTGATTTTCAAACATAATAATTTCATATATTAAAAGCAAAGTAAATAAATTTTACTGCTATATTTTTTTAAAGATTTATTTATTCTTACAAGAACTGGGGTACAGGCCAGAGATGCGGGAGGGTGAGAGGATTCACTAGAGACATAGGGGGAGCAGAACAGGCAGATCTACTGAAATACACTCCCTCATGAGGGGAGCAGCGGGCGAGACAGGAGAGGTCTGCCACACCATGTGGATATTTCCCTGGCTGGCCTGGGATCAAACTGGCACTGCAGAGGCTGCGGACAGCTTCAGAGAGCTGTGCTCAACTCCCTGCACCATCAGGGAGGCCCACTGCTATATTTTATAGCAAACTCTAGGAACCATTCCCTGTGATGAAATCTGTCTCCTTGGAAGTGTTGTTAAGCCATGCAGTTTTTCAAGGGAAGCTAAATGACTCCCGTGAAAGCATAGGAGAAATAAGCAAAATAACCCCAGAATGGAGGCATGGTAATATTTCTTATTGTCTGCATAGTGGAAATATTTGGATTTATAATAGCTATGTTAATTTTATGACAAAGAAATTGCTTAACAAAGAGGCACAATCTAAATTATATACAGATGTCCTTCCTTAACAAATATAAATAAATTTTTCCATTATGAATGGATTAAGAAATATTCTTAGATAACATCTTAGTTTGGCTTGTCAAGGAATGAGAAAAGGTTTAGAAGGAAAAGAGACAAAAAAGAATTTCTTAAGAAAAATTTGACAAATTCAGCACTTTAAAGGTTGTACTACTCATATGAAGAGATAACAATGTCCTGATGGCTGCTTTCTCACAGAGTGAACATGCATATTTCCCACTTAAGACAAAGGGAGAGATGCCTGAAAAAGCTGATAATATTTATATAGGCATTGATATCAGGTTGAATAAACCCAGGGGGGATTGCAAATTTTTATATTCACTGTTGAAGAACATGACACTAGAGTTCTGCTAAATGAATTCAATTGCACATATTCTTTTTTTTTTTAAGATTTATTTATTTTTATACAAGAATTAGGGTAAAGGCCAGAGATGCATGGGGGCGTGAGAGGATTCACCAGAGACAGAGTGGGGAATAGAACAGGCAGACGGACTGAAGTACACTACTGAGGGGAGCAGCGGGCGAGACAGGAGAGATCTGTCCCACCATGTGGGTTTCTCCCTGGCCGGCCAGGAATCGAACTTGTGCTGCAGTGGCTGCGGATTTCTTCATAGGTTGCGTCTTAACCCCTGCGCCACCAGGGAAGCCCTCAATTGCACATATTCTTATTTTAAAATTTTTCATTTTTTATTATTTTTCATTATTTATTTTTAGAATGTCTCTATCTTTTAATTGGATTTTAAATGCAGTACCCTTTCTCTTACGTCATTGCTAATTTTTGAACAATATATGATTTCTTCCCTTACTGTGGTTCTCCTACCACTGAAACAAGTGTAATCCATTATCAAATTTCCTCATGCTTTCCCCTGCCCCACTTTACATTTTCACCTATTCCTTACCACCCCACCTTCCCTATTGGATGCCTCTTATCTATGGTCAGCTTTCAAGATTTATCTGTGTCTGACCCTTTGTTTGGCTTTTCTATATTCTACATATAAGTGAAACCATCCAATATTTACCCTTTTCCTACTGATTTATTTTATTTAGCATCAACCCTTACAGTTCCACCCATGTTGCCACAAATGGCATGTGTTTATCTGTTTTGATCACCGAATAGTAGTCTACTGTGCATGTATACCACAGCTTCTTGATCCCTTCATCTGTTTTGTGGCATCTGTATCTTAGATATTGCTAAAAAGTGCTGCAATAAAAATAGGGGTGCAGATTGCCTTTTGAACTGGTTTTTTATTTTGTATTCTTTGGGTAGATTCCTAGGAGTGGAATAGCTTGGTCATATGACAGATCCGTTTCTAGTGTCTTGAGGAACATCCACACAGCTGACCATGGTTGTGGACCAATTAACATTCCCACCAACAGTGTATGAGTCTTCCTATTTCACCACATCCTCAACAGCATTTGTTCTGTTTTTTTTGGTTTGTTTTTTTTTTGTTTTGTGTTTTTGTTTTGTTTTAAAAATTGGGACATTCTCATGGGTGTGAGGTGATCTCTCCTCATGGTTTTGATTTGCATTTTCTTAATAATAATTGCTGATGAACATTTTCATATGCTTATTGGCTATTTGCATTTTTTTTCTTTGGGAAATGTATGTATTTACCTCTTCTGCCCCATTTCTTGATTGGATTATTTGATTTGTCTTTGTTGAGTTGTGTGATCTTTGATAATATCATTCCCTTAACAGATATATGATGGGCAAATATTTTCTCCTTCTGCAATTCCTATTACATATTTCTGTAACATGTGGCAAAGACTGTTATAGGCTGTGATGCCTGCAGGGGCATACTGGTGAGGATAGATAGCTCCAGGGATAATGCAAACCAAGTTATCACATTTGGGGTGGAGACTCTGATAAGAAATACAAGGGACTGGGCCGCCCCAGGTGGTGCAGTGGTTGAGCGCTGGGCTGAGAGGCTGCAGCCTCTGCAGCTCAGATTCATTCCCTGGCCTCCGGAGAGGGTCCCACAAAAAAAAAAAAAAAAAGGAAATACAAGAGACTGCAGAAGCAGCCCCAGGGAGTCGGAGTAGGTGTTTGAGGATTCAGTGTTCAGAATTCAGTACTGGGGATTTCAGCATTTTGGGATTTTCAGCAATTCGGGATCAGTGACTTCAGCCTCCACCAAGCAAAAGTTTCAGAATGGTGTGGTGGGCTGCTGAAGGACTTGGATGGCTTCCAGCAGCCAACCTCAGAGAGGAAAAGTTTGCTGAGGCTTTGCAAGTACCCGAGCGACTGAAAATGTTGCTGGTTTTGCTGTTGTTACAGCCTGGCAGGGAAGACGAAGACCTGGAGCTGGGTGCCTCACTGAGCTGCATGACTGTGGGCTGTTTGTCAGGTTGTTCCACTGCTGTAGTCGCTCTTTTGTTGCTTGTCTGGTGCTGCTCTGGGGCATCTCAGCAGCTTCGGGGAGCAACTCCTGTTGTGTCTTTTGTTGTCTTCATGAGTTGGATCCTGGCCAACGTGCTCCAGGTCCACAGTGGTGGAAGACACCATCTTGGGGGTGTTTGTGTTTAGGACTTTAAAACACTGTACACTGTTTCGGTGAGGTAAAGAGCCATTTCTGGCCTTAGTAACTCTTTGTTTTTCCCTGGTCTTTTAAATAAACCCCATTATTGTCATTCTCTGAACCTTAGTAGTCTTGCAATTGTGTGTGCAAGTGAAGAAATGAGACAGTGAATGGATAAGTTATTTGGGCAGTGTCTTTGGGCAGTTTTAGTGCCCCCATGCTGCCCTTTATCATTTCCTTTCCTCATGGTGTCAGATAATTCTTGAAATGTTTCTTTACTCTTTTTCCTTTATATCGCTCTTTTTCTTTCTTGCTTCTTTTCCATATCGGCAGCTTTGAGATTACTGATTTGTTCTTCAATTTGGTCTATTCACTCTTCATGATCTTTTTCCATTTTTTTTTTTAACCTTCTCTATTGATGTTTTTATATCCTAAAGTTCTGTTGTTTTCTTTTTTTTCTTTTTTTTTTTTGAAGATTTATTTATTTTTATACAAGAACCGGGGTACAGGCCAGATGCGCAGTTGGGTGAGAGGATTCACCAGAGACAGAGCGGGGAAAAGAACAGGCAGACTGATGAGATACACTGCTGAGGGGAGCAATGGGCTGCAGGAGAGGTCTGTGCGCCATGTGGGCTTCTCTCTAGTCAGCTGGGATCAAACCTGCACTGCAGTGGACGGCTTCACAATGTGTGCCACCAGGGAGGCCCAGCTAAGTTGTTTTCTAATTTAGTTTCGATCTCGATTGGCCTTTCTTTGATTGTGCTTCACATAGCTTCCTTTATCTTTTGAGTTTTCTTGTATATATGCTTTTCTGAGATTTCTTTGTATTATTCTAATGCTTCGATTTTTTATTTATGGTAATTTTAAATTCTTTGTCTAATATAAGAAAAAGCTCTTCCATATCTGTGCTGTTGGAATATCTGGAGATTGGCTTTCTTTCTGTGAGGTATTATTCCCCTAGTGCTTGTTTGGCCATTTGAAATTTTTTCTCCCGACCTGATTATTTTCAGGTTTGCTCTGCTATAGATGGGGCTTCTATTGGTCATGGGTTTTCCTCTCCTAATTATCTGGGCTTTTACCAGGTGGTTGGTACAGTAGCTATGACCTAGCTATGGTTGGTACAGTAGCTGTAGCAGGCCTGTAGTGCATGGTAGTCCTGGGTGGGGCAGCTGGGGCTGAAGGTAGTGCTTTCCTTCCACCCTCTGTGCAGGTGTAGGTATACAGCATTTGGAAGTCCTGACAATCTGGGTCAGTAGCTGGTATGGTCTCACAGTAGGAGATGAGGCCTCTGTTTACTTTGGCTCACTCACTAATGCAGGTCTGGGATCTCATAAGTCAGTGTAGGTTCTGAGAAGGATATCATGGAGATCATAAAGCCTCTGTAGTCCAGGAGGCACTGATGTGCTCTTTCAAGAGGTTTGGAGTCTTCTGCCTGTCTGGGTGTGCACTGGATGTGTCTCATGAGAGGTGATGATTCTTCCAGCCACTTTGTCATGGCCCCCACCATTTTCGTCCAGGTGCTCATCAGTTTGGGCATGCAGGGTCTTGCAGAAATTTGTGAGGTCTACCAGTGTGGGTGAGCATTGACATATTACCACAGAAGGTTCCCCTTTGTATTTTTTAATCTTCCAGTCAAAAGCATCAAAATACAGGCATATGCAATATGTACCTTTGAGTCATCAGCTCAAAGTATGACATTACATTGACATCGAATGCATTTACCATTTTTATGTAATTTGAACTTCCATGTGTCTGGTAGCATTCATGATGTATTTTATAATCTGAAAGAAAAAGTATATTAACTAAGTATTATTAATTGGACAGATACCAAGGTATCGTCTAAGCTCCACATGGTAGATTCATGTAGACTACAACTGTTTAGAGCCAAGGTTCTCAAAGTTTCCCCAGGGACTAATCTGACACAGTAATACCTGTTTTTTTTTGGTTCTACTTAGAGATTCTGACTGATTATTATGTTGTTAGCCCCAGAAATTAAGGATTAGGTCTAGTTTAAATATTCTGGGAGAAGCAAATAAGACTTTTTCCCACCTCTTAGATTTCTGTATTACATTTGTACTGCAGTACTTGTTTTGTTTTATATATTAAAGCCCTAATTTCTCTTTTTCTGAGTTCCCAAGCCAGAAATGGTCCCTGAATTATACGCAGCAACTAGATAAAGAAGTAGAGTGTGACCAGTTTTTTTCTTTTTTTTTTTAAGTCTAAAGCAGGTAATAAAATGGTGTCCTGTTGATCCAGGGCGAGGGATGCACCATAGCAGGTGGCACTGCACAGGGTGACAGCCAGCGTTTTGGATCTGATAGCCCTGGAACTGAGACCTAGAGTGCAGACTTCAGGGCGTGGGATCCATACAGCTGTGGGCACAATACTTGGTGAACACAGGGTAGACACAGCACCTGGCTTGAATAAGAGCCCCTGAGTTGAGGGGCTCCCTGTGCACCCCCTCCGGTACTCAGAGAACCACTGGGGAAAAAAGCACAGGTCAGCAAGTAAGGGTTCCTGGCGCCACCTCTTGACCAGAACTAAATCACCAACTAGCTGATTCCCTGTTGGAACTGAGTAAATACAGAGGGAGGGAACTGTAAGAGACAGAGCCCAGCAACACAGCATCAACACCCTGTTGGAGTTTGGCCTATCAGTGCTGTTCTCAGTCTGGTAAAAAGTTTCCAACACCCCTAAAGGAGCACTCCAAAGAGATGCCTGCCAACACCAGCGGCACAACGTCCCAACACACAGAACTAATTAGAAAGCAAACAACAGGGAGAAGAAAAAAAATAAATAACCAAGCAAACCAGCAGGAGGGCACACAACAAAAAGAAACACAGTCACCAGAGCTCAACGATGACATGGAAGAACTTCTCGGCCTATCAGACAGAGAATTAATAATCATCCTGATTAAAAAGCAGAAAGAAAACGAAAAGGAAAAAATGAGTTGAGACAAATAATTACTAAGCAGAAGAATGAAACTGAGACCTTAAGAAAAGAAAGAAAAGAAGCACAGGAGATAAAAAGATTACTAGAAGAGATAAAGAACTCTGGGAAAAGCAATGAAAACAGGATCGATGAAATGGAAGAACGGATCAGTACTATAGAAGATACAGAAATAAAAAGAGCAAAAAGAGAAAAGGAGAGAGAAGTGCAAATGAAACAGTATGAGGAGACTCTTAGACAATTATCAGACTCCCTGAAGAGAGGAAATTTAAGAGTTACAGGTATTCCAGAAGGTGAGGAGAGAGACAAAGAAACTGAGAAATTATTCAAGGAGATAATTGTAGAAAACTTCCCAAGCATGATAAAGGAGATGAATATAGACATACAGGAAGTGAGAAGAACTCCCAATTACCGTAATGAAAAGAAAGCTATAGCAAGACACCTAATAGTAAAGCTTGCAAGAGTCCAAGACAAGGGAAAAATAATGAAACTGGCCAGGGGGAAGAAACAGATAACTTATAAGGGAAAACCAATCAGGTTAAGTTCTGACTTCTCTGAAGAAACATTACGGGCAAGAAGAGAATGGAGTAACATATTCAGCAAACTCCAAGACAGCAAATGCCAACCAAGAATACTTTACCCTGCAAAGCTCTCCTTCCTCTACGAAGAAAAAATATGGACCTTCTCAGACAAACAGAAACTCCTGAAATTCATTACAACTAAACCCCCACTCCAAAAAATTCTACAAGAAGCCCTAAAGCCAAAACCAACAGATGAATGAACAAGAAGAACAGAATAAAGCAAGGAATAAAATCACAAAAAAGACAAACAAAATGACAAACACAGATGCCAACATATCATATTAACTCTAAATGTAAATGGATTAAACTCATCAGTAAAAAGACACAGAGTAGCAGGCTGAATTAAAAAACAAAATCAAACCTTCTGCTGTCTCCAGGAAACACATTTAACCACAAAAGATAAACACAGACTGAAAGTAAAAGGTTGGAAAACAATCCTACAAGCAAATGGACCAAAAAAGAAGGCAGGAACAGCCATACTTATATCAGATGAAATAGACATGAAATTAAAAAAAAAGTAAAAAGAGACATAGATGGACATAAATTATGATCCAGGGGACAATACAGCAGGAAGATATAATGCTCATCAACATACACTCACAGAATGAAGGGGCACCAAAATATATTAGACGATTATTATCAGCTCTGAAAATAGATATTAAAGAAAATACTTATATAATGGGAGACTTCAAAACCCCACTCTTACCAATGGACAGGTCAACGAGACAAAAAATAAACAAAGACACTAGAGCCCTAAATAAAGACATAGAACTCATGGACATAACAGACATCTATAGGACACTGCACCCAAAAAATCTGAGTACATATTTTTCTCAAGTGCACATGGATCATTCTGCAGAATCGATCCCATACTGGGCCACAAGACAAACATCAACAGATACATGAAAATTAAAATCATTCCAACTATCTTCTCCAGTCATAAATGTATCAAGCTAGAAATAAATCATGAGAAGAAAACAAGGAGCCTTCCCACTTCATGGAGATTGAAATCCACACTACTGGAAGACCACTGGACTAATGAGAAGATCAAAGAAGAAATTAAAAAATACTTTGAGTTGAATGACAAGGAGGACACTACTTTCCAGAATGTATGGGATGCAGCAAAAGCAGTAATAAGAGGAAAATATATAGCAATACACACTCACATCAACAAACAAGAAAGAACTCAAAGAAACAACCTAATCTCAGATCTCAAAGAACTAGAAAAAGAACAACAAATAAAAACTTAAAGCCAGTAGAAGAAAGGAAATAATACAAATAAAAGCAGACATAAATGAATTAGAAATTTAAAAAACAATCCAAAAGATCAATGAAACCAAAAGTTGGTTCTTTGAAAAAATAAACAAAATAGACGAACCTCTAGCAAGGCTCACAAAGAAAAAAATGGGAGAAAACACATATAAATAGTATTATAAATGAAAGAGGAGAAATCAAAACAGACTCAGCAGAAATCAAAAGAATAATAAGAGATTACTATGAACACTTATATGCAAACAAATTTAACGATCTAGAAGAGATGGACAAATTCCTAGAACAATATAATCATCCAAAGCGGGACAAAGAAGAAATACAACAACTAAAAAGACCAATTACAAGCAGCGAAATTGAAGGAGTAATCAAAGCACTCCCCAAAAACAAAAGCCCAGGCCCAGACGGCTTCACAAATGAATTCTACCAAATATTCAGCAGTGAATTAGTGCCTATCCTTCACAAACTCTTTAAAAAAATTGAAAAAGAGGGCCTCCCTTGGTGGCACAGTGGTTGAGCGCTGGACTGCAGAAGCCTCTGCAGCGCCAGTTCGGTCCCTGGCCATAGTGAGGGTCCCACAAAAAAAAAAAAAAAAAAAATTGAAAAACAAGAAATACTACCAAATACATTCTACAAAGCCAATGTTACACTAATACCAAAACCCAAGAGACAGCACAAAAAAAGAAAATTACAGGCCAATCTTCCTAATGAACACTGATGAAAAATTCCTCAACAAAATCCTTGCCAACAGAATCCAACAATGCATCCATAAGATAATTCACCACAACCAAGTAGGATTTATTCCAGGGACTCAAGGATGGTTCAGCATCCGAAAATCAATCATTGTAATCCAACACATCAACAAAAAGAAACATAAAAACCATATAATAATATCCATAGATGCTGAGAAATCATTCAACAAAGTACAATACCCGTTTATGATAAAGGCCCTTGAAATTCTCGGGATACAAGGAACATTCCTCAACATCATAAAGGCCATCTATGACAAGTCCACAGCCAATATCATTCTCAATGGTGAAAAGCTGAAAGCATTCCCATTTAAATCTGGAGCAAGACAAGGATGTCCACTCTCACCACTGCTTTTCAACATAATACTGGAAGTCCTAACCAGAGCAATAAGACAAGAGAAAGACATACAAGGAATCCAAATAGGCAAGGAAGAAGTCAAACTATCACTATTTGCAGATGATATGATTATATACATAGAGAACCCCAAAAACTCCACAGAAAAACTAATTAAACTAATCAATCAGGTTAGTAAAGTGGCAGGATACAAAATCAATGCACAAAAATCAGTAGCCTTCCTATACACAAACAGTAAATCTGAAGAAGAAGAAGAAATCAAGAAAGCCATTCCTTTTATTATTGAAAAAAAAAATCAAATACTTGGGAATAAACCTAACAAAAGAAGTAAAGGACCTATACAAAGAAAAGTATAAAACACTGTTAGAAGAAATAGAAGAAGACATAAAGAAATGGAAAGACATCCCTTGCTCATGGATCGGAAGAATTAACATCAAAATGGCCATCCTACCAAAAGCAATCTACAGATTTAATGCTATTCCAATTAAAATTTCAATGTCATTCTTCAAAGAAATAGGAAAAATACTGATGAAATTCATATGGAGCCACCAAAAACCCCAAATAGCCAAAACCCTCCTGAAAAAAAAAAAAAAAAAAAAAGAGAAGGGAATGGAGGCATCACTCTTCCATATTTCAATCTATACTACAAAGCCATAATAATCAAACTGCATGGTATTGGAACCAGAACAGACACATGGGCCAATGGAACCGAATAGAAAACCCAGAAATAAACCCACAGATCTATGGTCAACTAATCTTTGACAAAGGAGCAAAGAATATGCACTGGAGCAAAGAAAGTTTGTTCAATAAATGGTGCAGGGAAAACTGGCTCGCTACATGCAAAAGAATGAAGCTTGACTACTACCTCACACCATGCACAAAAACCAACTTAAATGGATTAAAGAACTAGACATAAGACCTGAAACCATAAAATACATAGAAGGAAATATAGGCGAAACACTACATGACATGCACCTCAAAGACATCTTTATAGACGAATCACCCAAAGCAGTGATAGTGAAGGTAAAGACAAACAGCTGGGACTACATCAAATTAAAGAGCTTCTGCACAGCAAAAGAGACAATATACAAAACAAAGAGAAACCCCACCGAATGGGAGAAAACTTTTGCACCCAACACTAATGATAAAGGACTAATCACAAAAATCTACAAAGAGCTGATGAGACTCAACAAAAACAAACATAATAATCCAGTCAAAAAATGGGCAGAAGAGCTAAAAAGAAATGTCTCCAAAGAGGAAATACAAATGGCCAACAGGCATATGAAAAAATGTTCAACGTCTCTTGCAATCAGGGAAATGCAAATCAAAACTACCATGAGATACCATCTCACACCAGTGAGAATGGCACATATTAAAAAAAGTAGCAACAACAAATGTTGGCGAGGGTGTGGAGAAAAAGGAACTCTTCTGCACTGTTGGTGGGAGTGCAAACTGGTCCAACCACTATGGAGAGGTGTGTGGAGATTCCTCAACCTTCTAAAGATAGAGCTTCCATATGATTCAGCAATTCCACTCCTAGGTATTTACCCAAAGGACACAGAAACATTAATTCCAAAGAGCACCTGCACCCCTATGTTTATAGCAGCACTATTTACAATAGCTAAGCTTTGGAAACAACCCAAATGCCCAAAAATAGATGACTGGATCAAGAAGATGTGGTGCATATACACAATGGAGTATTGCTCAGCATTCAAAAAAGATGTGATTAACCCTTGCCCCTTCCCTTCTATTCAATAACAACCATGAATTTGGTCTTACAATATTAAATTTTATTTAGTTCATTTGTTTGTTTTATTTCTCTATGTACCTCATCTGAGTGAAATTATGTGCCATTTGTTTTTATATGTCCGACTTATTTCACAAAGCATAAAACCTTCCAGATCTAATCATATTGTTTCACCTCATAGGGTTTCATCTTTTTATAGCTTTATAGTATTTCACTGTGTAGATATACCATAAACTGGGGTAGGCTGTACCCATAAATAATTTTTTATAAGAACTAAGGCAAGAGAACCACCGGAGGTAATCAAATGCAAGAGCTAGAGAGCAATTCTAAACCATTACTGCAAGAAATCAGAGAAAAAAATACAAATGCCAAGATTCCAGGGCAAAGTGAGGAAAGGGATCAAAAAGAGTAGAAGATCAAGAGTCAAGAAATAGGTGGAGAAGGAACTTAAGAGTTTGCAGGCCAGGAACATGAGAGTCAGGAGGCTCTGGGATGACCGCCAGACTACCGTGTGTTTGGGACTTGTTATTATTGCCTAGTCGTGATGTATTTTGTTGTTTCATATAAATTTCAGTTATATTTGTTCTATCTCTATGTAGAACACAGTTGAAACTTTAGGGATTAACATACCTCAACGCCTTCAGCTCTTCCTGCCCTAGTTCACTGGCAAAGTTGAATTGTCACAGGCACCTCATTCCCAGACCAAATGCTTCAGATATGTCTCTCCACCCACCTCTTGTGGGTATTCCTTCTCTGTGTCCTGTGTAATGTTGTCTTTATTCACCTCTGATGTCCAAGCAGTTTTCCAGTGACCGCCATGTCATGGAACTCTGTGGGTGCAATGCCCAAATGGCTACCTTATATGATCCTTTGAGAAGCAAAGCAAGGAAATGTCTCTGATGCCATCATGGCCTCAGTTCTTCTAATCCTACATATTCACTGCAAATAAACAGACTTATTTCTAATGCTCTATTATTCTAAATGATTTATTTATAGAGTCTATAAACAACCCCATTGCTGGTAGCCTTATGTTTCTATGATTTAAAGCTTGTTACAAAGTAATTGTGATAGGAATACATATACTTTGAGGACTAAATAAAATCATAATATAAAACACATATCAAAAGGAACAATTTTCATAATATGTTCATTTGCTTTAAAATATTTTTATTGAGGTAGTATTGATTTATAACTTTATATAACTTGCCAGTGTATAATTATAAATCCACATTCCTATATACTACATGATGTTCACCTTTAAAAGTATAATTCTGATTTTTAACATACAATTAACACTTTTCATATGATTAACCCTTGCCCCTTCCCTTCTATTCAATAACAACCATGAATTTGGTCTTACAATCTAAAATTTTATTTAGTTCATTTGTTTGTTTTATTTCTCTATGTGCCTCATCTGAGTGAAATTATTTGCCATTTGTTTTTATATGTCTGACTTATTTCACAAAGCATAAAACCTTCCAGATCTAATCATGTTTCACATCACAGCGTTTCATCTTTTTATAGCTTTATAGTATTTTATTGTATAGACATACCATATATTCTTTATCTGATCATCTGTTGATGGAAATGTAGGGTGGTTTGAAAGCTTGACTATAATAAATAAAGCTGCAGTAAACATGGGGATATATATATCTCTTTGATTTAGAGTGTTCATATTTAAAAGGCTCAGAGTAGGATAATGGATCACATGAAATTGCTATTTTTAAGTTTTTTGAGTAAGTCCAACTGCTTTCCATAATAAATGGACTACTTTACAGTCTTACCAACAGTGTGCATGTGTTCCTTTCTGTGCACATCCTGTTAACCCATTTATGATAATATCTCATTGTTGTTTTAATTTTCAATTCCTTAGTAATAAGAGTGATGTGTATGTTTTATTTGGAGATCTATCAATTTTTATTTTCTATTTTTTAAAAGGTTTATTATTTTTATTTATGAATACAAGAACTGGGGTGTAGGCCAGAGGTGCAGGGGGTGAGAGGATTCACCAGAGACAGGGTGGGGAACAGAACAGGCGGAGTGACTGAAATTCACTGCTGAGGGGCGCAGCGGGCAAGACAGGAGAGGTCTGCTGTGGCATGTGTGGGTTAGCTCACTGGCAGGGGATAGAACTCAGGCCACAATGGTGGCAATAGCTTGATTGTGCTGAGACTTAACCCCTACAACACCAGGGAGGCCACTTTTCTCTCTATTTTGTAACTGATTTGTTTGATTTTTTATTGAGTTTAATGAGTTCTATATACTATCTAATTAATTTTGGATATTAACCCCTTGTCAGAGGTATTATTTGCAAATATCTTCTCTCATTTAGTAGAATGTCTTTTCATTTTGGTTATTGACTGTCCTGTTTTCCCTGAATCATTTATTGAAGAAGCTTCCTTTGCTTCATTTTATATCTTGACTTTTTGCTGTAAATTAGTTGTCCACAAATGTGTGGGTCTATTTATGGGTTCTCAGTTTTTTTTCCATTGATATGTTTGTTTTTAATCTCAAAAACATGGTGATTTTATTGCTTTTGCTTTGTAATATAGTTTTAAAACAACCAAATCTGGAAGAACCAGATTAATGTGGATCTGGTTGGTAGGGCTTTACCTGTGTACTTAATGCAGGAATTGACCCAAAATCAGACACACAGAGAAAAATAATAACATGATTTAGTTACATAGGGAGTGTATAAAGAGATGAGAGAGAGAGACAGACAGACAGAAATGATTTATGGCTGAAACATGCTCAGATGCTCTCTGTCCTATCCAGATAGCATCCATCAAGTAGAAACCAAGATCCAAGGTTCAAATCATAGCCATATGTAGGAAGTTGGCAACTTCTCAACCAACACCCGTCCTTGTCATGACTGACTTCCATAGTACCCACAGTTTTAACTGCTGAAGCCTCAGCTCTTCCCCTATTTCCTACCAGCTTCCTACTCAGGACACCAGGGAGTGGAGTCTGGAAAACACCACCTTCTATACTCTAGTGGCTTCTCACTCATGAGCTGAGAGGTTGTTCTGCCCTATGCCTCCTACAGTTTGAAGTCAATGATTTTGACTTTCATTCATTTATTTTGAGGATTGTTTCTGCTAATGTAGTCTTTTATAATTCTAAACAATTTATTTTTACTTTTTGTTCCATTTTGTGATGGATGCCATTGAGATTTAATAGGAATTGCATTCACTCTTCATATTCTTTTCACAAAAACAGCTATTTTAATTATGTTAATTCTTTCTATTCATGATCAAGGAATACTCTTCAATTTCTTTATGTCTATTTCTTTCAACAATGTCTTATAGTTCTCAGTGTATATATAGGTCTTTTACTTCTGTACTTTAAATTTATTCCAGAAAATTTAATTTTAATATGATTATAAGTGGATTATCTGCAAATAGAAGCACGACACATTTTTGAACATTAGTTTTATAGTCTGGAAATTTACTATACTTGCAAATTATTTCTAATAGCTTCTTTTTTAATATTTCATTTTATATAATTCTTACATCATTTTTCATTTTTGCATAATGTATGCATTTTCATTTTGGTTATATTCCCCATACAATTGCACCCCTCCCCTTATTTTAACCCTAATCCTCTCCTCACTCTCCCCCACCCCTGCCCCAGCCGTAGTGTGACTCTAGTTTATAGTTGCTTGTTGATTTTGATTTTCACTTTGTATTAATTAGTCATTTTCCTTGTCCCTTATTTAGGTTTTCTAAATTCCTGCTATGAGTGAGACCATGCAATATTTTTCTTTTTCTTTCTGACTTATTTTGCTTAGTATGATCCCTCTAGCTCCATCCATGTTGCTGCAAACTGCATGTGTCAACAAAAACAAAGAAAATAATCCAGTCAAAAATGGGCAGAAGAGCTAAAAAGAAGCTTCTCCAAAGAGGAAATGCAAATGGCCAACAGGCATATGAAAAAATGTACAACATCACTTGTAATCAGGGAAATACAAATCAAAAGTACAATGAGATACCATCTTATACCAGTGAGAATGGCACATATTAAAAAAACTAGCAACAGCAAATGTTGGCGAGGATGTGGAGAGAAAGCAACTCTCCTGCACTGCTGGTGGGAGTGCAAACTGGTCCAACCACTATGGAGAGGTGTGTGGAGATTCCTCAACCTACTAAAGATAGAGTTACCATATGATTCAGCAATTCCACTCCTGGGTATTTACCCAAAGGACACAGAAACATTAATTCCAAAGGCCACCTGCACCCCTATGTTTATAGCAGCACTATTTACAATAGCTAAGTTTTGGAAACAACCCAAATGCCCAAAAATAGATGACTGGATCAAGAAGATATGGCACATATACACAATGGAATATTACTTAGCAATCTAATAGCTTCTTAATGAGTCTTTAAGCTTTTCTATATATATTATTGTATCACCTACAAAAAGGGATAGTTTACTTCTTCCTTTTAAATTTGGATAACATTTATTTCCTTTTCTTGTCTAATTGCTTGAGGATGTTGAGTTTGAGGATGATATTTATTCTTCTTTGAATGTTAGAATTTACTAATAGAGCCATCTGTTTCTTGTTTGGAGGGAGGTTGTTTTTTAGAAGGTTTTCAATTACTCTTATTCTTCTTTGAATGTTAGAATTTACTAATAGAGCCATCTGTTTCTTGTTTGGAGGGAAATTGTTGTTTTATAGAAGGTTTTCAATTACTCTTTCCATTTCTTTAGTTGAGATTGGTCTTTCCAAATTTACCATGTCATCCTGATTCAGTCTTGGAATGTTGTATGTTCTAAACACTTGTTAATTTCTTAAAAATTGTCCAGTGTAAGCTTTATTGGTGTTCACAATAGTGTTTTTATTTCTGTAGTGTGTTTTGTAGTTTTTCTTCTTTTATTTCTTCTTTTTTTTTTCCTTTTTTCCCTGAGTCTGGCTAATGGATTCTCTAGTTTTCTTATATTATAAAAGAACTAGTTCTTGTTTTATCGATCTTTTAAATTATCCTTTTGATCTCTATTTCATTTATTCTTGCTCTATTTTTTTATTTTTTTTTAAACATATAGAGGCATGTTTTATTTATTTATTTATTTGTTTGTTTGTTTTGTTTATACATGCACTGGGTACAGTCAGAAGCGCGGGAAGGTGAGAGAATTCACCAGAGCCAGAGCAGGGAGCAGAGCAGGCAGAGGGACCGAAGTACACTGCTGAGGGGAGCAGCGGGCGGCAGGAGAGGTCTGCGCGCCATGTGGGACCCTCCTTCGGTGGCCGGGGAGCAGCCGGGGATCGAACCAGCGCTGCAGAGGCTGTGGGCAGCTTTGCAACCCAGCGCTCAACCGCTGCACCACTGGGGAGGCCCTTGCTCTATTTTTTTAATTATTCCCTTCCCTTACTGCTATTGTACCCTATATTTTATTTATTTTTGAACTTATTGATACATTCCAAAATTGTCTGTATGGTGCACAGAATTCTTTTTATTCTTTCCTTTTGTGGGATAATAGAATAGAGATACTATTGCTTGGGAGAGACAGAAAACAAATTTAATAATTTTCTTCATAAATATAAGAATTTAAGGGCCTCCCTGGTGGCACAGCTGTTGAGCACTGGGTTGCGAAGCTGTCCGCAGCCTTTACAGCGCCAGTTCAATCCCCGGCCACAAGGTAAGGGTCCCACATGGAGCGCAGACCTCTTCTGCCGCCCGATGCTCCCCTCAGCAGTGTATTTCGGGTCCTTCTGTCTGTTCTGTTCCCCGCTCTGTCTCTGGTGAATCCTCTCACTCTCCCGCACCTCTGACTGTACCCAATGCTTGTATAAATAAATCTTAAAATATATATATATATAAGGATTTAAAATAAATATATTGTATAGCGTATGAGAAAAACAAAGGGCACTACAATTGTGAAGGTCCTGAGGTGGGAGTATGACTGATATTCAAGATTCAGAATGATGCCTGTGTGACTATGCTAATAGTGAGATAGAGAAAACTATGAGAAATTAGATCAAAATTGCCAGATCCTACAGGCATTGTTTGATTTTTGGGGTCTACGATGAGATGAATGGGAGAATAAAAGCAAGGAAGTTATCTTGCATAATTCATGTTCCTTTTTACTATAGCATGTTAACCCTGATTTCCAGGAACTCATCCAGCTCAAGTGTTCATAGCTCTTAGTAGCTGTCCACACCATGGCAACCAGATTAAGCAAGGCCTCACTGACACACAGACTCCATGGAGCATTCACTTGATTCAGAAAAAAAAGTTAGAGGGCCTCCCTGGTGTTGCAGGGGTTAAAGACAGCACTATCAAGCTATAGTCAGCTACTGCAGCATGTGTTCAATCCCCTGCTACCAGGGAGCTGACCCACAAGGCATAGCAGACCTCTCCTGTCGCTCCCGCTGCTCCCCTCAGCAGTGTATTTCAGTCAATCTGCCTGTTCTGCTCCCCACTCTGCCTCTGGAGAGTCCTTTCACACCCCACACCTCTGGCTTACACCCTAGTTCTTGTATGCATAAATAAATAAATATTTTTTTAAAAAGTAGATACATAGAAGTTGGTGGTATAGGGAAGAGAGATAATATTCCAATCATCACTCTCCAAGAATATAATTCCTGAATCCATACCTGCTGCAGGAGGCCTTATTGCCCCAGCCAGATAAGACACTGGCAAGCAGCAAAGCTAAGGGCCTCACACCGTGGGGCCAAAGCTAAAGAGCCTCACATCGTGGGGCTGAAGATTTAACATCCCTTTATTTTTTGTTCTTGGTCATAAAAAGAGAAAAATTTCCCAAAAAGCACATTAGGCAATAAATTATATGCATCAGTATACTGCAAATAAACAGCATGGAAAATTATCTGTTTAGAAATTAGTTATTAAACAAATTGGGCCACTTGACAATGGGAGACGATTTATTGTATGTATATATCTGACAAGCAAACCAGCACAACTATTATATTAAGTCCTTCTTTTGCTTTTTTAGAAATTCCTTTTTATTTAGAAGTTTCTTAGGAAAGTTTTTAAATGAAGTTAACTGTGCTAAGAAGTTTGTAGGTAGAAAAACTTCTGATAGCTGAGTAGCAGCGGGTCTCCGACTGAAGGCCATATGAATAGAAGAGTCTTTTGATGCTTAGGCTTTAGCTGATAGGGATGTACTGGTGGCTATCCACTGTCTTAGGTAATTGTCTAGCTAAAATAATAAGTTAGTGTTAGGTTTGGTTTTTTTATCTATTAACCTTGAAGGCTACCATCTAGCTGAGACCTGTAGGAGCCAGTAATCTATGGGAATATAATACACTAATTGTTTCTGTTTTACACATGATGATGTATTTTTTGATTACTAATAATGAATAAATAAATACCTGCTGAGTCTCTGGGCAGAAGATACTTGCACCTCATCCAGTGTCAGTGTCTCCTCACTACCTCATCCCCTTCCCCTCAGCCCTTAACGCGTCGCCTAGGCCGTCTCATCTTTTCAGGAACTCCTGACACGACATTTTGCTGGAGGCTGGTCCCTGGCACATACCTATATTTATCTTAGTGCCATTCCATAATGTCTTTTTTGTTCTCATCTTTTCATAACTCAAAAAATAATAATAAAATTAAAATTCACATATTAAAGTGAAGTAACTTCTCTTTCTATCCCAACAGAAAGCACTTATTATAAGTATTTGAAAATTTTATAATGAACTTTGTATAACATATATTTTAATAAATCATCCTTTTTATACAACCAGCAAACTAGCAATTGCAAAACATTAAGCTATGTACAATGAAGTTGTAGTTGAACTCCTCCTGGAGTTATCCATGACTGTTGAATCATATTTGCTTAAACAATGAGTATGAATATAATGAAAACAACTAATATACTTTCACCACTTACTCATTCATAAGTGTTATGCTAAATCCTTTACAGATATGTTTGCCTCAATCCTCTAAGTGATCCAATGTGACAAACATTACATATAATGCAAAGACATAAAGCTGTGTTACAGAATCTTCAGTTCCAGTCGACCTGTTGACACACAGCAAGGCAGATTTCAACACGACTCATTCCAGATTTCAGAGAGCATCATACTGCTTTCAACAGAGAAAGTTGCATAAGAACAGCTATCTGCTCTAGTATGCCAGGATATTGTAGACAAAGAATTACATTTTTAGTTTTAAGGCACAATCTCTCTTCATGTATGCTCTATTTCTCTAATGTGGGGGTAAAATGATTGGTATAATTTCCTTTTATTAGCAGTACCAGCAGTATTATCAGTATTTGTAGGCAAACACTTTCATGGCCAGTGTCAGGTATGATCTCTTGCACTAAAAAGTGATTTCTCTCTAATTTTCCTTTCTCAGGTCAAAATTCTAGGGGTTATTAGAGACCATGCAGGTCTGGGATTCTCTATGCAATGTAACTGAGAGGTGTCCTTGAGCCCATTCATAGGTAATAGTCTTTGAAGCTTCTGTGAATCTCTAAATGTTTTCCACCCTTGAGCATACTGTCCTTTTTTTTTAGCTTTAACGCATTGAGATGCAAAGTTACTTTTAAATTATTCAAATACTTTAAGACAATTGACTCACTATTGCTTCCTTAAAAATCATCATATCTTTATTGAACTATATATTCCCAGTTTTAGCTGCTTTTCAAATTAAGTCATATCCAGTTGTACACTCACTCTCTCTCAATAAGAGTTTCTTCCTTAAGATAGTTTCAGTGGGCCTCCCTGGTGGCACAGCGGTTGAGCGCTGGGTTGCCAAGCTGCCTGCAGCCTCTGCAGCGCCAATTGGATCCCTGGCTGCTCCCCGGCTCCAGAGGAGGGTCCCACATGGGGCGCAGACCTCTCCTGCCGCCCGCTGCTCCCCTCAGCAGTGTCCTTCGGTCCTTCTGCCTGCTCTGCTCTTTGCTCTGGCTCTGGTGAATTCTCTCTCCCTCCTGCGCTTCTGACTGTACCCAGTGCTTGTATAAATAAATAAATAAATCTTAAAAAAAAAAAGATACTTTCAGTATCCACATCCTATTTGAGATGAGGCCCCAGGAACTAAATGATACGCCACACACATCCTTAGCATTACAGTGTGTAATAAACCTGTGTGACCTTCCTTCCTTGAGCCATTAACATCTCTTAATGTAAACTTTGCATCCAGTCACATAAAATGGTGAATTACACTGAGCATAGAGACTACAGAATCATTTAGATTTTTATTTATTTATATATTTTTTTAATTTTGCATGATATCTTACTAGTTAGTCTTTCTTGTTTAATATATGTCACATGACATAGTGGAAAGGATACAGGCTTACAGTTAGCATATTTGGATTGATCACTTGCAGCAACATTCATGAAGTCATTCAATAACAGCACTCATAAATTTATTATTCAACCTCTCAGAGTTTAAATTTAATCATCTTGAGGCACAGCGGTGGAGCGCTGGTTTGCGAAGCTGCCCGCAGCCTCTGCAGCGCTGGTTCAATCCCGGCTTCTCCCTGGCCACCAGACGAGGGTCCCACATGACGCGCAGACCTCTCCTGCTGCCTGCTTCTCCCCTCAGCAGTGTACTTCCTCACTCTCGCTGCTCTGCTCTCCCCTCTGGCTCTGGTCCAGGATGCGGGCTGTAGCCCAGTTCATTGTCTGCAGAAATGGCGCCTTTTGCACCCCGCTCCCGTGTCTGGGCCCCTCGTTTCTGATTACTCAGTGAGGGACATTCACCTCAAGGAGGGCCCCCACAGGTCTCCCTGCAAGCCTAGGTCGCAGGCTCGGGGAACTGGGCAGCCCTGTCCGGAGTATGCTTTTCAAGTGTAACGCTTTTCCCCCACAAGCTTACCAGCTGACCTTGGGCTGTTTGTAGGTCTCCGGGGAGTCTATTTTTCTCCAATGGCGCCTGGAGCCATTTGCTCACCTCTGTGGCAAATCCTGCACGGCTCTCCACAGTTCCAGTTCACGGGGTGCGGTGCTGTAATAGTTCCTTTCCACTCACAATCCCACTTGATGTGTAGTTTGTTCTTGTTGGTTGTTTTATTTAATTTTTTTCTTCCTTTCTGTTGGTCGGAGAGTGCAGACTTTGTGGGTGGGGGAGGGTCACAGGGTTCTGAGCTTTCCTCCCTTCTAGTCCTCTTTTATGGCAACTTTCTTCTTCATGCAGTTCGCCAGAGTCTCCTGTTTATCTTCCGTGTCCCAGTTCTCTCAGAGACCTGCCGCTTTTCCTCCCTACTAACTTTTTTTTTTTTTTAATGGGTGGTCTTACTTGCAGTGTTTCCTCCCTGCCATGTTGATGTCATCTTGCACTTGCAACATTTTAAAGTATATAATTTCTATAATGACAGAAGTGGGAAATAGCATGCCTGGATATTCACATAGTGGTTGGATCAGTTTGCACTCCCACCAGCAGCGCAGGAGAGTTCCTTTCTCTCCACATCCTCGCCAACATTAGTCCTTGCTACTTTTTTTAATATGTGCCATTCTCACTGGTGTGAGATGGTATCTCATTGTAGTTTTGATTTGCATTTCCTAGTTTGCAAGTGATGTTGAACATTTTTTCATATGCCTGTGGTTCATTTGTATTTCCTCTTTGGAGAAGTTTCTTTTTAACTATTCTGCCCATTTTTTGACTGGATTATTATCTTTGTTTTTGTTGAGTCTCATCAGCTCTTTGCAGATTTTTGTGATCAGTCCTTTATCATTAGTGTTCTGTGCAAAAATGTTCTCCCATTCAGTGGGGTTTCTCTTTGTTTTGGTTATTGTCTCTTTTGCTGTGCAGAAGCTCTTTAATTTGATGTAGTCCCAGCTGTTGATCTTTGCCTTCACTATCACTGCTTTGGGTGATGTGTCTTTGAGGTGCATGTCATGTATTGTTTTGCCTATATTTCCCAACAAAGACAGCACAAAAAAAAAAAAAATTACAGGCCAATCTTCCTAATGAACACTGATGAAAAATTCCTCAACAAAATCCTTGCCAACAGAATCCAACAATGCATCCATAAGATAATTCACCACAACCAAGTAGGATTTATTCCAGGGACTCAAGGATGGTTCAACATCCGAAAATCAATCATTGTAATCCAACACATCAACAAAAAGAAACATAAAAACCATATAATAATATCCATAGATGCTGAGAAATCATTCAACAAAGTACAATACCCGTTTATGATAAAGGCCCTTGAAATTCTCGGGATACAAGGAACATACCTCAACATCATAAAGGCCATCTATGACAAGCCCACAGCCAATATCATTCTCAATGGTGAAAAGCTGAAAGCATTCCCATTAAAATCTGGAGCAAGACAAGGATGTCCACTCTCACCACTGCTTTTCAACATAATACTGGAAGTCCTAGCCAGAGCAATAAGACAAGAGAAAGAAATACAAGGAATGCAAATAGGCAAGGAAGGAGTCAAACTATCACTATTTGCAGATGATATGATTATATACATAGAGAACCCCAAAAACTCCACAGAAAAACTAATTAAACTAATCAATCAGGTTAGTAAAGTGGCAGGATACAAAATCAACGCACAAAAATCAGTAGCCTTCCTATACACAAACAGTAAATCTGAAGAAAAAAGAAGAAATCAAGAAAACCATTCCTTTTATTATTGAAAAAAAAAATCAAATACTTGGGAATAAACCTAACAAAAGAAGTAAAGGACCTATACAAAGAAAAGTATAAAACACTGTTAAAAGAAATAGAAGAAGACATAAAGAAATGGAAAGACATCCCTTGCTCATGGATCGGAAGAATTAACATCAAAATGGCCATCCTACCAAAAGCAATCTACAGATTTAATGCTATTCCAATTAAAATTTCAATGTCATTCTTCAAAGAAATAGGAAAAATACTGATGAAATTCATATGGAGCCACCAAAAACCTCAAATAGCCAAAACCCTCTTGAAAAAAAAAAAAAAAAGAGAAGGGAATGGAGGCATCACTCTTCCATATTTCATTCTATACTACAAAGCCATAATAATCAAACTGCATGGTATTGGAACCAGAACAGACACACGGACCAATGGAATCAAATAGAAAACCCAGAAATAAACCCACAGATCTATGGTCAACTAATCTTTGACAAAGGAGGAAAGAATATGCACTGGAGCAAACAAAGTTTGTTCAATAAATGGTGCTGGAAAACTAGGTTGCTACATGCAAAAGAATGAAACTTGACTACTACCTCACACCATGCACAAAAACCAACTCAAAATGGATTAAAGAACTAGACATAAGACCTGAAACCATAAAATACATAGAAGGAAATATATGCAAAACACTTTAAGGATTAGTATTTAAGCTTGTCTTCATCTGAAACTTAGTTTTGTTTCTTTATAGTTCAAATCTTAATGACAACATTCAGTATTTATCTTTATCCTTCTGACTTATTTCACTTAGCTTATCCCTTCCAGTTCCACCCATATTGTTGTAAATGGCGTGAGTTTATCCTTCTTGATTGCTGAGAATATTCCATTGTGTGCGTGTGTGTATATATATATATACATATATATATATATATATATATATAGTACATCTTTATCAATTCATCTGTTTTGGGGGCATTTAAGTTCTTTTTGTAATTTGACTATTGCAAATAGTACTGAAATAAACACGGAAGTATAAGTTTTTTTCAAATAATTGTTTCTGAATTTGTCAGGCAGATAGTGTCTAGGAGTGGATTTGCTGGGTCATATGGCAGATCCACTTTTAATGTTTTGAAACATACTGTTTTCTTTAAGGGCTGGAAGAATTTGCAGTCCCAGTAGCAGTGTAGGAGGTTTCCTTTTTCTCCACAACCTTGCTAGCATATGTTCCACATTGACCATAATTACTTTTTGGTGTGAGATGGTATCTTACTGAGGTCTTGATTTGCATTTCCTTAATAATAAGTGATGATGAACATTTTTTCATGTGCCTGTTTTAAAACTGAATATCTTTGGAGTAGTATCTGTTTAGTTTTTCTGTCTATTATTGGATTGGATTTATAGACTTGTGTGAGCTCTTCATAGATCTTGGGTATCAGTCTCATAAAATTTATGGTGTGCAAATATTCCTATTCAGTAGGGTCTCTTTTCATTTTATTTTATTTTATTTTTTTTTTGTTATGTAGAATCTTTCTAGTTTGATGTAGCTCCAATTGTTTATGTTCTTTTTTTCTTTTTCTTGCTGTTGTAGACAAATCCCTAAGACATCACTGAAGCTTATATATGGAACATGTAATGGAAAAAATATGCTCTTAATCCTAAATATATAACATATTTCAACATAAAATTAATGTTAAAATGATTTTTATGATGAATCTAACATGATTAGCAGTTCATGACTGAGATGAGAGATATCTCAAAAACCAAGGAAATAAATAAAAAAAAGGATTATTTTAAGTTTAACACAACCATTTTTCTAAAACTAATAGTAATATTATAAAGCACAAATTTGTACAAACTTTTAAAATACATTCAGCTATTTATAAATTTACCAGAAGAAAATCTGTTTGTATTATATTGAATTACATGGAATTCCATTGAATTCATGTAATTGAATTCCATTGAATTCCATGTAATTCAATGGAAGTTTTAATTTGTACAGCTAATTGCAGTAAGAAAATGGAAAATTTCATAGTTTGTCCGTCATCCAGTAGGAATTATGGAGGTAGGATTCAGACATACTTGCTACATTTCAAAAGCTTACGTTTCTCATTCTAAATGAAATAAGAAAGATTTCGCTTATTTCATTATATAAAATGATATTGCTCTCTGGTAAGTGCTGGCTTCATGGTTATATGAGTTGTGCATTCATACAGGGAACCCTACTTGATTTAATGTGCTGCTGTTGCCATTTTAAAATTTTAATTGCATTTGAACAACTACCACTGAATTCTTAATTTTCAATGTCCTGTTTCTGAAAAATATCTGAAGAGATCCTTTTATGTTGTCCTGTTTAAAGATATGACAAAACATATACTAATCAACAAGTAAAATTGTTCCTGAACAGTTTTGAGACTGATCCATTTCTTTTTGTCATTAATTTAACAACTTTACCTCTCAGATATAAGTTTTTCCTTTCCAATACAAATGATGCTCATTTTTCCTGAATGTGCTCCCAGTGGTAATCAATACTCCTTCATCTAGTTTGAGCATACTCCTTAGCAAACCATAGGACTTGGAAGAAAAATGACTTCCTCTAGTTTACTGAAGGGATATTTTGACTCAACTCACCTTCTTCAAGTTGTTGTTCAAAATCTTAAATGCATATTTTGCTGAGAATCATCCCTTCCAGCTCCATAAATGTTGCTGCAAATTGCATGAATTTATCTTTTTTGATTGCTGAGTAATATTCCATTATATATATGTATATATGTATATGTGTGTATATATATATATATATATATATATATATATATATATATACACCATATCTTCTTGATCCAGTCAACTATTTTTGGGCATTTGGGTTGTTTCCATAGCTTAGCTATTTTAAATAGTGCTGCTATAAATACAGGGGCGCAGGTGCCCTTTGGAATTAATGTTTCTGTGTCCTTTGGGTAAATACCTAGGAGTAGAATTGCTGGATCATATGGAAGCTCTATCTTCAGTAGGTTGAAAAATCTCCACATAGTTTTCCATAGTGGTTGGATCAGTTTGCAGTGCAGGAGAGTTCCTTTCTCTCCACATCCTCGCCAACATTTGTTGTTACTAGTTTTTTTAATATGTGCCATTCTCAATACTGGATGGTCTCACTCACAGCAGGAATTTAGAAAACCTAAATAAGGGACCAGGAAAAAGACTATTTATAATAAATTAAAAATCAAAAATCAACAAAAACTATAAACCAGAGACAACCTACTATGGGAGGGGGGAGTAGGATCCAAACAAGGGGGGTGGGAATTGTGTGGGGACTATCACCAAGATGAAAATGCATACATTGTGCAAAAATGAAAAATGATGTAAAAATATGTAAAATAAAATAAAAATGCTCAAAAAAACAAAAAACAAAACATTAAATGCATGTGAAGAGGGAAGAAGAGAGGGTATACAGGGGAGAAGAAAGAGAGAGACTAGAATACTATCAATAGACTTTGTCTCATGCCTAGAAAAATGTATTTCTCTCTCCCTGTGTTCTATAGTACTTTATAAAATATCTTTTATTGTCCTTATTCCCTAGTAGGGTTGTTGTTGGTTTAAATATGTTTGTCCCCTAACTGGCTTCTCAAGAAGTGGAATACAGCATTGTTCATTCTGTTATCTTTGGACCTTGAACATTTAGTTAAAATTGTGATGGCATGGTTGGTGAAATGAAATGTCATATTCCCCGTTTATTCACATTTTGTCAACTATATGTCTATATCACAATCATTCATTTATTTTAGATGAGTTTTGTGAAAACACCCAAAACTAAAACTTATGAATCCCCAACATCATTGTATAAGTGCTTCATTACCTAAAAAAAAAAAAAAAATAATGATTCCAATTAGTTTAACTCTGGTTTTTATTTTCCCAGCATGGCTTAGCTAATGTCTTTGCTAAAGCTAAAAAGAAAGTGAGCCACTAATTAAGTAATGTCTTTAAATAAGGCAAAGTGAATTATTAGTAGTATAAATCTTTATCCAATAGCATTTAGAAAGAAAAAGCACTGCTAATTATTTAGCTCACTACAAATGTAGTTATCAGATAGTAACATCAATCATTTATTTTTGCCCTTTTCTTCATTTTATTTTGTTTTCCTAGAATATGGCAGTATGGCACATATTAAAACAGAGCAACATCTCTTGAAAGATGGTGAAGCTGAGGACACAGCCTTTGTAGAAGAGAGAATTTTATTTTCACTTTAAGAAAAAAGCAATATATATATTTATATATTTAATGAATGATAAAATCAAATTTTAATCTCATTTATTAAAAATGTGTGAATGCTAACAAAATTTTGGGAAGCAGTTATAACAATATTAAATTAATTGTTTCAGAGTATAAGATGTGATAGAACAATTACCAACTTAATTTTTAGGTTTGACAGTGGTTTGCTGGAATGAGTTTGTACAAGCTAACAAGTGTCAATTTTAAGTATCTCTTTCCACTTCTATATTCTTTGATGTCACATTGGTAGGTTGAAATCAGTCACGATAGGAATATATTCAGAAGGTAATCATCAGCATAATAAATCAAATTTTTTTTTTCCTTATGGAAAACTAATGATTTAACATCTACCATCATACAACTGAGCCGATTCCATAATTCAATAAGTTTGTCATAAGAAGAGACAGCTAAAGACTAAAACCCCATTTGATAAGTATAGATGTAAAGATCTTTAATAGAATATCAACTAATATAATTTAGCAAAAACAAACAAGCAAAGCATGATCAAAATGGATATAGAAATATGAGTGATATTTTAAGAATGCAAGGTTAGTTAGTAGTACAAAGTCAATCATTATATTTTATTATCTATAATAATGAGAAAATTCCTATGGCTTACCTTATCACTAGATCCATAAAAATAATTTCAATTACATTGTTAAAAATCTCAGTAATTTGGCAACAGAATTAAACTTCCTCAAAACCCTAGCACTATCAAAACCCTAGTGCTAAAATCTTATATATAGGTAAACTATAAAAAATTTTCTCCTTCAAGAAATTTGGGAACACAACAAATATGGCTATGCAATACTTTTATTCACCATTATAGTAGAAGTCCTAGTATCCAATATAACATTACTTAATTCAATAACGCAAAAAAAGGAACAGAAATCCTTAAAGCTTGAAAAGTGTATATTTATTTTTATTTGCAAATGACAACTTCATTTGTAAATGCAAAAATAAAAATACACCAGACTACAAATGAACTGCTCCAGAGTGAATTTAGCAAGGTCGTAGTATGCAAGGCAACACACACAACATCAATTGTAGTTCCATATATCAGAAACGAAAATTAGAAAGTATAATGTAAAGGTGGATTGTGCAATAGCATCAAAACATCAAATATCTAGTAAAAAATGGTAAGCAGTATATGTAGTGCAAGACTACTACTCTGCTAAATGCCAAACTTGGATAACAGAAATTAAAAAGGCCTACATGAAGACTATACCAAATTATCAGATTGGATGTTTTACTTTTGTTTAAATATCTGTTCTCCACAAACTGATTTATGGAATCACTGAACTTACAAACAAAAATCCCAGCAAGTTTGTGTGTGTGTGTGTGTGTGTGTGTGTGTGTGTATCTGTAAAGTGGGTGGGAGGGGGTAGCCAAAAAATGTCTAAGTCTTTTAGCAGTGCTTGAATTTTTAGACTATTCACATGACATTCCTTGCTAAATAAGTTAATAATAAGTTAATTTAAAAAAATCTCCACATGCCTCCGATTTTCTTGCAATGTAAAAAGCTGCATCATCCAGAAGAGAGTCTAAGATAGAAACTTGAATGTAGTCTACATTTAAGGAATAGACACAGTAGGAGGTCTAATTAATAGACTGAGAATGAATAGACAGAAATGAGGATAAACACCAGAGAATGGACTGTGTGGAAACCAACAAAAGAGTTCAGGAAGGAATTATCAACTATACCAAATGCTTGACACAAAGCAAGTAAGATAAGGTGTTAAAAGGTCCCTTAGGTGAAAATGAGGAAATGGTGGGTCTACAAGAGAAATTGTAGACAACAGGGTGGTAAATAGGAGATAAGGAAATGGAAAAGAAAGCAGAGAAAATTCAAGCTTAGATATGAAAAAATAAAAACAATAACACAAATGTTAAAGGCAGGGGCAGATATGCCATTGAGGTAAAAATCTGAGAATCCTGAGCATGTTTACAATTGATAAAAATGTTCTTGGAAGTGGTTTACAAAATGACTGCACATGAGAACCACCTGGAGAGCTTCTGAAGATTCAATGCCTCTGTGTATGTGGGGGCATAGGACAGGTGGGAATTTTTTTATTTTTTTAAAGATTTATTTATTTATGCATACAAGAGCTGTGGTGTGGGCCAGAAATATGGGGGAGGGGGGTGAGAGGATTCACCAGAGACAGAGTGGGGAGCAGAACAGGTGTATCTACCGAAATACACTGCTGAGGGGAGCAGCAGGTGAGACTGGAGAGGTCTGCTGTGCCATGTGGGTCCCTTCCCTGGCTGGGGCTAGAACTAGTGCTGCAGTGGCTGTTGATAGCTTCTTAGTGCTGAGACTTAACCCCTTGCACCACCAGGGAGGCCCTTACCTTGACATATTGTTAAAATAGATTGCTTGGACCCACCCCCAGAATTTAAGATATAGTAGGTCTCCTTAGAGAGGTCCCATAGTTTTTGTCTTTTTAAGAAGCCACAGCATTATGTTAATGTTGCTGACTTAAATATCACAATGAGTAATGCCCTATTCTAGAAGGTGAGATTGAAAAAAGATTACTGATTGGGGAAAGAGGAAAGTAATCAGTAACCTATTATTTCATTTTTTGATGGGAGGAAAGGCAGGTGCCTCTTTGTAGTACCAGCAAGGCACTGAGGAGGTTCTCTATGGATCTGAGCAGAGGGGTAAAAGAGAGTCCTGGAGCCCTCAGTGGCTTTTTCTGGCCTTTAATGACCTTTCTACAATTTGTAGTCAGATAACCAGATGCAGGGCAGGCAGGGAGGCTGGGGTGGGGGGATGGTG
Organism: Talpa occidentalis; assembly: GCF_014898055.3. Taxonomy (NCBI): domain Eukaryota; kingdom Metazoa; phylum Chordata; class Mammalia; order Eulipotyphla; family Talpidae; genus Talpa; species Talpa occidentalis. Next base: position 91,361,047 of record NW_023604295.1, on the reverse strand, counting down.
GTGGTGGTGCTGGGAGGCCCTTTAGTCTTTACTTTCTCTGGGCTCTCTGGCTTTTTCTCGAGGTCTCTCTGCTGGTCTCTACTGCACTCTGCTGCACCATCCTCTGTGATGCTGCCTTTATAGGCTCTGTCTGAGCACAGGGGCATCCACTTATGCATGCCCACCCTACAATCCAAGTGCTGCAATCTGGCATGCGTGTAAGAACATAGTATCCATCATTGATGCTACTGGCAGGAGGGTAGAAAATACCTGGTAACTTCCCTTTACCCTACTGTAAGGGTAGGAATGGACACGGTGCGGGTTTTCTGATCCAGCAGACCGGGTAAAGGAGGAGTCAGAGTCCTCAGTGGCTTTTTACAGGCTTTTATTGGGGTTTAGCCAGTACACAGGGGTTTTGGGGGTACTGGGGAGCAGGGAGGCTGGCAGGCCTCCCAGCCCCCAGCAGGTCTTCACTCTATCTGGGCTTTCCGGCATTCTCTGCTTCTCTCTCGGCTTCTGCTGCTTCTTTCTTGGCTTCTCTTTCGGCTTCTGCTTTGGCTTCTCCTGGTGTCCCCGTGACACTGCCCTTAAAAGCACAGTCTTAGCGCAGGTTTACCCACTTCAGGTGCCCGCCATCAGGCATGCATTCAGGATCACAGGGTTCCCTCATCTATCCTGATGGTGGGAGGGCAGAAAAGCCTGACATTTTTCTTTACCCTACAGTCCACACCCTCAGGGTTTTCTGCCATACAATCTACATATTTACAATTTTCTTATCAAACAAACAATGCAGCCATGGCCCACAAAAGCAAATACATCACAATATAACAAAATACAACATAACACAAATAAGTCCAGGCAGGGCCCCAACCTAGTGCAAAAGACAATTATTGGTACCAGCAGATGAGCCACCAAATCTGCTGCCGAAGGCACTGCTCATACGAGGGAGGGGAACCACTCACGGCATCTACTGTAACACACCAGGAGCCGTCAGGCTTCCTGGCCATCTCTGGCTGTAGTCTTGGATACAAGCCACACACAGCATCCACCCCCAGGATGCACTAGCTCTGGGATTGGGGATTCTATTCTGTTGGGGGTAATCCTAACCCTCAGGGTTTCTGTCTGCAGTCGCTCCAACACTTGGCCTTCATAGCCACCAATGCGACTCGCAGACCCCTGCACTCAAGCCAACCCACTGCACAAGCACATGGGTCAGGGATCCTTGGATCCAAACTCTACATTTGGCTTGGGCTCCACCCCAAGCCACATTCTCCACCTGTCCCCCAAGGACGGGTTCCTCAGCTCCCCACCCTCACTCAACAACGAGCAGGGCATCACCCACAGGTGATTTTACGAGACTCACAGGGCTTCAGCATACTCAGGCTGCTTAACAGCCACTCAGGGCTTCTCACCTTAGCATCAGCACCAGCTTTTGCCTTCTCAGTTGGCTTTTCTCCTCTGCTTGGCTGCTGGGCATACACAGGCTGCTTTTGGCCACCAAGGCCTACTGGCCACCCACAGATTCCCATTTCCTGGGGTTTACAAACGAAACTGTTCCACCCCCAGGGTCCCAAAACGTATCAACCTGCAAGGTCCTCCGCCTTCTGGCGGGATTGTCAATCCAAGTTCATCAGTCCAAGTCCATTAGCCTCTCCCTGCATCAGCACTGGTGAGCTCCGAACCGTGGTCCTCTCTTCCGACAATACTTGCTGCCTCAGGGGTCGTTGGCTGGTCCTCTTGGGCATCTCCTCCTCCAGCTGAGGTCTCGTCTCACAGCTCCTGGACGGACGGTGTCCACCTTCTGTGCCACCATGACACCTCCAGTGTCATCACAGGCACACACAGGCTGTTACTCCTTAGTCCCTCCAGGTCTTCAGAGGGCTCCAATACCCGTCTGCATGGATCATCTTGCCGACTTACGCCAATTGTAAAGGCCAGGAATGGGCACAGGGCAGGTTTTCTAGGATCCCATGCAGACCAGGTAAAGGAGGAGTCAGAGTCCTCAGTGGCTTTTTGCAGGCTTTTATTGGGGTTTAGCCAGTACACAGCAGGCAGGGGTAGTGGGGGACAGGGAGGCTGGCAGAACTCCCAGCCCCCAGCAGGTCTTCAACCCTATCTGGGCTCTCCGGCGTTCTCTGCTTCTCTCTCGGCTTCTGCTGCTTCTTTCTTGGCTTCTCTTTCGGCTTCTGCTTCGGCTTCTATTGGCGTCCCTTTGACGCCGCCCTTAAAAGCAGACTTAGCGCAGGTTTACCCACTTCAGGTGCCCGCCATCAGGCATGCATTCAGGATCACAGGGTTCCCTCATCTATCCTGATGGCGGGAGGGCAGAAAAGCCTGACATCTTTCCTTACCCTACACCTACACTCTTCCTTTCTGGAAAGAGGGAAAAAAGTGTGAATGTGAATTCAAATAAACTTTCTGGTGGATTGGCAGGAAGTTAAGGAAGGTCTGTTTTTGTCACTTCAAGAATTTAGGCTGGAACTGGTAATCTAGAATGGTCATATATGTCTGACAATTACTAATGTGATAGCAAAATTAAATTCCAGAGACTTATATTGAGTTTACAGTTATGTATGTAACCAGGACATATTAGACTGAAAAATGTATATAGTTGTAACCATATTGATTGTAACCTTTTTTCTCACAACCATCCAAGAAAGCAATACTGCACTGTGTTCACATTATCTGCTCAATAGCAGAGATGATTCAAAGTTCTATTAGAAGTTCCTGTAAGCTGATAAGTTTATTATTTCATTAAATTAATGATGTATTCTGTAGAATTATCTGAAGATCTCCAACCATGATGTTTGAAAATGGGGTGGTTTGGATCATTCCAATGAACTTCCAAAATATTTAATAAACCTCTATGATTCACTCAATTTGGTCCCTTCAGCAGCTCATGGTATTCTAGGTGAAATGTTTCCATTCATTCTACTGCTAAATTTTTCAACAGGTATTCCTCATTGGTAACAGCAGTAGTTTCACCTGGGAACTAGTAAGAAATACAAACTATCAGGCCATATATGAGACTTACTGGATCAGACATTCTGGATGATTTACAGCAATCTGTGCCTTAATATTCCCTCCAGGTGACTGTGATGCATGCTAAAGTTTGAGCACCATTATTTTCATGAATAGTCAGAAATTAATAACCAGGATCACTGACGTTTTCCCCAAATGTCAGTACCCTCCTAAATTATTGTGGTGTATGACTTGGAAAATATATTCCAACATTTAGAGAAACAAATGGGTAATATAATTTTATGCAGAGTAACATCTTATTTTGAAAATTTAAAGTTCCAGTAAGAACACTCTAAAACTCTATTGAATTGGTTCTGTAATGCAATTGAAAATCTCATTTGTTCATATATTCACAGGCTGATAATTTTGGAAGCATATGAAAGCTGCACATCTTTATATATTCAACAACAGAAAAAAATGAGGCACCCAAAGTTAATACTGCCTGTAGGGTAAAGAAAATATCAGGCTTTTCTGCCCTTCCGCCATCAGGATAGATGATGGATACTTGTCCTGAATTCATGCCTGATGGCGGGCACCTGGAATAGGGTGTGGGCATAGGTAGATGGGATTCAGCTGAGCTAAGACTGTGCTTTTTAAGGGCGGCATCACAGGGACGCCAGCAGCAGCAGCAACAGCAGCAGCAGCAGCAGCAGCAGCAGCAGCAGCAGCAGCAGCAGCTGAAGCGGAAAGAGAAGCCGAGAAGGTCAGAGAACCCAGAGGGTGAGGATTTGCTGGGGGCTGGGAGGACTGCCAGCCTCCCGACCCCCCAGCACCCCTGCCTGCCACGTACCCCTGAACCCCAATAAAAACCTGCAAAACCACTGAGGACTCTGACTCCTCCTTTACCCGGTCTGCATGGGATCAGAAAACCTGCACTGTGTCCAGTCGTGCCCTTACACTGCCTCTTAGCGATGTCACACTTAGAAAATAAAACATAAAACAGTATCAACAAAACTTACTCCACTTCATATAACAAAGATATCTTCAATAACTGATAGAAATAAAATACTTTTTAGAATATTAATAACAACTTAACCAAATTCACACTACCTTAAAGGCCCCTTGCCAGGTAGTAGTGAGACCGTGCTACTGTCTAAGTGACTCCTCATAATGTCACCATGTCACACCAGAGAGTATTCTCTATTAAATAGTACTTTAGTGATTTGAAAAGTCAATTTTTCCCTGTTAGTCCCCCAGCTACATGCTGTTCTCTGCTTCTTATGCTCTTGCTCCCACTTCTCCATCTCCATTGTCTACCAAATCATCCTCAGAAACCTTACCTATTTGTGGGAATGTCAGTGTTCATACCAAGAATATGTCAAAACTTCCAGTCCCCAGCCATAACATCACTTAAGGGGATAAAGCTAAATTTTGTCCTTTAAACAATTTGACTGCTGTTAAAATGCCTACGTGTTTTGTGCTTAGCTTCTGTAAGCTTGATTAAAACAGAAGCAGAGGTTATTCAATTATAACATCCTGTTAACAATTTCTTTTTTTTTTAAGATTGATTTATTTATTTATACAAGAACCGGGATACAGGCCAGATGTGCAGGAGAGTGAGAATATTCACCAGAGACAGAGCGGGGAGCAGAACAGGCAGGTTGACGGAAATACAATTGCACTCAACCACCTGCGCCAGACTGCCTGTTAACAATTTCAAACAAAACTCTTAAAAAAAATTTATATCTCTATAAGTGGAGGAAAACAAACAAGATACCTGTGTGTGAACAAGTTTTAGCTTTCTTCTTACAGTAATACAGTGTATGTGAGCATCAGAACCATCAATAGTAAAATAAATATGACTATTTTTAAATTTATTTTATTTTTTAAAGATTTATTTATTCATGCATACAAAAACCAGGGTACAGGCCAGATGCATGGGAGGTTGAGCAGATTTACCAGAGACAGAGCAGGGAACAGAACAGGCAGACTGACTGAAATACACTGCTGAGGGAAGCAGCGGATGAGACAGGAGAGTCCTGCCGCGCCATGTGGGACCCTCGATGGCCGTCTGGGATGGAACCAGCACTGCAGAGGCTGCAGATAGCTTCACAGCACTGCGGTCAACCACCTGCGCCACCAGGGGAGGCCCTGACTATTTTTTTTTAAAGATTTATTTATTTATTTATACAAGCACTGGGTACAGTCAGAAGCATGGAAAGGTGAGAAGATTCACCAGAGCCAGAGCAGGGAACAGAACAGGCAGATCAATGAAATACACTGCTGAGGGGAGCAGTGGGTGAGACAGGAGAGTTCTGTCGCGCCATGTGGGACCCTCGCTGGTGGCCGGGGATCAAACTGGCACTGCAGAGGCTGCGGGCAGCTTCGCAGCCCAGCGCTCAACTGCTGCGCCACCAGAGGAGGCCCAGGCCCTGACTATTTTTTAAATATTTATTTATTCATACAAGAACTGGGGTACAGGACAGAAGCAAGGGAGGGCAAGAGACCTCACCAGAGACAGTGGGGAGCAGAACAGGAAGACAGACCAAAGACTGTCCGGAGCCGCCTGGAGCATGCGCCGTGTTGCGCAACACACGTGCCATTAATTAGTTTTCGCTTTACCGTTTTGCCTGCTGAGAAACCACAGGTGTTTCCTATTAATCAAATGAGACTGGGAGGTACAATGGGAGGAGCTACCAGGATATAAGAAGAGAACCACGAGAAGGTCGAGAGGTCATTGCGAGAGGTTATTGCGAGAGAGGTTATTGTGAGAGAGGTTATTGCGAGAGGAGCAGAGAGAAGGTCAGGGAAGGTAGAAAGACAGGGAAAAGTAAAAGAAAGGAAAAGGAAAAATAAAGAAGTAAACGCTAGCGTCAAGTTGTCTCAAGCCCCTCATTTCAATCCTCAGCCCTTCTCTTTTCGTGCCTATGAATCCCGCGGGTCGGGACAAAAGACACTGTGGATGAGGCAGGAGAGATCTGCCCGGCCATGTGGGCATCTCCCTGGCCGGCCGGGAATCGAACCAGAGCTGCAGAGGCTGCGGACAGCTTTGCAGTGTGGTGCTCTATACGTTAGTTACAATAGTTAAGACATGGCACCAACCTAAATGTACACCAAAGGATGACTGAGTAAAGAACATGTGTATGTACTTACTGGAATAGAAGTAAACTGTTTGAGATGAAATCTTGATTTTTTGCAACAACATGGATGGGACTAAAAGCTAAGTGAAATAACTCAGAAAGTGAAAGATAACTACAAATCGTTTTACTCATGTGAAGTAAATATAAAAGAAACGAACTAACAAAAAAACAAAAATAACTCTTGGACTGAGAAAAATGGTGGTTACCAGAAGGGAAGGGAAATTGGGCTGGGGATATGGGGAGAAGAGTTACATTTGATGGAGTGAATGACAAGTGCTAGAAAAATAATGGCATTTGTGGTGAAATATATACATATACACCTTGTGATGAAGGCTATATTCCCCAAACTTATATGGTATTATAAACTAATGGTAAATAAATAAACCTCATTTAAGATATAGCATTAATTGCACTAATATATACTAAGCATTTAGTATGTACCACTGCACTGTGCTAAAAAATAATCTAATTTTATGTCCCAAACAATACTTTCAATAGATAGTATTTTCATATAGAAAGGTTAGAGGGTCTGTGTTCCTTGACCCAACTGTGTCAAACCCTGACTCAGTCAGACTTGGATAGAGAGTCAAAAGTGAATGTGTTTGTAGACAAATAATTTTGATGGAAATTCACATGTGACACACAATTTTTTTTTTTTTTTAAGATTTATTTATTTATTTATACAAGCACTGGGTACAGTCAGAAGCGCGGGAGGGTGAGAGAATTCACCAGAGCCAGAGCGGGGAACAGAGCAGGCAGAAGGACCGAAGTACACTGCTGAGGGGAGCAGTGGGCGGCAGGAGAGGTCTGCGCACCATGTGGGACCCTCCTCCGGTGGCCGGGGAGCAACCGGGGATTGAACCAGCACTGCAGAGGCTGCGGGCAGCTTCGCAACCCAGCGCTCAACCGCTGTGCCACCGGGGAGGCCCTGTTCATTGGATCTTATCTCACATTAGAACCAGCCATATCTAAGACTCATCATAAACTGTCAGACCATTATACAGTGAGATAGAATTAAAAAAATAAAAACACATATTAAAAGTTATTTTATATCTAACAGTCAATTTGGGCTGCTATAACATAATATCATACGTTGAATGGATTATAAACAACAGAAATTTATTTCTCAGTTTTGAAAGCTGGGAAGTCCAAGATCAGGGGGCCAGCAGATTTGGTGTTTGTTGAGGCTTCACTTCCTGATTCATAGATAGCTATCTTCTCATCGAACTTCACATGGTGAAAAGACAAGCGAGCTCTCAGATGTCTCTATTTTAAGGGCACTAATCTCATTCATGAGGGCTCTGTGACCTCAACACCTCCCAAAGTTCCTCCCATAAAATACTTAGGGAATAGGTTTCCATATATGAATTGGGGTTGGGGTGGTAGATACAAACATTCAGTCTATAGCAAACACAAATCAAAATATCTTCTATTTTTAAAAAAAGTGTACTATGAAACCATATCCACTCTATTTTATAGCTCCTAGTGTCAAGGGATGCGATTTCTTTCAACATCCTTTAGTGTGGGTTTAGCCATGCAACTTGACTTGGTCTATGGGAGAAACTTGAAGGAAGCAGAGGCTTGAAAACTGCTGGTGTATAAAGATATGCTCATGGAAGCCAGTCATCATGTGATGAAGTGGGCTGGCTTTGAGTAAGTGGAAAAAGAGAATCTTGTCCTGAAAAGAAGAGTAATATGGCTATTTCTAATAGAGTGGAGTAAATCTGATATATAGAAAGCCGTGCAGTTTAAAAGGGATTTTATCAGCACAGAATAAAAGAGACAAAGATAGTCTAAAATGGACTGAGACAGTTAAAATGGAGACTTCTCTCTTCAAGTTTTTGTATTCAGTAAGAGTGCTGAAAAAACTGCTCAGCTGAAAACATGGTCATTCCATCTAAAGAAAGAAAAGTATCCTATAAGGCATAGCCAAAATCCCAGAGGGTAGAGATATAGAGAACAATGGACTGGAGAGTCACTATTCTAGAATATTCTCTGCCCCAGAGTCAGGGGAACTGGCAACATGTGCTCCTCTCAGTTCTAAAGCTGCTATTGACTTGTGACCACTTTGAGAATTCCAATGTTCACTATGGTTATTTTGAGCTTGGCTCACTATTGAATTTGGGGTGTGTCTTTTCAGTTTTGCACTCTCTGAATGAAGTTCAAAACTGCTTCCAGATATCTTCGCTTGCATTAAAAAAGATGCAAACTCTTTGACATGGACTTGACTTGTGTTAGACCCATAACTGGAAGAGACTTCTGGGAGTCCTGAGAGAGATGGACATATTTTACATGGGGAGTATGAATTGATTTTGACAGGAGGATGATGGACATAAAATAAAAAAAAAAATAGAACACAGTATTTTGTCACCAACTCCCATAATAAAGAATTTAGACTATTTTTTCTTTACTCTTCAAATATGGACCTGAATATTGACTTGCTTTGGCCACTGGGACATTGGTATAATATAATAGAAGCAGAGGCTTGAAGTGAGCATGAACATTTGAACTTGTGCTTTCTGATTTGTTACAGAGTTATCATGCATAAAAACTTGAGCAGGGCCTCCCTGGTAGTGCAGGGGTTAAAGACAGTGCTATCAAGCTATCACCAGCCATTGCAGCCCAAGTTGGATCCCTGGCCAGACAGGGAGCAAACCACATGGTACAGCAGACCTCTCCAACCTTCCCCGCTGCTCCCCTTAGCAGGGTATTTCAGTAGATCTGCCTGTTCTGTTCCCCATTCTCTCTGGTGAATCCTCTCACCCCCCATATCTCTGGTTTACACCCCAGTTCTTGTATGCACAAATAAATAAATTTTTAAAAAAGCTTGGAAAAAACTCCTAGATGATGGATGATATGTGGTCTGTTGCCCCCTAAATCACAAATAAAAGTCAGAAATATGAATGTGACATCTGGGTAGATATAGTCCCAGCCAATCTGTTAACTGACTGCATGCATGAATGAGTTAATTGCTTCATCTGGAGAACTACACAGAAGAATTCTGAGCTAAGTAAAATGATCACTTTAAGTTCCTAAATTTTGTTTTATTATACAGAATAATTTTAGTAAAGTATACACACAAATATTTTTCTAGACACTTTTATCAAGCTATTGATAGAACATTTGTCTACAAAACTGTTTGATTCTGGGAATACAGCTCACACCCCAATGTGTGTATGTGTGTGCATGTTTCACTCAACTAAACAACAAAGTCAAGTGCCACCACACTATCAAATTTATGCAAGCTACCCAACAAAGCACTCCCTTTGCCCTACTGCAAATAATTTTTGTGAAATAAAAATTTATTTAGATATTCTCAGTGAAAGCTGTTGAATTTTTGCTGAGGATTGGCAAAACAGAATGCCAATATAATCTGTGACATACTCTTTTAGGCTGATTCTCAAGGCCATAGTTCAAAATACATGTAGTCCTGGAATGAAAAAAAAAATATATTAAATTGGTTTAATAGTAAGAATCGGTCTTGGCCTTAGACATAAGAATGAGTTTTGAGTCCTATATTATAATAATATGATGATAAAATATTAAGATAACTCTCAAGACCAGACCTATCAGGAACCAAGTTCTAAAGGCATAAGAATGACTGACTACTCTTATGCACATCAAAATAATACATTTGAATATAAAGATCCTTAAAGAACAGCAAGTAATTCCACCTCATTTCATTTCTCCTTCTACTTTTTTCATTCATACAAAAGGAAAAAGTTGTATTTTCAGTTTCCCCCAGATGTACTATTAATAATTTGGTTCAAATTTTTTCCACACACACACAATTAGTAATATGCTTTTTTCCTGCTTTTATTCACTATATATCCATTTGTATGATATATAAGAATATGATGTATTCATATCATTAAAGTTCTCTGAAACATTTGAGTTTTTCACATCATATTTTTTTTTCATTTTTGTTTATACATTTTTATATTGTTGTTCATTTTTGTACAATATTTGATTTCTCCTCTCTGGTGTTGTCCTCATAAAATTCCCACCACCAAGACACCCATGCACCATCACCATAGTCCCTTATGCTCTGCCCTCCCATTTTGATCCTGCTCCCTCCCCCTACCCTGATGAATGTGTCCAATTTATAGTTGTCTTTTTTTATTGTCCTGATTCCTTGTGTGGCTTCCCTATATTCCCCCCAAGGGAAATCATCCAATACTTTCCTACTGACTTATTTCCTTGAGAATAATCACTTTCAGCTCCATACAAGTTGCTGTGAATGGCATGTTTTTCTTTATTGATTGCTGAGCAGTATTCCATACTATTCTACATTGTATTTTAGAGATACCTCATAATGTAGGAGATGTTCAATGAATATATATTTGTAAAGTAAATTGAATGTTAAATAAAACTTATAATTTAAATTTTAGGCTGTTTTATTTTTTCCTGTTTATTAAAACTTGCTAACTAAAACATATATTGTAGTATACTAGAATATACATATTTGTCTACACAGCTCTTAACTTATTTGAGTAAGTAATGCATATTAAAAGAATATGAACAATAACACTTTTGATAAATATATCCAATTGTTTCCCAATAGTTTTCCTGTAGATCACTGCTGCTTGATTCATGATACACTCATCAGCATTGAGAGTTTGTCATTAGAAAGTGAAGACTTATTCTATGATAAACAAAAAGGAATATTTGCTGCTTTTTTCTCTTTTTTGCTTTATGATTTTAAAAGTATTTTCATGTTATTACTGCTTATTTGTATTCCCTCTTTAAGAGTTTTCCTAGAGAACTTTGTTTTCTCATTAAAATAAAATTTTTATTAACATATTATAATTAGTCAAAGTAACATATGTTTTCTTTATTGCTTGCTTTTGAATATTTAATAATGTATCTGTTTTAAGGGTAGAAGTTTAAGATATTCTAATTTAGCAGTGTTACTTTGTGATTTACTTGCTTTGAGAGTTCTTTTCCATCTACATGATCAGGTGTGAGAGCTCTTTATATTTGATCAATAATTCAGCATCTTCTTACTTTGGGTTCTGATTTTTAACTAACTTTTTATGGGTGGTCAGTTAACTCATTACCTTTTTTGCATTGCTTCTTCTTTTTATTTATTTATGCATAAAAGAGCTGGGGTGCAGGCCAGACGTGTGGAGGGTAAGAGGATTCACCAGAGACAGAGTGGGGAGCAGAACAGGAGGACTGACTGAAATACACTGTTGAGGGTGAGATAAGAGAGGTCTGCTTGCACCATGTGGGTCAACTCCCTGGCAGAGAATCAAAATCATGTTGCAGTGCCTTCAGATAGCTTGATGGTGCTGAGACTTACCCTTGAGCCTCCAGGGAGGCCCCCCTTTTTCATCTTTTTGTCATTAAATATTTATGGTCAGACATTTTTCTTAAATACATTTAGTTTCATCCCAAGAGTTTTAATATGCAGTATTTTATTATTACATGATTTGAGGTATTTCAAAATTTTCATTATGCATTACATTTTTATCCTGAAGTGTCTTGCAAGTTTTCTTATGTACAAACTATTTAGAAATATTAATCTTTACCAACTTCTAGTGTTAGTTGCTCAGACATCATGGTCCTAATAGTAACAATTCCTTGAAACTTGTTGAGACTTGCTTCTACTCCCACTATTTGAGTAAATTTTGTGAAAGTGCGTTTGAGAATAATGTACATTGTCTACTTTTTTGGTACATACACACACCCATTAAATCAAGCTTATTAATACTGTTCAAATGTCTAATAACTTTGATAAGGTAAAGTTATTTGTGAAGTAAAAATTGAAAGTATGTGTAAATTTCCTGCTTACATGTTAACTTATTATTTTCTAGCTAACATTTTCTTTTTCTTTTGAGGTGGATAATAAGTGTTTACAACTTAGAATTATTATACCTTCTTTTGAATAGAGCTTTTATTTTCATGTAATTTTATCTATCTCTGTCCCCAATAAAATTTTGTCTTAAAGTCTGATTTTCTACCTTGATATTAATTTAACTTTACTAGCTTGCTGGTGGTTAGTATTTTTCCAGAATACTTTTATTCATATTTCCTGTCTTTCAAATTTTTGGTCTTTATTTTCAGTGTGTTTCCTATCAAGAGCCTATAGGAACTTTAGAAATCCATTTTCAAAATGTCTTTAATCTTTTATTTTTTGTTCCTTAAGGTAATATTGGTTAAAATATTGTGAGTCATAAATATAGGATGCTACCACTTCAGATGTTTGTTATCAAAAGCATCCACCACCAAGCCACCATAGAGCTCTACCATGTCTGCTGTGCTCCCTTCTACGTTTGCTCTTCTCCCTCCCTGCTCTTCTCCCGCCCTCCTCATCCAAAGGTGGTCTCAGACTTGCAATCAGACTTCTAGGGTTTGTTTTTGATTTGGTGGTGTCTAATCCTTTCTTTTGTTTTTCTATATTCCACATGTAACAGACACCATGCTTATTTTATGGTTAATGTGCTTCATAAGATCAGTACTAGTCCTGATGGGTAGGGGAAACATAGTGCAGCCCAGCACATGGCCCTTGCTTCTTTCACTGATACCTGGCCCATCAGGAGCACTCAGCTCCTCCACAAATATTTCTCCACTAGTGTGCTCCTCCATACTGTTCAACTCTCCCTTCCCCAGATTATCAGCTATATAGCAAAGTTGTGGTTTGTAATTAAGCCTTCTGCCCCACACCAAAAACTCCAGGGATTTCTCTTCCTCAATCTCTTGCTTAATTAAGTGTGAATCTCCTCAGTGTCTCCTCTGGTGATGTTCATGCTGATCTCTAATGTCTAGGAGGTGTCCCAGTTTCATCTCAAGTCACAGGATTTTCTAGGTGTAGTGTTGGTGTGGGTTAAATTTGATAATATTCTCCCATTAGCAAAGCAAGGGACACCTGTGATGCCATCTTTGACTTTCATCCTTAACAATTTCTTTCTTTTACTTTGAAGTTGTGCCCATTTACATTTACTGTAGTTATTGCAAGAAAGAAAAACTGTAAAGAATATATTTAATTGACATGACTTCTTAATTAAGTTGAATAGGTAGATAATTTCTAACATTTTAATTCTGAATTTGTGCTATTTTCTCTATGCTTTTTTTGTTCCATTCTAATTCATTTTTTCCCAATGGATTTTTTTTCTTTTCATTTGCTTGCATGTGTTTAAATCCCACTTTTTTTTCTGTTAGCTTGAAATTCATGTAGTTTTTAAAAATTTTTTCAGTGGTTATGAAATTTTTATATGCACATTTTTCTTCTAAGCAATACAAATAATTTAGAACATTTAAATTTTAATCACTTTCATATTTTCATTAGCCAATATTTTAGTTTTGTTTATTTTTAACATCACACATCAGACATTTATATTGCATTTTTCAAAGATATTTATATTCACAAATATGTTTAGCATTTTATTTACTCATGAATATTATTGAGCCTTAGATGATTTCTCCGAGATCATATTCTTTCTTCCTGAAAATATATCCTTTAGAAATAATCTGCATATTGCAAAGTTCTGGGGTTTTTAATATGCAAATTTAATTCACTCTCATTTTTGACATACAGTCTTGAAGAGAGCAGAATTTCAGAATTAAGATTTTTTTTAATAAAATAAGTACTTTGAATTTATTATTCTATTGTCTTCTGGCTTCCATCATTTCTATTGAGAAGTCAGGTGTCATTCTAATTGCTTGTGGGTAATCAGCCTTTTCTTTATTGTTACTTATTTTCTTTGATGTTCTGCTGCTTCACTATGCTTTATATAGATGCTGTTTATTATAATACTTGAGATATATTGTCCTTTCTTTATCACTGAATTTATGTTTTCTGGTTCCAGAAATTTTTCAGCATTTATTTATTCTCTATTGTATGCTATCTGGAACTATGGATTTCCATCTCTCTCTCTACATTGCCTTATGAACAATATGGTACAGCAATTCCACTCTTAGGTATATACCTAATGAATGCAAAAATCACTAATTCAAAAGGATATGTGGAGACCTCCCTGGCAGTGCAAGGGGTTAAGCACTGCACTATGAAGCACTCTGCAGCCTCTGCAGCACAAGTTCAATCCCTGGTTGGCCGGGGAGCAACATACATGGTGTTGCAGACCTCTCCTGTCTTGCCTGCTGCTTCCCTCAGCATTGTATTTCAGTCAGTCTCCCTGTTCTGCTACCCACTCTGTCTCTGGTGAATCCTCTCATCCCCCCAAATCTCTGGCCTGTACCTCAGTTCTCACATGCATAAATAAATAAAGCTTTGAAAATAAATAAATAAAAGGATATATTAACTCCTATGTCCATTGCAGTACTACTTATAATAGCCAAGTTATAAGAACATCCTAAGTCCCCAAGGGTAAATGAGTGGATTAGGAAGATCTGGTATATATACACAATGAAATGCTATTGATCTATAGTTAAAAAATATGAATTTTTCCTTTTATGACAACATGGATAAACTGGAGGAATAATACTAAGTGAAGTAAGTCAGAGGGAGAAAGACAAAGACTAGATGGTTTCACTTATGTGTGGAATATAGAGAAACAAATAAAACAAAATAAAGCAAACCAATAACAAACCCTAGAAGTCTGACTGTAGAACTGAAACAACTAAAGGAGGAGGTGGAGAGTGGAGAGCAGTGTATAGAGGGGGCCCAACAGCTTATGGCAGATAATTATGGATGTCTTGGCGGTGGGTGTGATGTGGTAACATGCTTTTAAGGAGGTGTGATCATTTACCTCTGAATCATATATAGTGTTATAAACCAATCATATATAGTGTTATAATCCAATCATATATAGTATTATAAACACAATATATAAACCATATATGGTGTTATAAACCAATCACATATAGTGTTATAAACCATATATAGTGTTATAACCAATCATATATAGTGTTCTCAACCAAAGAAAGTATATTTCCTTTCTACATCTCTCAGTTCACTATTATTTTTAGCTATCTCCAATTTGCTATTTAACTTGTTTATTTTTACTTCTAAAGATTTAATACCACTTAAAAGACCAGACAGGACTCAGCCTTGCCTTTTCTGTCATTTTATATTTGGGGAACAAAGACAGTTGCGTATGTTAATTTTGCCCTTAATACTTCAACTACAAAAATGAGTAACATTTGACTTCTAAAAAATTCTGCATATCTATAGTTTCCAAATTAATAGTACATTGCATTTAAAATTAAATGTACAGAATGATGGTTATTATAATAAATTTAATTGTGGGAAATAAGCCATATTGAAAGTCATTTTATTCCTATTTTCAGTAACTTAGTCTTGCTTTTTATCAAGGGAAAGATTTTCAACTTCAGTGATCATGTTTCCAGGGAATTCTAGCTTTTGCTTCCCTTACAAGGTGAATATTGAATCCATGATCTAATTTGGGTTAAGAGGATAAGACCAAAAAAGTCCAAAAAAATATTTGAGGAGAATTATTAACAAAGGTGATAACTTAAGAAAATGCATTTTTAACTAAATATAATAAAACTAGACTCACAATGAGGAAACTTGCTCCAAGCATTAATGCTTTTATTTTAACATCAAGATCAAATGGAAACTGGATCCCAAATTTATCTGCATTTGAAATGTTTCCAATAATTCTTTCTTCATCCATTGTCAGCACCTAAAAGGAAAAAAATATATATATAAAATTATAGATACAAATCTCTGAAGTAAAAAAGAAAAGGCACTTTAAAGTTAATTTTAGTAATTGAATCATATGAGTTATAGTAAGACTGATTGTACCCTGAAATAAAAAAGTGACCAGAAAAAAATGTAGAATTTCTACCTAAGATGAGATTTTAAAATTTTGTACACAGTGATTACATATGCAATATATACAGATAGTAATTAAGGTATATGTGGGCATATACATTAAAGAGTTTTAAAATAGCTACATAATATGTGGCTATAGCTATATCTAACGTTATATGTAATATATGTTATAATAATATATATCACATATGATATATGAGTACTTTTATGTTCTTTTCCATAGTTAACTTTCAGATGACATCTTTATTTTCTGAGTCCCTTTAACTTTTCCTAATTTCCTTTTCTGCTTTACTTACCTTGACTCAATGAAACATCATATAAAGTAATATTCATATTTCAATGTGAGATACTCATGTAAATATAAAACAATATGTCTGGGATAAATCTTATTACTTGCCTTGTAATGAGTGTCATAAGGGAAAAAGTAGAGTTACATGATGGTGTATACAAAAGAAATAAAGGGCAGACAAAAAGTATTGGGTGGGATGATTTCAGAGATATCCTCTTCAAGGTAACCACCATTGAAGCTGAGACTTGGAGATCCAGTAGGAATTAGTGACAACAGGAATAGTGACTGTAAGAACATTTCAGACTGAGTCAACAACATGTGAAAAGGCCCTGATTTAGGAGGGGGTGTATTTTGAACACAGTGACTGAGGTGGCTAGTGGCAGAAAATGAGTGAGAAAAGAGAGGTATGAAAAGTTAGATCACACCTAGCTTTGTAAATAATGTTAAGGAATCTGGGTAAAGAGAAAAATGAAAGAATTTTAAGTAACTATGACAAAACTTTTCTAGTTTTTTCATAAGTCTGAATAATGCTATTACCCCCTCATCCTTAGTAAAGCATCATTATTTTGTAGAAAAAAATAGAAGCTCCTAGACTAAGCTTCCAGACTCCAGTCCTGAAGAGTTACTATATCCATATTGACACACCCTGTTCCTTCCTTGCTATGATAAATGGCCCACCTCTATTTCTGCTTGAATCTAGTTCCCTACATGTGTCTTAGGTCTATACCAATTAAGAGATAGGCTTCATCAATATTCAACTTCTTTATCACCACACTTCCCCTTTATTTAATTCCTTTCTTTTAAAATTGAAGTAGGACCTCTCTGGTCGCACAGTGGTTGAGTGCTGGGCTGCGAAGCTGCCCGCAGCCTCTGAAGCACCAGTTTGATCCCAGGCCACTGGTGAGGGTCCCACATGGTGTGCAGACCTCTCCTGCTGCACCTGCTGCTCCCCTCAGCAGTGTACTTTGTTAGTCTGCCTGTTCTGTTCCCTGCTCTGGCTCTGGTGAATTCTCTCACCCTCCCGCGCTTCTGACTGTACTCAATGCTTGTATAAATAAAAAAATAAATTAAAAAAAATAAATAAATCTTTAAAAAACAAAATAAAATAAAATCAAAGTAGATCTAAAAAGTTCTTAACCCAAGAAAACAATCTGCAACTATGTATGTTGACTAATGTTAACAAATTTTTTTGTGCTGATAATTTTGCAATATGTACAAATATTTAAACACTATTTTATACACCTGAAACAATATAATGCTTTATGTCAATTATTTTCCTCTCTCTTATATATATCACATATATAATGTATATAATAATATAAAATAGATTTTATATAATAGATATATTATAATATATTATATACATATGATCTCATATACAATCTTTGAAAGATGCTATGAAGTTGTAAGACTCAAGTAAGTAAAGCATTAGAAATTCAACTAAAAATGTTATTGGAACATCATGATAATATGTTTTTATTTTTCCTTTAGTCAAAATTATTAGTTTTATATCTATTAGGAAATAGTGAAACATTCATTTGAACATGATATTTTTAAAATATAATGACTTACATTAAAATTTAGATCCTTGAGACAGCTAGAAATTACACATGGCCCTTTGATTTTCATTACATCCTCCTTTTTCTCATTTTTTATTTTAAACATTGGCCAAAATGGGTGAAAGCATTGATATATATATCCAATTGTTTCACCAGGAGGAGCCTCAATTTTTAGCTATAAAAGATTGAAAAATGCATAGAAAGCAAATGTGATACATCTGATTTGCATGAACATAGCATTAGTCATATGCTACGTTTTAACTTAACTTTCTGCATATGTGAATAAAATTTTCTGTGTCTAACATAGGACTTACATTTAGGTATAGATATAGAAGTGAAAATTTCCCAGGATCTGTATCTGAAACCTTTTAGTTGATACCTGATACTGCTGCTTACCAACTACAGAAATTAGGTAACAGGAGGGCATGAAGAGGATATGTCAACATGAACAGTTGGCAAAACTCAGAAAACAATTATGAATAAAAAATCAATTTAGAAGTGAAAATCAAACAAGATTGAGCACAAAGCCAAGAAATACTACATAGTTTTTGACAATATTATAGAAGATAGGAACTGTAGGTCCAGCATATATATAATTAGAGTATCCAAAGAAGAAAAACAGTAATGAATGTAATGACACTGAATAAATATTAAAAGAGGTTAGTCAAGAAAATTTCTTAAAATTTCTTAAAATAAAAGAAAAAAGTTATTCTACCAATCGAGAGCTGAAGAAAATCAATCTAAATTTATCAACACTGAGGCATGTTCTAGGAATTATAAAAATTCAAATAAAATAAAAAAAAAATCATTGGAAATTTAATGAAAAACATGAACCCTGGCCATGCAATTTATTTTTATAAATTATTTTATACTATCTTTTGAAAGATAAAAATAATTCTCTCTCTCACTCTTTCTCTCTCTCTCTCACAGACACACACACACACACACACACACACACACACACACACGGTTAAAACCAGTATTGGCCCAGGTAACTTAGTCACATTAATTAAGATGGGAACAAAATCAGACTGGACACAGACCTTTAGGTCAGTAATCTACAACATATACTGGAAGAAAATAGGTTAATATATTAAATACTCAGTGAAAGAAAGTGAGATCCAATGAACATATATCTACTACACATGGCCATTGACATATAAAGATTATACACAAACGTAATGAATCAGAACAAGTTTACAGTAATTTGAGCTTATCCTGGATACTCACTTAGGAACAAAATACAGATGACCAAGATGACAGGGTGATCTTTGATAGTAAATGATGAAAACAAAATGGACACAATTTATATAATGATTGTTTGCACTAAGAATGTAGAACTGTTTAGTTGCATAAAACTCAGGGTATAAATGATGGGAGAAATTGCAACAGGACAGAATAGAGTGATGCAGATAAAATATAACTGCTAAAATAATGGGAAGAACTGCGGAATTTTACATTTAAACATGATTCTGAAGGCAACAACTTAGATGTGAGTCTACATTGGGGTAAAGGAAATGACACTTGTCAAGATACTTGAATTTCTGAGATTTATTTGAGGACTGGCTCCAATCAGTGCTTTATTGGGTAGTAAAAACTCAGACAGATACCTGGAGTCCTACTGGTTAAGACTCAGTGAAGAGAAATTGATGAAACTGTCCTGGTGAAAATAAGAGAGAAAATCTTAGAGAATGAGAGTCAAAAAGGGGCAGACCCAATTTGAATGTATAAATTCTGTATAAAACTCTGATTAATTCTTGAAATATGTATGTTAAGGTATTATTTCAAAGATCCAAGATAAGACTAAAATTACTGGACAGAAATTTCAGCTGCTACTTTTACAAAGGTGACAAAATTTTGAGTTTAGCCAAATAGGAAACTAATAATACCCACAATCCCTACATGCATTGTTCTCAATATTCATGAGAAAAATATAAATTATCACATGTAAGTATTAAAATAAGAGCCATACTTAGGAATAAAAAGAAATCAAGGATAACTAGGATGATAGAATTGGGTGATAAATATTTAAATCAACAGATAAAATTGTATTTATATTTATGCTTGATGTAAACATAACTAGGGATAAAAACACAATAGATAGATCAAAACATACATAATAGCCAGATAAAAATTTTGGGACTGAAAACAAATCTTGAATAAAATATGTTTAATGGCTGATCATAGTAATGTAAAAGTCAGTGAACCTGAAAACAGATAAATAGGTATTATATCACTGAATATTTTTAAAACTGCAAAAATTGCAGTGATTAAGAGAAAAGCTGGAAAATATCAAACCATCTAAAATACCTGTAACTAGAGTCACAAAAAAGAAGAGACTAGAAAGAGCAAACACATTTGAATAAATAATGAGGAAGATTCCCAGGTCTGGTGGAAAAACACATTTAAAGTTTTTTTGTTTATTTTTTCAGTGTTGTCTTTGTTTAGTTTGATATTAGAGTAACATTGGCCTCATAAAATGTGGTTCGGAGTACTTACTCTTTCTCAATTTTTTGAAAAGTTTGAGAAGGATAGGTATTAGTTCATCTTTGAAGGTTTGATAGAACTCTCTTGTAAAGCTATCTGGTCCTAGGCTTTTGTTTTTTTGTGGGAGAGTTTTGATTACTATGTCAATTTCCTTGCTTGTGATTGGTCTATTGAGGTCAGCAATCAAAAAAGATAAAATCATGCAATTTTTGACAAGATGGATAAGGTTGGAAGGGATTATGCTAAGTGGTATAAGGCCCAAAGAGAAAGACAAATACTGGATGGTGTTACTTTTATGTGCAAGATAGAAAAAACAGAGAAAAGTTCACATAAAGCCAAACTCAGAAACTAGTTCTTGAAAGCTAACTATAGATCTGAAGCATTGAAAGGAGAAAAGGAGAGGTGAGGGGTGAGCATAACTAGGGGAGGGAGCACAATGGACTATCATGGTGGATGATGGGTAATTTGATGGTGGGTTCATTATGATAAATCGCCAGAAGGGAGGGATCTTATACTCCCAAACTATAAACAAAGATGTTAACCAATGTTATCTCAGTAGAAATCTTTTTTGAAGTTTAGTTTTGTAAAAAAGAAAAGAAAATTTCTAACTTTTTTTTTTAATGGGGAAGATGTCAATTATGAAGGTATAAATAAGTTAAAGTCATTAGATGGTGATCAAATTTTGAATTTATTTTAAGCAGTGTGTATCTGAAAACTGAGCCAAACTTTATCAATAAAATCATAGCTATATCAAAACAGTGGTAAACACAGAGATTTGTTAGAAATAATAAATTTGCAGATTAAAAAAGCTAGTCAAATTCCAATAAGGATAAATGCAAATAAAATCACACACAGCCAGCCATGCACCGTACATTTACTGAGGCACTGCAGTGGAGAGACACTACAGGAAGAAGGGGGGTTCTTTTACTAATTCTAGCTGGTGTGTCTTTTGTTTCTTTATATGTATTTTCCTTTTAATTTGCTCCTGCTGCCTATCTGCTTAGCAGTTTAGGTATCTGTGGAAACCCAGTGGTGCTCTGCCTAGCAGCCCATCACCTTATATTGTACCTCTGCATCCTCCAAGCCATGGCATAGCACAGTGGCTCTGTTTGCTGGCATTCCTGATATAGTAATCATATGTTGTAGGTCTCTGTCCCCAAGTGTGCTCAGCAGCTATGGCTTAACTGTACCTTCAAGGTTTGTTTCCTACATCTCTCCATGCAGGGAGGTCATGTATCCCAGGATTCAGGCGCACAGATTTTGAGCTTCTCCACATCCCTCTGCATGTCTGCCTACCAACTGTGGCTTATCTGTGTTACAGACATTGTTTTCTCTAATCCTGCTACGGGAACATTGCATATTAGATCTCACACCCACAGTGGAACCCCAACTCATCTATGTACCTATCTACAAACCAGAGTTTGCCTGCACATTTGAGGCTTACTTCTTTGTCTGGAAATTATAGTTCAGCTCTGATTTGGGCAACTCTTAACTTCACCATAAAATTGGCTATAATTTTACTTTCGTGGAACAGGTTTGAACTCTAATCCTGTCCTATGTGGACTATGCTGCCTCAGTCCTAGAGAACCTTGTTCTTATATCATCACAGATATTTCTTATCACAACTTTATAATTCTTTATAGTAAACCTCGTTTTTAGATTATTTTGAGGTGTTTATTTTCTGATTAGACACACACTGACACAATAACCTAGAGATGGAGTAAAAATTTAGAAAATTTAGAAAAATTTTGAATTGAATAAAACATCAAACATAAATGATCAAATTTGCACTTAAAGTAATATCCAGAGGAAGACTATGTTTAAAAGATTATATCAAGATTTTGCAGCAGGGACCCTTCTTGCTGGAGACTGTGTGAACCCAGCAGAAGGCTCACCGAGGAGACAGAGGTTAAGCTGGGAGGCTTGCCCACACCGGGCACCTTCTAGCCTGCAGTTCCAGCCCAGAGGGGAGCAGCACCCACCGCTGGGGCAGACCGGGCGTGCAGGGGAGCTTGTTCCCGCATCGCCATTTTGCAGCAGGGACCTTTCTTGCTGGAGACTGTGTGCACCAGCAGAAGGCTCACCAAGGAGACAGAGGTAAGCTGGGAGGCTTGCCCATGCTGGGCGCCTTCTAGCCTGCAGTTCCAGCCCAGAGGGGAGCAGCACCCACCGCTGGGGCAGACCAGGCGTGCAGGGGAGCGCGTCGCCGGCACCGGCATTTTGCAGCAGGGACCCTTCTTGCTGGAGACTGTGTGAACCCAGCAGAAGGCTCACCGAGGAGACAGAGGTTAAGCTGGGAGGCTTGCCCACACCGGGCACCTTCTAGCCTGCAGTTCCAGCACAGAGGGGAGCAGCACCCACCGCTGGGGCAGACCGGGCGTGCAGGGGAGCGCGTCCCCGGCTCTGGCATTTTGCAGCAGGGACCCTTCTTGCTGGAGACTGTGTGAACCCAGCAGAAGGCTCACCGAGGAGACAGAGCAGGGACCTGTCTTTGCTGGAGACTTGTGAACCCAGCAGAAGTTCCCCAGAGGAGCCAGTGGTGAGCTGGGAAGGTCGCCCAAGATGCCGGCCAGTACCAGCAATACAGTGTCACAAGGAATACGGCAAATTAGAAAACAGGCAGTAGGGAGTAGAAAAACAACATGCAACCCAGCAACTCCTCAGCAAAATAGCACACCACAAAAAGAAAACCATCTACCAGATTGCAACGACAGTAACTTGGAAGAACTTCTGAGCCTTCCAGATAGAGAATTTAAAATTGCTGTGATTAAAAAACTGACAGAAGTCATAAAGGAAAACAATGATAAGGGGAAAATAATTAATGACCAGAAGAATGAAATTGAGTCCCTAAAGAGGGAAGTAAAAGAAATGCAGGAGATCAAAGAATTAATGGAGACGCTAAAGAACTCTGGGAAAAGCAGTGAAAGCAGAATAGATGAAATGGAAGAACGAATAAGTACTCTTGAAGACACAGAAATAAAAAGAACTAAAACAGAAAAGGAAGGAGAAGTACGAAGGAAAAAGACCGAAGAAAGACTTCGGGAACTATCTGACTCCATGAGGAAAGGAAATATAAGAGTTATAGGAATCCCAGAAGGAGAGGAGAGAGATGTAGGAACAGAGAAAATATTCATGGATATAATTGAAGAGAACTTCCCAAACGCTAAGAAGGATCTGAAAATTGATATACAAGAAGCAAGAAGAACACCAAACTTCCATGACGAAAGGAAAAATACAGCAAGACACATAATAGTAAAGCTCCCAAGAATCCAAGACAAAGAAAAAATAATGAAACTAACAAGAGGGAAGAAACAGATAACATTCAAAGGGAAACCAATCAGACTGACATCAGACTTCTCTGAAGAAACACTACGGGCAAGGAGAGAGTGGAGGGACATAGTCAACAGACTCCAAGAAAACAGATGCCAACCAAGAATACTCTATCCCGCAAAGCTCTCCTTCCTCTTTGAAGAAAGAATATGGACCTTCCCAGACAAACAGAAACTCCGGAATTTCATTACAACTAAACCCCCACTCCAAAAAATACTACAAGGAGTCCTAAAGCCAGAACCTCAGAGGGACGAATAACAACAAAAGAAGGCCAAAGAAAGTTATTAAAAGAATAAATAAATAAAATCAAAGGAAAGACAAACACAATGGCAAATACAGATGCTAACATATCAATACTAACTCTAAATGTAAATGGACTAAACTCTCCAATAAAAAGACACAGAGTTGCAGGCTGGATTAAGAAACAAAACCCAACCTTTTGCTGTCTCCAGGAAACACATTTAGCTGCAAAAGATAAAAATAGACTCAAAGTTAAAGGATGGAAAACAATTCTACAAGCAAATGGACCATAAAAGAAGGCAGGAACAGCTATACTCATATCAGATAAAACAGATTTCAAACTTAAAAAGATAAAAAGAGACCCCAGTGGTCATTACATTATGATCAAGGGGATAATACTTCAAGAAGAAATAACACTCATTAACATATATTCACCAAACGAAGGAGCACCAAAATATATCAGACAACTATTGGCATCTCTGAAAACAGACATCAGAGAAAACACATACGTAGTGGGAGACTTCAACACACCACTATCAACAATGGATAGATCAACAACAAAAAAATAAGTAAAGACACTAAAGCTCTAAATAAGGATCTAGAGTGCTTAGGCTTAACAGACATATATAGAACACTAAACCCAAAAAAATCTGAGTATACATTTTTCTCAAGCGCACACGGATCAATCTCTAGGATCGATCATATACTGGGGCACAAGACAAACATCAACAGATACACCAAGATTGAAATCATACCAACCATCTTTTCTGACCATGAAGGCATCAAACTAGAAATAAACCATAAAGAGAAGGCAAGGTATTCTCCTACCTCGTGGAGATTGAAACCCACACTACTGGAAGTCCACTGGACTAATGAGGAGATAAAAGAAGAAATTAAAAAATTCTTTGAATTGAATGACAAGGAGGACACCAATTTCCTAAATGTATGGGATGCAGCAAAAGCAGTAATAAGAGGAAAATATATAGCAATAGAAGCTCACATCAAGAAACAAGAAAGAACTCAAAGAAACAACCTAATCTCGAAACTCAAAGATCTAGAAAAAGAACAACAAAAAAGCCCCAAAACCAGTAGAAGAAAAGAAATAATAAAAACTAAAGCAGAAATAAATGAAATCGAAACTAAAAAAACAATCCAAAAGATCAATGAAACCAAGAGCTGGTTCTTCGAAAAAATAAATAAAATAGATAAACCCCTTGCCAGGCTCACAAGGGCAAAAAGGGAGAAAGCACAAATAAATAGGATAATAAATGAAAGAGGAGAAATCACAACGGACACAGCAGAAATCAAAAGAATTATTAATAACTACTATGAACAGTTATATGGAAACAAGTTTAACAATCTAGAGGAGATGGACAAATTCCTACAACTCTACAATCACCCAAAGCTAGATAAAGAAGAAATAGAACACCTAAACAGACCAATTACAATTAGAGAAATTGAAATGGTAATCAAAAACCTCCCCAAAAACAAAAGCCCAGGACCTGATGGATTTACAAATGAATTCTACCAAACATTCAGAGACGAATTGGTACCTATCCTTCACAAACTCTTCCAAAAAATTGAGAAGGAAGGTATAATACCTAACACGTTCTATGAAGCCAACATTACACTAATACCAAAACCGAACGAGGACAACACAAAAAAAGAAAACTATAGGCCAATCTCCCTAATGAACACTGATGCAAAAATCCTCAATAAAATTTTAGCTATCAGAATCCAACAGTGTATCCATAAGGTAATTCACCACAACCAAGTAGGATTCATTCCAGGGACACAAGGATGGTTTAACATCCGAAAATCAATCAACGTTATCCAACACATCAACAAAAAGAAATATAAAAACCATATGATAATATCAATAGATGCTGAGAAAGCTTTCGACAAAGTGCAACACCCATTCATGATAAAAGCCCTTGAAATTCTTGGGATACAAGGAACGTACCTCAACATCATAAAGGCCGTATATGACAAGCCAACAGCCAGTATCATTCTCAATGGTGAAAAGCTGAAAGCAATTCCATTAAGATCTGGAACAAGACAAGGATGTCCACTTTCACCACTGCTTTTCAATATAATACTGGAAGTCCTAGCCAGAGCAATAAGACAAGAGAAAGACATCCAAGGAATCCAAATAGGAAAAGAAGAAGTCAAACTATCACTATTTGCAGATGATATGATAATATACATAGAGAACCCCAAAAAGTCCACAGAAAAACTAATTCAACTCATCAATCAGTTCAGTAAAGTGGCAGGATACAAAATCAACACGCAAAAGTCAGTAGCCTTCCTATACACAAACAATAAATCTGAAGAAGAAGAAATCAAAAAAACCATCCCTTTTATTATTGAAACAAAAAAAATCAAATATTTGGGAATAAATCTAACAAAAGAGGTAAAGGACCTATACAAAGAAAACTATAAAACACTGTTAAAAGAAATAGAAGAAGACACAAAGAAATGGAAAGACATCCCCTGCTCATGGATTGGGAGAATAAACATTATTAAAATGGCCATCCTACCAAAAGCAATATACAGATTCAATGCTATTCCAATCAAAATTTCAATGGCATTCTTCAAAGAAATAGAACAATTATTGATGAAATTCATATGGAATCACAAAAAACCCCGAATAGCCAAAGCTCTCCTGAAAAAAAAAGAAGGGAATGGAGGCATCACACTCCCAGACTTCAAACTCTACTACAAAGCCATAATCATCAAAACTGCATGGTATTGGAACAAGAACAGACATACAGACCAATGGAATCGAATAGAAAATCCAGAAATAAACCCACAGATTTATGGTCAACTAATCTTTGACAAAGGAGCAAAGACTATGCATTGGAGCAAAGAAAGTTTGTTCAATAAATGGTGCTGGGAAAACTGGGTCGCTACATGCAAAAGAATGAAGCTTGACCACTACCTCACACCATATACAAAAATCAACTCAAAAGGGATTAAAGAACTAGACATAAGACCTGAAACCATAAAATACATAGAAGGAAATATAGGCGAAACACTACGTGATTTGCATATCAAAGACATCTTTACAGACACATCACCCAAAGCAGTGATAGTGAAGGCAAAGATAAACAGCTGGGACTACATCAAATTAAAGAGCTTCTGCACAGCAAAAGAGACAATAACAAAAACAAAGAGAAACCCCACCAACTGGGAGAAAATTTTTGCACCCAACACTAATGATAAAGGACTGATCACAAAAATCTGCAAAGAGCTGATGAGACTCAACAACAACAAAGAAAATAATCCAGTCAAAAAATGGACAGAGGAACTAAAAAGAAACTTCTCTGAAGAGGAAATGCGAATGGCCAACAGGCATATGAAAAAAAGTTCAACATCACTTGTAATCAGGGAAATGCAAATCAAAACTACCATGAGATACCATCTTACACCAGTGAGAATGGCACATATTAAAAAAACTAGCAACAACAAATGTTGGCGAGGTTGTGGAGAAAAAGGAACTCTTCTGCACTGTTGGTGGGAGTGCAAACTGGTCCAACCACTATGGAGAGCTGTGTGGAGATTTCTGGACCTACTAAACATAGAGCTTCCACAGGATCCAGCAATTCCACTCCTAGGTATTTACCCAAAGAACACAGAAACATCAATTCCAAAGAACACCTGCACCCCTATGTTTATAGCAGCACTGTTTACAATAGCTAAGCTTTGGAAACAGCCCAAATGCCCAAAAATAGAGGACTGGATCAAGAAGATGTGGTACATATATACCATGGAATATTACTCAGCATTCAAAAAAGATAAACACATGCAATTTGCAGCAACATGGATGACGCTGGAAGGGATCATGCTCAGTGAAATAAGCCAAAAAGAAAAAGAAAAATACCGGATGGTCTCACTCATAGCAGGGATCTAGAAAACTTAAATAAGGGACCAGGAAAATGAATAACTATAAGAAAGTGAAAATCAAAATCAACAAAAACTATGAACCAGAGACACTTTTTGGGGTGGGGGCGGGAGGGGAGGGTTGGGGTCAGAATGGGGGGATTGCAATTGTATGGGGAATATAAAAATAAAATTTATTAATTAAAAAAAATAAATAAAAAAAATAAAAGATTATATCAAACAAAATATTTAGTCCCAATGATGAAAGTTTCCACTTAAGGAGCTAAGAAAAAAAATGTAGAAAAATATAAATGATTAATAAAGATTAGAGAAATATAATTAATTAAATACAATGTTTAAAAATAGATAAAACAAATGAAAGCAAACTTGATTATTTGGGAAAAATCAATATACTTTCTTAAACTAAGCAGAATATAAAAACATAAATCATTGTCAGAAAAGAAAATGGGATTATTGCAACATAATATGCAAATATAAAAAGATACATATATATATATAAAACTTTAACCCAGTGCATTCAACAATTTACACAAATTATTTGAAAGATAAAAATACAAAAATGTACTCAAGAAGAAAGTGAAAATCTAACTATCCCTATGTATACAAATGAAATTTTAATTTAAACCAAAAATCCTATCCACACACATTACTCCAGGCAGAAATAGCATCACTATTAAATACAATCAAGTATTAATGAAAATCTCTCACAAAAGAAAGGAATAAAGAGCACTTTACAACTCTCTATGAAGAGAGTTGTAAACTCTCTATTTATCATAAACATTCACACAAAATCTTAGCAAAGTTAACCTAGCATTATTATAAAAAAACAGAACAAAGGGCCTCCCTGGTGGCGCAGCGCTTGAGCGCTGGGTTGCGAAGCTGCCCGCAGCCTCTGAATTGCCGGTTCAATCCCCAGCTGCACCCCAGCCACCAGGTGAGGGTCCCACATGACGCGCAGACCTCTCCTGCCGCCCGCTGCTCCCCTCAGCAGTGTACTTTGGTCCTTCTGCCTGCTCTGCTCCCTGCTCTGGCTCTGGTGAATTCTCTCACCCTCCCGCGCTTCTGACTGTACCCAGCGCTTGTATGTATAAGCAAATAAATAAAAAATAAATAAAAAACCAGAACAAATATGTCCAAGCAGAATTTATTTCAGTAATGCGTGACTTAAATTGGTTTAATTAAAAAAGAGTTGAGATTAGCAGACTCCAGACACATGCCAGGGTAGGTGCCAGAGCATGTAGAGGCCTCACAACCTCTTGGGAGACCCTGTCAGCTGCTGGCCCAGACAGTTGAGGACACCAGTCAGGTAAAATAGATTTCCAGTTGAAAGTAGGTAACAAGAGACAGGGAGTGAGATAATGATACAGGGGATAAAACTAAAGAAGATATAACACTCTTCATGTTCATTCACCAAATTAAGAAGCACCACAGTATATTAGGCAACTACTATCAAGTCTGAAAACAAACACTGGGATTAACATATTTGTGATACAAGAATTCAGCACCTCCTTCTCACAAAAAGATCAACTGGACAGAAAATAAACAGGTATACAATTCCTTTAAACAGTGAAAAAGACAGACATTTACAGGCAATTAGTTCCCCAAAAGACAATTTCCTCTTGTTCACATGGGGCATTCTCCAGAATGGACTACATTCTGGGACACAAAACAAATATCAACAAATTCATAAAGATTGAAATCATACATCATCTTCAACCATATCAAGCTAGAAGTCAACTCTCAAAAGAAAGCAGGGGGGCCTCCCCAGTGGTGCAGCGGTTGAGCGCTGGGCTGCAAAGCTGCCCACAGCCTCTGCGGCGCCGGTTCAATCCCTGGCAGCCGGGTGAGGATCCCACATGGCGGGCAGACCTCTCCTGCCACCCGCTGCTCCCCTCAGCAGTGTATTTCGTCAGTCTGCCTGCTCTGCTCTGCTCTCCCCTCTGGCTCTGGTGAATTCTCTCACCTCCTGCGTTCTGACTGTACCCACGTATATAAATAAATAAATAAACAAATCTTTAAAAGAAAAAAAAAAAGCAGGGATTTCCTTTAATACAGGGAAATTGAAAAAAAAATACTGAAGGACTACTAATGAGAAATCAATAAATTATTAACTATTAATGAGAAATCAATAAATTAAAAACAAAACAAATGAGAACAAGCTCACAACTATCCAAA